>NW_006285041.1:1132476-1158880 GCF_000327345.1 Myotis davidii
GCCCTTCCCCCTTTCCTTTTTTTCCTCTCCTCCTCCTCACCCCATCTCTCTCTCTCTTTTTAAGAAGAGGAAGAAGAAAAAGGTAAAGATACAAATTATGAACAACAAATATGCATCTATCAACAAGTGAATCTAAGAATCAAGTTAAGAAATCTGATGATCAGAATGTACTGGTGATTATAATAGAATCAGGGACATAGAAAGGGAATGGACTGACTGTTCTTGGGGGGGAAAGGGGTGTGGGAGATGCGGGAAGAGATTGGACAACAATTGTGCACCTATGGATGAGGACAGTGGGGTGGGGAGAGGGCGGAGGGTGGGACGGGAACTGGGAGGAGGGGAGTTATGGGGGGAAAAAAGAGGAACAAATGTAATAATCTGAACAATAAAGATTTAATTTTAAAAAAAAAGAAAGAAAGAAAATATAAGAGCAACTAGTTTTTTTCTCTCCCCTGCCTACGTTACACCATCTCCCTAAGCATGGCCTTGCCCCATCTTTCTTTAAATATACTTCTGAGGAATGTAACAGAAAGTGATGTAGGGTGTGGAGAGAACCAGCATTTAGCCTGAGATGGTCTGGGCTTATATCCCAGCTTTGCCTCTGAGAAGCCCCCACACCTTCTGAGGATAATAACTAACCCCTCTTCCCCAGGACTATTGTGAGCATTCATATGATCATTTACATGAAAATGCTTTGCAAACTAAAGAGCATTATTCTCATGTCAGCTGCGATTTCACAAGTCTTTGCATATTCTGGTCTTCAGCTTTTCCTGACACTAATACACAGATTCCTGCTATTCTTTTGTGATACCCTTCACTAGTGTCCCTCCCTCCATCTTTTATCTGTGCTCATTTAAAGTCAGAGCTCTAGCCGTTTTCCCTCACTGCCATGGAGGTCTCTCTAGCTGCCTCTCTCTTTTCTTCCTTGTGTCTTGGTACAGATAGGACAGCACTTAAAGCTTTGCAAGCTTTCCAGGTCCTTTCAGAGTCCTCCTCAATCCAAACCCCAGGCAGCCCCCTATTCCATTTTACCAACTTGGAAAATCAGAAAACTGGTTTTAATCCAGATCCAAATTGTGTCACTCAGCCTAATGTCAAGTGAGGATTAGTGTAGCCCTTAGCTTTTCCATAAAGTCTATCCCAATTGGTGATGGCCCTGAAGGAACTATATGGAAGCCCTGGGAGTCAGAATTTCCTGGAGGGTCTGATATGCTCAGACTCAGAGAACCTAGTGGCTATTTATCTGGAGACTCCTCCTCACATCCCAAAGCTTTCTTAGGCTTCCCAGACTCTCCCCACACCAACAGGCCTTATCAAACCAAGAATCGGGGTCTCTGTTCGCTGGTGCACTGCCACAGAACACCTCCATCTCACAAGCAGTTCATGGCAGGATGGGGCAAGCTGGGCACCTGCTCACACCTGGTGTGGGAGACAGGCCATTTCTCCAGGACCTTCCAGAGGCAACTGAAATGTGAGCTTCTCTTCTTCATCCAGGCAGGACACCACTGACCCTGGTGGCAATGGGCCAGCAGCGCTGTTGCCCTGTCTGTCCGTAACAATGGCAGAGGGCTTGGCACGAGTGCCATAATCCTCCTCTCAGAAAGTTCCAGTGGTTAACATCACAGGCTGGGACTAGGGAGACACCCTGAGGAAGGTGAGCAAGGAGAGGCTGTGGATTAATCAGGACTATATGTACAAGCAGGTGAAAGCAAGCACACAGAAAGGAAATTGAAATCCTTTTTCCCCCGCTTCAGGTAAAGAGGTCACTGGGTAATTGCAGCACAGATGCTCCTTCTTCAGTGGAAGCATCTTGCTGCCAATGACAAGGAACAAGGAAGCAGGTGGGATGTCACCGTGAGAGGTGGGGGCAGCATGGAGATGCCAGTGTGCACACTGCTATGGAAGCAGCTCTTTCCACCTTATGGGCACCTCAGCTAGGACCCTCGTCTTGCTTCCCTGGCCAGGGCAGTGTGATCCCTGGAAACACACAAAGAAATATACACAAAGGGATCCCATTAAGAAGTATGCAGCCCTTAAACAAAGCACCAAAGCATGGAGGGGCTGTAGCTGCACCCCACCCCACCCGTCTCAGTTTCTGTCATCACTTTCCCAGGTGGCAGGATCTTTCCCCAGAGTAACTTATGAGAAATCACAGGAGCATGTGCATGTATTTCAAACAAAGACGCCAGAGCCCTTTGGTTACTACACAGGACCGAGTCTTCTTTCTTTTTTTAGCCTTCTTAAATCAATCTACCCACTTCCATAGTCATTACCAAATGTCACTGAATCCCCCGTGTCAGGTAGAGACAACCACTGTTTGCATGAAGCACAGGTTCACTTATATGCTGGAATATGACACATCTTAGGAATGGCAAATCAAGAACATTCTGGAAAAATAAGCACTGGCAAAAAAAAAAACAAAACACCCACAAACAAACAACAACAACAAAAACACACAGATAACTATATTGTCTAAAACACTCAACTGGAAATACCATAATTTTATCCTCCACAATCAGAGCCATTAGTGGACTTCATCTTTCTAATTCTTAGTATTTTTTTTTTAAATGTGTATCCATTTAGGTTCTGGCAATTAAAGCCTGAAGTTTCTGCTGTTATTTTGGTAATGATTACAGAAAGGTTTAAGGGTTTCTTGGAATTGCTTAAGAAAGTGTGCCCTTTCCACCCACCCCCCTTTCTTTCTTTGTTTTGTTTTGTTTTGTTTTGTTTTGGGGAAATACTGACCCATGAGGATTTACTTAAATCGTCCTTGGTTATAGACCTCCAAAGACAAAGCCATATCCATGGTAACCACAGGCAGCCCAGCAGAAGAGAGAACACATCAGACACAGAGCATAATAGCTCTGTTTACTGATGACTCAGATCTGAAAGCACTACTGTACATTCCAGTTCCCAGCTCAGGGCAGGAGTCCAGGCTGTCCTCATCCTCAGACCCGGCAATCTGTGATCACACAAAGGGGAGAAGCCCTTTCCCAGCACTGGGATGTCCCTCCTCCCCGGGGGGAGGGATGTACCACTATTTCCAAGGTTCTGGGAGGTCCTGCAGGAAAGGAAATCATGGGACAACATGAGGAGGAGACAAGGATAGGGCTCTGGTGGGCTTGGAGTCTAAATGAAAGCATTGGACCAGAGCCCAAACAGAGGGATAGGTCAAGTCACGTGGGGTGGGGTGGGGGTGCACCTGCTGGAGCCCTTGTGGCTATGCCGAGTTTCCCTGCCTGGCTGCGTAGCATCCGAGGCCACCCACAGGAACAGCCTCATGCTGAGGCCACCTCCACAAGGAAAGGCACGCACAGCAAGAGCAGAGCTTGATAGAGCCCAGTTCACAGCCAAGAGTTTTGTAATTTACCCTTTGACCCCTGCTTGCACCAGGATGCCTCATTCCATCAGTCTTTCCCATGTGCCAATAAAAATCTGGTAAACAGCCCTGGGTGGTGTTCCTCAGTTGGTTGGAACATCATCCTGGTCATGGGTTCAATTCCCAGTCAGGGCACATACGTAGGTTATGGGTTTGATTCCCTGCTTGGGGCATGTACAGGAGACAACTGATCGATGTTTCTCTCTCTCCCTCTGCCTTCCTCTTTCTCTAAAATCAATTTTTTAACAAATCTGCTAAGCACACAAACCTGAGGAAAGGATTGCGTACACCGAGCTCCTCCCCACTTTCTGACACGTGAGCATAAAACAAGAACTCACGTAGTTCTCATCAAACTGCTGACTGAGGGCAACTAAGAGCTTTCGGGCAGCTCACCCTGCCCTCCCTCCAGAACGTGAGTTCTTCAGAAAACCACCAGAATGGAAAGGGCTCTGGCCCAAAGTGCTTTTATTTAAACCCCAAGCCCACCAGAGTCCTGCATGGGAAGCTTTCAGTTGCCGGGATATGGGCGGGGGCAGGGAAGCAGCACAGGGGCCAGCAATCCAATCAATGAGAGAATGTGCCCGTATTCCCCAGGGTCTCCCAGCAAATGAACAAGGCCACCAAATAATGCTCAACTTGCAGGAAGCTTCTATCTTCCAAAGAAGAGAGGGAGCAAACCCGGCATGTTCTTTCTGCCAGCTTTGTGTTTTTATCTGTTTTCTATGTCTGTCTTCTGTGTACACAATTATTTGAAAATTTTTAAGTTCCAGCAATTAAACCAGTTTGAAAATCACAGCTCCAGAGACAGGAAAAGAGGATGGGGAGTAGAAAGAGAGAAAGGTAAGAATCTTGATGTGCCTGTTAGGCACCTTGCTTGATAGTTCATTCAGTCATTCTCACATTCACCTTAAAATGCAGACATTGCATTTCTGTGTTGTTTTTTTAGATGAAGAACTGGTATTTGAAGAAAATGCAGAATTTCCCCCAAGATCACACTTTGGCAGAATCAATCCCAAGTTGTGTGTTGAAGATGAAGCCATGCCCCCGGGCTATATAGATTCTCCTTCAGTTTTATTTCTCTACTAGAGGCCCGGTGCATGAAATTTGTGCATGGGGGGTGGGGGGGATTCCCCTTAGCACAGCCTGAACCCTCTCCAATCTGAGACTCCTCAGGGGATGTCCGACTGCCGGTTGTCCTGAGGATCGGGCCTAAACCGGCAGTCGGAAATCCCTCTCACAATCCAGGATCGCTGGCTCCTAACTGTTCACCTGCCTGCCAGCCTGATCACCCCTAACCACCTCTGCCTGCCGACCTGATCACCCCTAACTGGCCCCCCTGCTGGCCTGGTTGCCCACAACAGTCTCCCTCTGCCAGCCTGGTCACCCCTAACTCCCTTTCCCTCCAGCCTGGTTGCCCCTTACTGCCCTCCCTACCGATCTGGTTGCCCCCAACTGGCCCCCCACCCATGGGCCTGGTCACTCCTCTCGGCCCCCCTCTGCTGGCCTGGTCGCCCCCAACTTCCCCCACCCCCACCAGCTTGGTCGCCACTCACTGGCTCCTTCTGCCAGCCTGGTCGCCCCTCACTGCCCATACCCCTGTTGGCCTGGTTGCCTGACGCAGACTGCTATTCAGTCATTTGGTCACCCCTCACTGCCCACTCTCCCCCTCCCCCGCCCCCGGCCAGCCTGGTCGCCCTATGCTGCCTGCTGCTCAGTCATTTGGTCATCCCTCACTAACCGCCCTGCTGGCCTTGTCACCCCACTCAGTCTGTTCGGTCCCTGTTTGGTTGTTTCGGATGTGACGGCCCCTGGCTCTTTATATACATATAGATAAAGTTAGTAGATGTTTGCGTATGATTACAGATGACAAAATAGATTACACAGTCTAGAAAAGCTTTGCCAAGAACTTCGAAATATCCGGGGACCGCCTATGTCTCAGCAGGCCCCAAGTTGAAACAGTCACTGTAATCAAACCTTCCACCTCAGATTGAGTCTAAATTCTACAAGCTTCATGCTGAAAAGTGGGGCTCTGTTTCTTGTCACCGGTGCCCAATGTACTCTTTGTTTTAGATGCCTTGGAGAGGTTTAAGCTGCTCTAATTTTACCATCACCGAGAGAAAACTTCGTAGAATTGCTAGGAAATGGAGCCAGCTCTCTATGTTCAGGGAATTTTCCACAGTGTCTTTGCCAGAAAAGGAGCATGAGCTCAGCTTATGAGGCAAATTGAAAAGAATTTGCAAAGGGCTCTATTCAGAGCTGTGTGCTGGGCAACCACTTTCTGCATGGAACCAGCTTTTGTGCTCAAAAAAGGCTCGTGAAAGGAGCCAAGGTTCTCTGACCAGACCTGCTGGTGGTTTAAAATTTTCTGCCCCTTGGAAATCTCGCCAGAAGGGGTTGGGTCGAGCAGCAGCATCCAGGAACATAACCAGTGACGTAACGCTGCCCCACGTGCAATGCCTTCTGCCGAGTACCTGGTCACTGAGATCATTTTGCTTGCCAGTGGCTTGTGGCCCAAGCAGAAGTTGGAGAATGAATCTGTGCACGAGCCTAAAAAAGAATCTTACATTGGCTGCACACTTGATCCCTCAGAACATTCCCAAGAATTGTTGAACTTGTTTGACCCAACTCAGCACTGGGTGGAACAGGCAAGAAGTCAGTGGTGGGGAAAGGAACCAAGGACCTTTCCGGTGTCCACAGTGGAATCCAACTGCAATGCTGGGAGCACACATTGACACCTAGTCATCCACAACTAAACAACAAAAAAGCCCACACAGCAAACTAGCACTGTCCCTTGCCCCCACTGCCCTCCCCCAACATATTCAAGGAAATACAACTGTTGCTTCTACTCTCTGGAGGTAGAAGAGTAGAAGCCTAGGTTTTTCTCTTCTGGTCTCTCTACATCCTCTCTACTCCCTACCCCAACCCAATCCCCTGCATTCGCCAGCATCCAACTTTACCTTTATGCCACGGTGGTGGTAAACTGTTGTAGTCAATATAGTTGATCTACATAGTCCTTAGGTTCCTTATGTTTATCATTCTCACTTAGCTTCTTTTAATTTTCATTTTTTGAATAATTATAGACTCACTAGAAACATTTAAATGTTTTCATTTACCTGAGAGAAAAACTACAGTCTTACTTGCTATGTCCCCCTCCCTATAGGTCTCTTTGGGGCACACAACCTGAAAAAAAAAAGAGTAATTGAGTAGTAAATTGGAAATTTATGAAATCTTGGGGGGTCTAACTTTCTTGGAAATTGAATTTTTTATAATATAGATGTATGTATATAGATACATTTATATCAAGCCCTCAGAAGATTGTGTGTAAAAGGTTAAGCACTCTCTAAATAGCTAAGGTTTTCATTTTGTTTTTATCACTATTGAATCTAACATGGGATGAATTTTGTTTCCCTTTTATTATTTTGTCATATCTGACACTGGCCTCTTTTCCGGTTGTGAAAATACTAGTTGTTTCTGCTAACCTTCAAATAAGAATTTCAAATTATTGTGATTCTCTATATAGAAATTCATTTCGACAAATCTCCCCAGGGCCTTTTACACCAGCTAAAGAGTAGTGGATCAAAACTCCATTTGAAATATTTTTTAAAAAACAAAGGCACTTTGATCTTCATTTGCAAAAGAGCAGTAAGACAAGGCAGTGCTCTGACAGATAAAGTTACCAGATGAGTAAGACCTAACAGGATCTATGCTGTGCACTTAAACAGTCTCTAACCACTAGAAAAAAAGCTCTTAGTTTTGGGGGTTTGGTTTTGTTTTTCCTATATAGCTAAAATGGCATTTCCTATGCAAGCCCCAAGGCATTCAGATTATGTTTTCGGATAAAAAAATAGACTGCCCACATCACCCTGGGTGAGAGCAGGAAGGCTGATACAATGGGCCTGAAGCCTCTCTTCATTGCTCTCTCCCGTCCACTGCAGGGGTCAGCCCAGGAACCCGAGTTTAAATGGAGACAGCAGCAAATAAAGGCCCACAGAAGGTTGGACAGCTCTAAAATACACTTGTGCTGGAGGTGGGGGTGGGGAGGGGTAGCTGAGAGCACACTACTATAGGACATTTCATATACACTTTCTCAACATACTCAACACAGACTCCCAAGTTAGTTATATGAATTTATTTCAGGGAAATAAGTTGCTGATTATGAAAGCAATTACATACTCATTTCAAAAAATATAGAAAATTGCAATAAGTATAAGGGAAAAAATAAAATCACTTGTAATTCTACCACCCAGATATAGCCACTATTAACTTCTTGGTGTATTTCCTTCCTGTTTATATGTATGTGTATGTTTCCTTCTATAATACAAAGTTGGACTCAAACTATATTTAAAATTTGTGATACTGCTTTTTTTTTCTGTGTTTACTGGTAAATAACCTTCGTTGTATATAATACTACTGTACAATATTCCATCATATGGATGTACCATTTGCTCAATCATTCTCCTATTGCAGGATCTTTTATCCATTTCAATTATTTTTAATGATAGATGATGCTTTAAGGAAAAACATTTGTTCATAAATCTATATTTTTACCTTTCTCTGACTCTTTCCTTGATGTAGATTTCTAAAAGTAAAATTACCAGATAAAAGAAACACATGTGTAGCTCTTGATATGCAACATACACCAAACGGTTTTCCCTGAAATTTGTACCAACTCACCTTTCCAGTGTGTCCCACAATCACACACAAAGCATATGCAAGAAGATGGGTGAGGCCTTAGCTGGTTTAGCTCAGTGGATAGAGCTTCAGCCGGTGGACTGAAAGACCCCAGGTTCAATTCCGGTCTAAGGCACATGCCCAGGTCCTGTGTTGCAGGCTCAATCCCCAGTGTGGGGGCATGCAGGAGGCAGCTGATCAATGATTCTCTCTCATCATTGATGTTTCTATCTCTTCCTTCTTCTCTGAAATCAACAAAAATATATTTAGAAAAAAAAGAAGTTGGGTGCCAACATTAAAATGCCTGATTCTTCACATAATATAGCAAGATCAGAAGGGACTGGAAAATTTGCAGACCTTATTAACTAAGACTTACTTTAAAAATAGCCTAACAAGCACCCCAGAGCCTCTGCTAGCCTATATAGTAACTTTGAACAAATCAGAAAAAGTCACACCTACCTCAAGACACTTTGCTACCATCTGCCAGAAAATTATCATCATAAATATCAAATCTATCATAACCTATGATGTTGCTATTGAGATGTCTGTCACTGCAGGTGTAGAGGTTTACATACAAAGTTTGCTTCTGTCACTGTGGGCCAGGTACATGACAGAACCTCTCTTACCTTCCCATCACATGCTCATCACGCTCCTTTCTGCCCCTCACCCACTGTTTGAAACAGCCAGGCAGTGTTCAGGGACAAAACCCCTAAGCCTCCTATTTGCCTGAAAATGACAACTGCCCGCATAGGTGTCTGCTTTCACAGGTGCTCCAGCCTGGATTTCCTGTGCTCTTAGGCTGCTCCATTTAGATGTCCCAACAGTGCCTCAAATTTGTCAGAGGAGACAAATCTCATTCTCTCTGCCCCACTTCTCTGTCTCTCTGGGGATACTTGTCATCTTGGGGTTGTCAACAAATCATCCCTTCCCCAAACACCCCACCGCCGAGCTGTTGCCAAATTCTGATTATTCCTACTTCACTTCCCTTAGTGCATTGTTCTCTTCGCCTCCTTTGAATCCATTAACCCCGATCAGGACATTAATGAGCACAGGTTATGGAAAATTACTCCAGCTTCTGATTCTGACAGCTTCACGGTTTACACCTTACTCAATGAACACATCTGATGCTTATAAAATCTCCTGCCTTCCTCTACGTGACCTCACCACCACCACCACCACCGCCGCCGCCACCACCACCAATTCCTACATTAGAGCTTAGAATAGAAAACAGCACTGGATAGCCAGGCAAGATAGAAATGTTTCGGATTGCTGCCTCTAGCAAATGGACTTGCTAAGTTTATACAAAAACAGTCAGGGTAAAAGGTGATGCAACCAGACTGCTGTTAGGTTAGGTCAAAGTAACTAAAACCCACTGGGTGGGGGTGGGGTCCCTGATAAAATGGTGAATTCCCCAGGTCCACTGTCAAATGCTACAAATTCTGGACTAAATCCTGACAGGCATCCATCTTCTGCCATTCCGGAACTTTTGGGCTTCCAGTGGAAATCCTAGTGCAGGTGACACCCCTCAAACTAACCTGCTGTTCTGATGAGGCAGAAATTCCCAGCATCAGGCATACCCCAAGGGCCCACTGTTTCCATTTTAAGACCAGAGGGTGGGGATGTGAGGCAGCCAGCCAAAGAGTGTGGGCCTCAGAGAGAACCTGCTGCTCCCCACAGCCACTCTTCACCCCTCTTTCTGGAACTTCCTCTTAGAAAGCCTGGGGGGAGGGGGACAGAGAAGCCAGAGCCAGTACAAGCCTCTGCCCTGAACACTTGCCTATGTTTTGCTTGTGGCAATAACCTATCCTGTCTCCTCCAAGTCCTTTGAGAAGAAAACTAGGAAAAATGGCCCGTACTCAAGATTATGAGCTTCCAAAGAGAGATCTGATTTTTGCCCTTGGATCCTGGGAAGTAAGCTATGTCATACCTGTTAGGACTATCTTTATTTAGGGTAGAGGCTGGCCACACCTGATAGTTTTAAAGTGTTAGCAGGCCCTGCCAGATGAACCATATGTCTTAGGATAAAGTCTCTGAGACTGAGTTCAACCACATGGACAATCAATCAATCATTCCATCAATCATGCCTACATAATGAAGACCCGATAAAATCTAAAATGAGCTTCTCTGGTTGGCAATATTCCATGCATATTGTCACACATCACTACTGGGAGGGTAATGTAGTATGACTCCACGGGGAGAAAGGACAATAGAAGTTTGGTATTTGGAATCCTCCCAGTCTCTGCCTTAGGTAGCTCTTCCTCTGGCTGATTTTAACTTGTATCCTTTCAGTGAGTTCTGTCGGTTCTCCTAGCATGCATCCTCCAATCTGAGGGTGGATGAGGAACACCCCCCCACAACAAACAAACAAAAAAAAAACTTGCAGGTGGTGAAGTGAGGGCAGTCTAACTTTGCAATTTGGCTAACTCTGGCAAATGGGCTGAAAGTAAAGTATAATGAAATCTAGGTTAGTCCACAAGGAAACTTTATTTTATGACAGTTTCCAAATTCTGATAATGTAGTTATGAAAGGCATCTCAAGAGATCCGCTAAAATATTCTCATCTTCCTAGGAAAGTGTGGTTGGTGCCGGGGACGAGACCAGAAGACTCTCAAAGCCCCTCCAATCCAGGGGCTCCTCGTGGGGGTGGAATTCTCTCCGTGCTTAAATCTCCCGAGATTTTCTATCACATTTAGAATGAAATTCAAACTTCTCACCTTACTTATGTGTTTGTGTGTGTGTGTGCTTCCCCAACTAAAGTGTAAATCTAGATCAGTGCTGGCACATCGTAAGCACACTATAAATGCTTGTGTAATAAATGAATAACTCAAATAAAAGGAATATAAAAAATACTCATTCCAGTAAGACTTTATCTCTGGCTTAATTTTTTTCATCATTTCTTTATTGAGAGATAATTCATATACCATAAGATTTAGCCTTTTACAATTCGAGGAGTTTTAGTATATTCACAAAGTTGTGCAACCATCACTGCGATTTCATTTCTTGGGCTCAATTTTAATCCCTGTTCCTCCTTCCTTTCCACCATGTGGTTCTACCAAGGGCTGCCAATCATAATTATAAGAGAGCACAGGACGCAGATGAGGTCGAATTCCTCCCCAACACTTTCCAACAGAAACTAAGAAGGGCCTTCCCTCTCAGCTGGGGAAGCTGTGAGGAATGAACCTGGAGCTGGCGGTACCCAGATCCCCTGCCACGCGGAAGCAGCTGGTCCATAACAGATGAGAATAGGTTGTCTCTGAGGCCAGCCATGCCACTCCACTTCCCGCAGCTTGGTTATCTACGCCAATGATTCTCTCTTGGTCCTGAACTAGTTCCTGTGGTTTTCTATAACTGTGCTGACAGCACAGTCCTTGTCTGGCTCATACTATTTACCTATTTGCTGTGCGCAGGGCACTGGCCCTGGAGTGTACAATCTAGTGGGGCCACGGCAGTGTGGTAAATTCAATGAGAGAGAAACATCTGAGCAAAGCATCTCACCCACTGTCAGTGGGGCAGGGGAGACTTGCAGAGGAAATCACATCTAAGCTAAGGCCTGAGGTTAGAGAGGAGTTTGTATCAGAAGAGAAGTTCACAGATGCTAAGGAGAATCAGAAGAGGTTCCCATTGGCAGGAGAGGTAAGGGTGTAACATGAAGGGTGTAACATTTAAATTAAGCTTTAAATCATGGAGATAAGATGCAGATACTTAGAGAAAGGGCATAAGAGAATTTCAGTGGAGAAAAGGCCAAATACAGGACACAATGAGAAATTAATTGGATTCTGGGTTTCATGGAGGAAAGAGGTAAGAATTCGGCTGCAAAGGTAGGTTTGAAGCGCCTGGCAGGCCCAAGTCCTGTAGGTCTAGGTGCAGGGGAGCAGCATGCTCGGCTCCAAGCTGTGTGGGGCAGCAGAATGTGACATGGAAAAGATGGGGGACAGAGAAGCTAGCTTGGTGCCTATTGCAGCAGTCCACGGAACACCACCATCTGACCCAGCACAGGGCATCTAAGTGGAAGGAGACTTGACTTGGTGTGGTGAACACACAGTACAATATACATATGGTGTATTATAGAATTGTACACCTGAAACCTATATAATTTTATGAACCAATGTCACCCCAATAAATGCAAGAAAAAAGAAAAAGAAGGACATGTGTGGGTGCCACAGAAGAGGGAGAAACGATCAGAATTAACACTGTGATTAGAAGTCCAGGAAAAAGAGGAACTAAACATGATAATGATGGTGAGGGTGCCGGTGGTGGCAACCAGTATTCATTGGCTCCAAACTGGGCCAAACACTTTATACGCATTTATCTCCTCTAATCCTTACCACCTTATGACATACGTCCTATTATTACCCCCATTTTAGAGTTAAGGAAACTGAGGAGCAGAGAGATGAAGTAATTTGTGCAAACAGAACCTGAGTGATACTTACAAAAACAAGGCATCCAGGCAAAAGAGACTTGGGGAGGAGGATGAGGTCATTTTTGCACAGACAGAGTGTAAGTTGCTTATCTGGGTGAAGCTGAGCCCTGAATTTCAGGTTTAAATGTGTTACTGCCAGAGGGTAATAACCTTATCTATGTTTTCTTCTTCTTCAATTTCTTCGAGAGTACACAACAAAGTAGAAAATCCCAAGCTTTCTTAAATCAGGACAGATTATCTTGACTGCTCCCCACATCCACCATGCCTGTCACTGTGACAAAGGAAATTAGATTCATCTGATAAGCTTTGTTTTTCACAAAGCTATGTGGGATGATTACCCAGTACCCTGTGGTCTTCTAGGTGTTTGCAAATTGATTTTTTTGATGATTTGTTCCAGTAATTTTCCAAGTATTCAGTGTTTTTCCAAGTTCTTGAGCTTTACAATATGAGTGACTTAAAATTCATATTTTCCTTCCCTGTCCTGTATTAATGTGAAGTTTTAAGGTTGCAATTATTTAGGGTATTTTTTGGATAAAGCATATGCCTCAGAGGGAACATACAAATATATATAACTATAAATACATATGTGTATGGGTATAAGGTGATTTTAATGCAGATTCCCTCAGAGTTAATGACCGTAAGCAGAAAAGGAAACATATTGAGAACATATGGCTATTTCAAATATCCCAAATAAGTTAAGATCATCCCTTTCTAGAAATGTTTTTATGGTGAATAAAAATAATAAATAAATAAAATAAACCTCACAACCTCAAAAAGAAAAATTGTTCTGTGAACACTAACCAAAAGTAAGATACAACAGAATTTTAAAAATGTATCTTCTCTCTACCCAATCCTGAAGCCAGGATTTTGAGGGAGTGGTATCTGGCTAGGACATCAGGAGGAGATTCCATTTTTTGGTGGATACTATCTAAAGTCCAATGCCAGGCACTCGGAGGAATAAAATCTCAGGCCCAATGCTCCACAAGGGGCTCTATTAAATGACTGTTAAGGGCCTTTGCAGCTCAAATAGTCCAGGCATCTAAAAACTGATTCTGAGGATAATTAATGAAAATTATGGCAAACTGTTTTGAAAAAAGCAAGACTGTGAAAATACCAGACAGAGTGTAAGTTGTTTATCTGGGTGAAGTCATCTCCCCATGAAGGTAAAGTTTTTATTAGATACATGTCCGTAGAAGCATCTACTATGCTCTGAGTCTCTTACATATCATAGGTACCCAAAGAAAGCTTTTGTCAAACCCACGAAGCCAAAAATCTATTTTATGAAAATGAATGATTAATAGGATGAATAGATTTGACAGCCTTCATTTGAATGAAACTCACCTGCCATATGAAAGCAAAAGCAAGTTTTAAAACAATAACAAAAAACACAGCTCCTGGGTAGTAGCCCTCTTCATCAGCTACCCTCTCTCCCCCCTGAGGCCCACAAGCCCCAAGGATTGCATTATTGTTGCTTCCCTAAACACCAACTAAACCCTCAATTGTCCCTTTGTTAAACTCTCTGCTAAGAATGTGTCATCAGTTTCCTACTAGGCCACTGGTTAATACAGTCATAATAATATTAGCTCATAACAAAATAAAGATTAAATTGAAAAAAAGGTGTGTAAAGCATTTAGCCTGGTTCATAGTATGTGCTCTCTAAATAATACCTAGTATTATTATGGTTGGGCTTTTTATTTTCCTATCAGTTCTGTCCCACTTGATTGGATAAATACAAATTACCAGCTGATGATCAATTTCTCCTCCAAGCTCTTAATTAGGAATTTTGAATGAGCATATATTTAGCCTAGTATTTATCTCATGAAGGATGACATTTGTTTTTGTGTCCCTTAAAATCCCAAAGGACTTAAAAATATAGCAAATTTCAAACAAAGTTATAGGACAGCAAGTCTTTTTCACAGTCATTTCTCGGTGTTAATGGCAATCTAGGAAGAACCTGAGGAACCTGCAAAGAGTGCATCACCAGTGGGATGATGCACTGTTTGGAGAGTAAGCAAGATAAACGATTATAGCAGAGGCTGCACTTATTTGGGTAACATTTGAAACTGACTCGTCACATCAGTACTAAGATTTCTAATACTAATTGAGTAGATCATGAATTCTTGCAACTCCTCAATATTTGTAATACCCAATTTTCTTTTTTCTCCACCCTCCCCCTCCCCAATTAACTGGCTTAGTGTGTGAGCTCTTTGAATAGCAAACACACAGATTGTACACCGAACTACTCTGCACTTAACAATTTTTGTTTGTTTGTTTTTCTGGAAATCTTGCTGTCCTTCTCAAAGGAATAGCTGTAGGCAACTTAAAAAGCCCTACAATATCCTAAAATGTGTCTTCTTTCAAAGAAGAGCACTTTTTGATCATTTGTTCCAAATCCACAGTAAACGGGAAAATTATGGTACAAAAAAACAATTGGAACATATATTTTAGCACGGGAATAGCTGTTTCCCGTTTTTTCACCTCATATTTAACTCCTTATTTCAGGAACTATCTTCACACTGTTTAGAGTTATTACCTTTCCCTCTGCTTTACCGTCACGCCCACTCCAGAGGTAGACAGAGAACCTTTCAGCTCCCTGCGCCTCGATCCCTCCCCCATCCCCCGCGGGGCTGCTCCGAAATGGGGTTAGAGCGTTTTCTAATAAAACCAGTCTTTGCCTTATTACGCCTAAATTGGCGCTTTAGTAATAATAGAATGAAAAATTGAAAAAAAGAACTTGGCGTTCCCACACCGGGAGTCGAACCCGGGCCGCCTGGGTGAAAACCAGGAATCCTAACCGCTAGACCATGTGGGAGACGACGAGGGTGAGGCCCAGCTGAGGCAAATTGAGTCTCTCGCAACCGCTTCCGCCCGCTGCGCCGCGCACGTCCCGGGTGTCAGCGCTGCTTCTGCGCCTGCGGGAAACCTCCGCCGGGTTAACCCCTGCCGGCTCGTGTTGTAGCGCTTCGCTCTTTACCGAGGGCCCTTGAATCCCTTTCTACTCCATCCAGACCCCAAATATACACCGATGTGGTGTTTCCAAGACAGAAGGACTGGTGTTTGGATTTCAGACTCATTAATAAGAAACAAGAGCTGTGTGAGGTCCTGAAACCGCCGCCGCGGAGGCCAGAAGGCGGCTGGCGCTCCTGTCCCCGACGGCGGTCGCGGCAGCGCGGCCGCCCGAGCACCAGCTCAGCTCCCCGGCAGCCCTCGCCGAGCCACCCCGTGCGTCCCGCACCTGGGAAACCCCCGGGGCCGGGGCCCTGCAGCGGCTGGGCCGGGGGTTCCACGGCGTCCGTACAGCCCGTCCCCGTCAGGTCAATCCTTCCAGAAACAGAGGCGAGGGCCGCCTGCCCGCCCGCGGCGTTCCGGGTTCTTGTCGACCCAAGGGCCGCCAGCGGCTTTCTGTCATGGGAGGAGGCGGTGCTGGTTGTAAAGGCGGCTCCACCCGGGACAGTCCCTGCCGCAGCCGTCCCGAGTGACGGGGTCCTTGCGGTTCCCCAGCCCGGGCTCCTCGGCAGCGGCGTTGCGTCGGGAGAGTTTGCGCGGCTGCAACTTGCCGTGCGGGCGAGGGAAGTGCACGCAGGAGCCGGTTCTGCGGTGTCCTCGCCGCGGCTTGCGCTGCACACAAGTTGTCTGGACTTGCGGCGGGCACTTCGGAGCCCTTTCAGACGCTGATTCTGGTTCCCGTGTCTCCCTCCTCCCTCCCCACCTGTCAAAGGGACTTAGAAGGTCTTCGCTTTCTCCCTAGCTGAGGCTCCCTAAGGCTTGTATCAGCGAGAGGAGAGGGGAGAAGAGCCCTGAGAGACCATTCTGTTCGTTTTATTCTTGCATTTATTAACATGGACGAGGCTCCCTAACAGGGAATGAACAGGATCCACATCATTGAAACAATGAAGCTCTGAAGAAAAACTAGGTCCCGCTGATTATAAACCTACTGTGGGTATTAGACACATGCAAATATGTTTGTTCATTTAAAACAGTATATCTGTGAGGTATAAGTCAGTATAACTGTCTTTTTTAAATTTAAATTCTTTATTGTTGAAAGTATTACACTGTGCCTCCTCCCCCCGCATTGACCTCTCCCTGCCGCTTCTGCCCCACAGTACATGCCCTGCCCACCCCACCCCACCCCCGTCTGTGCCCGTTAGTTGTGCTTATCTGCATGCATACAAGCCCTTTGGTTGGTCACTTGCCCCTACCCCGACTCCCGTCCTCCCCTGCCTTCCCTCAGTATAACTGTCTTATCCGCATCTGTTGGTGGCTCTTCCTATGCTCTCTTAGCATCTTTGAACAGTTTGTTTTTTAACCATTGAGACAGCTGCCTTCCTTTGGGGGACATCTGTTTTGGAAAACTCTCCAAAACAAACCTCATCAACTATACAATACCCTACATCTGCGGTTCTCAATTTGGGGGTTGAGATTTCACATGTCCCTTTCAGTTTTGATCATTTGTTTTTTTACACTTGATCTTAGCCAAAAGGCCGAGAAGCAATACATCATTTGTTTTTTTAAATCATCTTAACAATTTTAGAGATAAAAGTTGTCAGTGTAATACATACACCAAATAGACACCATCATTAGGATATTGCCAAAATGCAACTTTACTTTTGTCTCTTATTATTCCCAAACTGAAAGTTGTTCACTTTTTCCCTTGCCACTGGATAAAAACTTGAACCATAACAGGAAGCCCTATGGTCACTTTAAATAATAAAGCACAGTCAAGAACAATATACACTTCAACAACTCGATCTTTATTCTAGTTCTTTTCTACCATCCCAGCTTGGGCATGACTTCAGGCGAGGGGCAATGGCGAGGAGGATGGGGCTCCTACTGGCTCACAATTGTGGGCTTCTCTTCCCAACTCTGTGGTCAGTGGCATCACATTGGTAGCCTGAGGTGGCCATGCTGGGAGTATTTACACCACAGAAATAGGCAAATGCTCCAAGAGAGGGCTTTTTTACCTTGGAGAGTTGGTGGGCTGGTTAAAAACTAGTGATAACCTGGTTAAATATTTATCAGCACAACACAGCCAGGGGCTGCTTTCCAGGAAAGAGGGTGTGATCTGCTTGCTTCTCATTTCTTCCCATTTTCTCCCTTCGAGGCTCCCAGGACCTCCAGGCTTGGAGTGTAGAGGAAGGGGAACCAAAGATTCTTGTGGACTGGTACTGTCAAAAGCCAGCTGCCTGTTTTCTGGGCCTGAACGTATTTTAGGGCTGACTCTTTTTCCCAGTGGGTTCCTCAGAGGCTTCCCTGCTTCGACCTCTGGGACAGTGCCTTCCAGAAGGCCAGCAGTCTTCCCCCAGTTTGGGTCTCACACCAGTGGTACCAGGATCAACAATGGCTTTGTTTAACTGCAGATTCACTTAGTGTAATTGCATATTCTGCAAATGAGAACTTCTGGGAACAGGGCCTGGGAGTCCGACTTTAAACAAGCACTTCCCCTCAAAAATTATTCTGATGCCATTAGAGTTTGAGAAACACTGAACTACGTGACAGTAAGTGCCCTTCGATCTCTGAAAGACCATGATCCCTGAAGCACCATTTCTATTATTTCTCATTTCTGCTCAAAAACATAGGGAAAAAAACCCCAGAAACGTTTCTGGTTGCCTATTGAGTAAAATCTACCACCTTGGGCAAGCCTTCCAGGCTTTCCATAATCCAGTCCTCACATAACCTGCTAATATTATCACTCCTCTCAGCGACCACATTCCAAATCACCCCACTTTTTCTGGCCCTCTTATCCCTTGTGCTTCCCTGCTCTGACCCCTTTGTTCCACCTCTTTCTGTACTGTCCTCCCCACTCTTCTCTCTATATCTGATCCAAACCTCAATGTGATCAGTCCCCCTGGTCACAGGTCACTCCCACTTCCTCTGAATCCCAAAGCACAGGCCTTTTAAAAATGTGATGGGGGTTTATGCCTTGCCACCTTATTAAGTTATTTAATAAGAACTCCATGAATAACAATCAGATTCCATAATCCCCTTGGGAACCCAGTCCTGCACTCAATCATTCTGCCAAGTAGTCCTTCCTTTTATCTAACGTAAATACTTCCTGCTGTACTTCTGTGTGAAAGCTGCCCCCTTTTCACCAGCAGCATGAACAAAATGTTCCTAGGAGGCGGGGAAGAAACACACAGATTGTTGAAGTGTAGCCAGACCAATAAGTGAGCTGCATGTCTTTAGTTCGGTGCACACACACAAAGAAGCCTCTTTGTTGACACAAGGAGCAGCTATTCCTTTCCCATGCATCCCAGGCCGCGTCGCTGGGCAGCTGTCCCATTCCGTCCACCATTTGACACTGGAGTGAAGCCCCAGGCATATTGTACTTGCCTGGCATCTACATTAGCCCAAGGGGTGGGTGTGATTCAGGGCCTTGCCTGCCAGTCATCTAGGAGTTAGATGGTTTCCATTTCAGGGAGCTCAGGAATCACCCTTTATAAGGGCATCAAAAATAAGCACCCATTAAATTCCACTCTCCCAAGGAGAGCTCTGGCCAGCAGAGACCCAGCCTATGGCACAAAGTTAACCTCAAAGCTCGTTTGGGTAACAGCACCTGCCCCTGTTGGGGTAACTTAATCTTCATGGCCTAAGATTAGGCTTCGTTTCTAAAATTGGATCTGAGCTCAGGAGGCCACTGGGATGACAGAGCTTCCTCGGGGCTTGTTTAGATTATATAACTCTGTCCTTCACCTCTCCCCCAAGTCTAGCAACTCCTACTCATCCTGTGACTCAGGGCAAATACCCCCGAACTCCCAAAACTGGAGTAAGTTTTATGGGCCGCCCATCAATCATTGGGCTACATGAATTCCCCAGCTTCTCTCTCCTGTAAACTCCTGATGGCAGAGTCCAGGTCTTATTTTGTTGTATTCAAGCATCTAGCACAGTGGTTGGCACACATAAGTATTTACCGAATGAATCAATATCCTAAAATGTCTTCATTTCTTTGGGGACGCTCCTATAAAAGTTACTTTTTCCCTTAAATCAGCAAATAACAAGAAGAAAACATTCCTCAGCCAGGTAAAAATATCTCCAAAGTGCCGTATCTTTCCTGACACATCAGCAGTACTCAGTAAATGTTTGACTGGTGGCTTACTTGATTCATTCATTCATTCATTCAGTAATCAATCAATCAATCAATCAATCAATCCCAGAGGAATAGTCTTGGTTTCCACTTGGTACCTGAATGGCAAAGCAACTAACTGAGAGTCTCAGTGAGCCATAATTTCAATATCTGAGCAGCTATCCTATATAATAAAAGCCTAATATGCTAAGTGTCTGACTGTTCAGCCAGTCACTGTGATGTGCACTGACCACCAGGGGACAGATGCTCCAACCAGTAAGTTAGCTTGCTGCTGGTCCGGCCGATTGGGGGGCGAGAAGAGCTGGACACACCGTGGAGCCCTCCCACGGCCCCTCCCCGGCTCTGATCACGCACCTGTGGGGTCCCTTGGCCTGGCCTGCACCCTCTCACAATCCAGGACCCCTTGGGGGATGTCGGAGAGCCGGTTCCGCCTGATCCCCACAGGCCAGGCCGAGGGACCCAACCAGTGCACCAGGCCTCTAGTAATATATAACAAAACCACATTGTCTCCTGATATCCTTCCCCACCTCACAGTCATTCTCCCCCCACAACCCTCCCATCCCAATCTTCCTTTCCTCTGCTCTGATCATCTAAGACAGGAAGCGCTATGGAAGATCATCCTCACATTCATCCCTATCTGCTCCTACAGGGCTCAGCCCTGGGGCAGAGACAAATTTTCTTCTTTTTCTGGAGTTGTGGGAGTCCAGAGACTCCAAGGCCTGGCATCTAAACAATGTGCCCAGCATTGTATTTCCTGTTCCACGTGGCAGTTGCTGAAATATTTAAATTATGGCCCTCTGTGACCCTCAATTAGTTTGCTATTTAAGTGTTAGGTGGAAATCAAGTTGGACCTTGTGTGGGAGGTTAAATAATTTCTGGTTCATTTTCAGACTTCCCACCAGCAGTTCTGAGTTCAGTGAGCTTTCCAAACTTATTTTCTTTTTTCCCTGTGATATAATGTCTCAATTAGCACCAATAGATTCACAATCATTAAGGAATTATGTCAAATTCAATGTTGATCATGGCACCCAGTATATATATATGACAGTGCTTGACCTAAAAATAATAGCCATCACATATAAGATTCACTGTGTGCCAGAAAATTCTGAACAGTTTAATATATTAATAATTTATCCTCACAATGGCCTAATGAGATAGGTACTAATATGATTCCTATTTTACAGATCAGAAAACTGAAAAACAGGAAGGTTAAATAATTTGCTAAAGTATTTCAACTTATTGATAATAGAAGCAGGATTCAAACTCAGGCATTTTGTCTATCTGGAATTCAAACTATTAATATTAAACTGGTTCTACTGTTATAGATATTGCTTAAAACAGGGGACTGTTTTGACAATAAAAATGATAATGTCTTTAGCAACAATGACAACATACATTCTGAGGACTGATGGCATCCTCAGAGGAGAGTGAAGATATTATAGACTTTTCTTAAACCAATGAAAATAAACAGTTCATGATCTAAGTCTTCAGAGATACTGACACAGAGAAGAAACCCTTGGTCCCTTTTTCCTTATCTACCAATTTTCAAAAATATTGCCTCCTTCATAAGTATCCAAAAATACATAAATATTTTTCCTCTCCAGTCTAGGGCTAGAAATCTCATAACTTTCCTTCCTAACCTCTACTCAGAAAGCTCTTCATTATTGTTTACTTGTTGGTTGGTTGGTTGGTTGATTGAGGCAATTAACAAACCAGGAAGAAAGATTCATAAGGCATAAGACATTCTGCCCTTCTGAATATAGCTACAACCTACTTGCCACAACCTCCTTGCCATCTGCACGTGGATGACTAAAGAGCATCTCAAACTTAACATGTTTAAAACAGACCTCTTGAGAGTCCACCACCCTCATTCTCCTAAACCAGATCCTTCTGGAGTCTTCCCCATTTCCATTAATAGCAGCTCCATTCTCCCAGTTGCTTCAGCCACAAATTCTGGAATCAACTGTGATTGCATTCCCTCTCATTCTACATCAAGCATGTCAAACTCGAAGCCTGTGGGCCGCATGCAGCCCACACCGAATATTTTTGCGGCCCAGCCAATATAACAGTATGTAAGAAATGTTTTAAGAAAAATTATTGTTTGAGAGTGTCTAATAGTTTGGGATAATTAATTGGAGGGGGTGGTTGATGTTAAAGAAACATTAATTTTCATTAAAATGTTCTATTATTTTATGTTAATAAACTCATTTATTTCAGCCCTTTGTATTCAGCATGTCTCTATCGAAATAAACCTACGTTTCTATGAAAATTGAAGCTTTTGTTTTTTTGTGGCCCACATAAACTTAAACCTTGTTTATTTGGCCCCTGTTAGCTTTTGAGTTTGACATGCTTGTTCTACATCCAATAACTGAGGAAATCCTATTGACTCTATCATGAAAATATATCCAGAATTTGATCACTTCTCCCTAATCCTCTTGCCCAGGTGACCATCACCACTTATCTGGATTTCTGAAATCATCTCACTCCTGCTTTTACTTACAAGCCCTCCCCCCCACCTCGGTAGCCTATTCTCAGTGCTACAGCTAGAGGTATTATTTTAAAACAAATCAGATCTGCCCTAGCTGGTGTGGCTCAGTGGATAGAGCATCAGCCTATGGACTGAAAGGTCCTGGGTTTGATTCCGGTCAAGGGCACATGCCTGGGTTGTGGGTTCAATCCCCACAACCAATCAATGGTTCTCTCTCATCATTGATGCTTCTATCTCTCTCTCCCTCTCCCTTTCTCTCCAAAATCAATAAAACTATATTTAAGGGGAAAAAATCAGATCCTGTCACTTTTCTCTTCAAAATCCTCCAATGGCTTCCCATCTTACTCAGAATAAAGGTCATATCCTGACTATGATTTACTAGGTCCTACATGACAACCACCTCCTCCAATTAGTTATCCCAAACTATTAGACACTCTCAAACAATAATATCTTTATTTGGAGTTCACTCTCAAGATTATAAAATGTTTAAAAAGAGGACTAGAGTGTAATACTGAGTACGGGGTAAGTCGACCACTGATTATGATCCAGGAGGAGCTGAATATACTCTTAGCAATATCCCCTTAATATTAAGACACTTGGGGGGAAGAGGGGTGGGAAGGGTGAGGGCAAGTGCCAGGGAGTAGGGGAGGCAGGGGGTAAGGGGAGGTCAATGGGGGGAAAAAAAGGAGACATATGTATTATTATTTGTAATACCTTAAACAATAAAAAATAATAAAAAGCTATTCAGACTACATCAAAACAGTGCTCTCTCTCATTGCCTGTTCTATTGAAGTAGATGTTCTTTCCACTCTACCTAAAAGGAAACACATTTCCTAGTGACCCTCAAAAAACAGACACCCATCGGCATTGCTGTTAATCTCTTTTTCTGATATGTCCCTGGGCAAAGTGCCGAGCAAAGAACAAACAATGCTTGTTAAAGTAGAGACAGAAATTCAAGGGGGAAGCTATGCAGCAAAGGAATCAGAACTGGCAGCAGCAATATCCCTGTGGAAATAAATGAAGACCAACCAAAGGAGAAAAGCAAAAGCTATTCGTTCCGAGCTTGCTAGAGCAAGGGAGCCAGCCACTGTCACTGCATTTTGGCAGAAGCGTGGGAAAGCAGGCAGGGGAGGGGGAAAGCTTTCTGGTGGAAAAGGGGAAATCTTCAGGTGTGCCCTGAGTGGAGGCTGCTGGCATGGGGAGACCTTAGGGGGCTAACTAGAAGCAGGAGGTCCTAGATGATTGGTTGAGGATGAATATTTGTTTTTCTCTGGTTGGTCCCAAGTTGGAAATTAGGACAAAATAGGGAAGTTGTGACTTATACATCAAATCCTGGCCATTTGGGGGAGATTGTTATAGAAGTTATTGTTTATCTTCCTGCACTGTCACTAGAGATAGCTCTTTGACATCCTACAAGCCTGACTTCCAGCAGGGTAGTTTACTGTAGGTCATGGTTGGGTTTCCTGGGCAGCTCGCTGCAGGCTGTGGGTCAGAGTTCTGTGTTTATGTATGGTCTGGCCATAGCCCGTTTGTATACTCAGTCTCTCATTCCGAAGAGGTTAGCAGTCTCCCAGAGTTTCAGAGCTCCTCTTCAGACCAACACACACAATCCAGCTTCTCCTTGCTCCTTCTTTCTGCTTGCCTAACTGGCCCCTCACCGGAGGCCCAGCAAGGCAGACTCTTGACTTTGTTCTTCCTGAAACATCCCTCCTCCCTTGTCTACTTGAGCAAGCGCTCTCCTTTGCGCTCAAAATCACTTTGAAATCACCCCTGTGTGACCTCTGATGACAGGCCTCCCAGATGCTCCAGTCCCCCTTCTCTTTCTGCAGCGTTTTATGTCATTTATTTATTTACAGCACACCTACTTACTATTTGGCATTAACAAATAGCTGTGACTGTGTCCAGTTCCAAGAATGTCCAGGGCCTGCGATAGAGCCACACCCAGAGAGGTGTTCAGAACGTGGTTCTTTTTATTTATTAACTAGAGGCTTGGAGCACTGATTTGTGCACTGGTGGGGTCCCTCAGCCTGGCCTGCGCCCTCTTGCAAACCCGGAACCCTCAGGGGATGTAGTAGTGCGAAGAGGCAGGCGGCCAGGAAGGAGCCTGGGCCCAGGGCCGGGCGCTGCGCCACTCCCACTCATCCCGGCCCCACTGCACCTGCCGCCACCACCACTGCAGCTGCGCTTGCCAGCTGTGAGCCCAGTGGCATCTGGCACCCAGTGGACAGCTGAGCAGCGCTCCTGCTGTGGGAGCACATTGACCACCAGGGGGCAGCTCCTGCGTTCAGCATCTGCCCCCTGGTGGTCAGTATGCATCATAGTGACCAGTTGACTGGTCATTCAATCGTTTGGTCATTCGGTTGCTTGGTTGTTCAGTCTCTTAGGCTTTTACATATATAGATTATTTACTTATTATTTTTTTAATGTGGCAGAATGTCAATATTAGTAACAAGCATTTATTTTACAGTTTAAAAAGTGCTTTCTATTTACAGTGAAGCAAAATATTTACACATTTTTTAATGTTACATGCAATAAACCTTAATATTTCAAGAAAAATGATCTTAAATAATGTTACATGCAATAAACATTAATATCTCAAGAAAAATGATTTTAAATATAATGTTACATGCAATAAACACCAATTATCCAAGAAAAATGGTCTTATACATATAATAATATTACACACAATAAACATTAATATTTCAAGAATAAAAGGATTTTAAGTATAATATTCCCAAAACTGTACTAACATAGTGTGATATCACAAAAGTTGTAGGAAATATTAAAACTCTGCAAATAACAGGATTACTTCTATTATGTTCTAGAATATATTTCCCCCTCTGGCTCTTTTTTTTGTTCATCAGTTTATGTTGTTCTTTAAATTCCACAAATGAGTGAGATCATATTATATTTATCCTTCTCAGACTGGCTTATTTCACTTAGCATGATGCTTTTAAAGTCTATTTTGTCAGATATAAGTATTGCTACTCCAGCTTTTTTTTCTTTTCCATTTGCATGGAAAAAATTTTTCTAGCCCTTCACTTTCATCCTGTGTGTGTCTTGTCTTGAGGTGAGTCTCTTGTAGACAGCTTATAGTTGGGTCATGTTTGGGTATCCATTCAGCTAACCTATACCTTTTGATTGGAGCATTTACTCCATTTACATTTAGGGTTTTTATTGAGAGGTACTTCTTTATAGCCATTTTAATTCTGTGTGGCTAGGTTTCTCTCTCTGTTTCTTCTTCTCAGCAATCCCTTACAGCAATTCCTTTAGCATTTCTTGTAATGCTGGCTTGGTGGTGATGAACTGCTTTAGCCTTTTTTTTTGTATGGGAAGCTCTTTATTTGACCGTCTATTTTGAATAATAGCTTTGCTGGATATAGCAATCTTGGTCTCAGATCCTTGCTTTCCATTGCCTTGAATACTTCATGCCATTCCCTTCTGGCCTGTAGAGGTTTTTTTTATGAGAAATCAGGTGTCAGCCTTATGGGAACTCCTTTGTAGGCAACAGTTTTCTTTTCTCTTGTTGCCTTTAAGATTCTCTCTTTGTCTTTAATTTTTGGCATTTTTAATTATGATGTGTCTGGGCATGGGTCTGTTTGGGTTCTTCTTGTCTGTTCAGGAGGCCCTGAACTTGTGTGACTTTTTTCTTTACCAGATTAGAGAAGTTTTCTGCCATTATTTCTTCAAACACCTTCTTTATTCCATTCTCCCTTTCTGCCTCTTCAGGCACACCTGTTATTCTAATATTGTTACATTTCATATTGTCCCACAGCTCCCTTAAGATGTCCTCCTGTTTTTAAATTGTTTTTTCTTTTTGGTTCTCTAATTGAGTGATATTTTCAACTCTGTCTTCTAATTCAGTGATTTGATCCTCAGCTTCCCCTAATCCTTCCAATGTGTTGTGTTATGTCATTCTTTATCTCAGACTGTTCTTTTTTCATAGTTACTATATCTTTTTTCATACTGTTGAGCATTTTTACATCATTACTCTGAACTGTGTTTCAGATAAATTTCTTATCTCTGCTTCATGTATCTCTTCTGGAGAATTCTCTAGTTATTTCATTTGGGAGTTGTTTCTTTGTCTCCTCATTTTGGTTGTCTGTTTGGGTTTATGATTATGTATTAGGTAGATCCTCTATGCCTCTCAATTTTTAGTGCAGAAGAGTGTTAAAGACTGTTTCTAACTAATTGTATCATGCAAAAACTTAAAGCCTCCAGAGACCACCTCTGCCTACAGATAATAGGATTCTCACTTGAATCACCCCCAGGCAGTCATCCTCAGGTGTAGTGAGAGTTTTTTTTCCAATAGGATGGGGCAGTTGCTTCTACCTGGAAGCTAATTGTTACTTTTTTTTTTTTTTTT
>NW_006285041.1:1163324-1186499 GCF_000327345.1 Myotis davidii
GAAGTTCTCTCTCTGCTGTACTTTCCGTAAGAAGAAGCAGTGCTTGTCTGAGTTGATGCAGTCACGCTGCTGGAGATCCCTTGTTTCCAGGTTAGTAGCTGGTCTCTGGATGCCGGCAACAATCGCCCAAAATGGCGCGGTCTCCGCTCAAACATGGGAGAGGCGCCCTTGCTCGGCAGCGTGCAGCCCAGGAGCTCGGCGAGAAACTTTGCCATATACGAGTAGCGAGCCAGGTCCCTCCGAAGCGCTGGGTCCGTCCTTTTAATTGTTACTTTTAATCTCTTAAGTGGCCTCAGGTCAAAGTGTTTTCCAATAGAGTGTGTCAACTGTCTTCCCCCCAGGCAAGGACTGTGTGGGAAAGATGTCCTCCGCTGTGTGAGGGAATGGCTCAGCCCAGGAAACTTGGGGTGTCTGCCTTCTGAGCCCTGTCCCCTGAGTCCCCAATCCTGGGTTCTGCTCTCATAGCTCCAGTCCGCTTCACCCTCCCTCTGCCAGAGTACAGGTGGATGGCTCCACAGGGAATTTTTGTGTGTTGGCCCTTCAAGAGGGTGCCTGAACTTTCAGTCACCACTCCCTGGCAGACAGCACCCCACTGCTTTTCACAGCTAGATGTTATGTAGGTATCCTCCTCAGTTTGGTGCTCTCTGCTGGGGAGCCCAGTTTCGGGACTAGATCCCAGAGTTCTCAGTGGCACCCCCTCACACTCCCCCCCCCACACACACACCCACAGCTGAGATATCTCTCTGGGATTTCAGTTGCCATCTGTGGGTGCCTGGCCAGCCCTTTTCCACCTCCGCCCCTCCTACCAGCCTCTATGAGGTCTCCACCTTCGATCCTTGGGTATCAGGGTTCTTTCCTGTGAGTTTTCCGTTGATTATTCAGGAAGCCTTTCTGTATTTCAGCTATAATTCCAGCTTGTTCCTGGGAGCATGTCCATGCAGCATCCTCCTACTCTGCCACCATTTTTTAATCTTCTCAGAACATGGTTCTGATGATTAATAACTCCAGCTACATTAGCCCAGTGGAGAGCAAGTCTAGTCACCCAGTCAGAAGAGTTTCAGCTGACCTGTTTAACCTCAGGTGGTATCTTTCTCACCTCAGGCCCTCTTTCTATTTATTTGTTTGTTTGTTTTTAATATATATTTTTTATTGATTTCAGAGAGGAAGGAAGCGTGAGAGAGAGATAGAAACATCCATGATGAGAGAATCATCAATTGGCTACCTCCTGCATGTTCCCTACTGGGGATTGAGCCTGCAATCCAGGCATGTGCCCTGTCCAGGAATCGTGACCTCCTGGTTCATAGGTCACTGCTTAACCACTGAGCCACATGGCCTGGATCTTTTTAAATTTAGAAACACAGTAAAAGCATTTTGAAAATGGGTATACCCACTGTTTGGAAAGTAAGTCTCCAAGCTTTGTTTGAGCAGCAGTAAAATTATTAAATATACATATCTTATCCATATACTGATTTAATTAGTGTTTGCTTATGATAACTATTAAACTAAAAGCCACACGGCAATATTTAGAACAAAACAGGCCTTTCAGGTTCACAGTCAGAACCACAAAATAAACTGGGTGCATGTAATAAAGGCAGCGAGCATCCCTCGCCTAGATTTAGGTGATGTCTGAAACACCTCGGACCTTATTACCCATCATGCAAGCCTAATGTGGCATGAGCTTTCATCCCATTTCCAGTTCCAGGCTGTAACTAGGTTCCATTCAATGAAAATAAATGGATTTTGGTGAGCTCTTCTTCCCAAGGTCGTGCCCTCCCCCCCTCCCCCACTCTGCCCCTTCTTCGCCCACAGGCACGCATCTCCTAAACTCTGAGGGACTCTAACGGGGCAGCCCAGCCGCGGGAAGTGGCAGTCTATCCCGGGCAAAACCCGAGCCTATCCCCGAGGTCCCCTTTCCTCTGACTTCTTAGCGAGCCAAAGCAGCCCAGCCTCGGCTTATTTCCCAGCCCTCTCGTGTTCCATGTCCCCAGCTTTAATAAACGTCCTCTGAAACCCACCTGGACTCCTACTGTGAACGTTTTTCTGCACGAAGTCAAGAACCCACACACTACTGGTTGGCCCTAGGCAGACCCTAGGTTCCCATTCCGGTAACAACTTGTCCAAACTATACTCATACCTTCAGATTTTAAATTTCCCAGTTTTCTTTTCCTTTTTGTCCTCTGGCTCCACTACCAGAATTAGCTCCAAAATGTCCAGGTCTATGTGCTGTCCTTATCAATACGACCCAAACACCAACTACCTAAAACGAAAAAGTGCCCACCTTCCTTCCAAGAACTACCAAAAGGTACACAGGCTTAAGTTAAGACACCTGGAATCTCAGGGTGACTCCCAAACTCATTAGTGAGGACAGTTCCATGTGGGGGAGAAAGATGAGTCTGTGCCCAGGAGTCCCTCAACAATATCTCTGCAAAATAAAATAAAATAAATGGATTTTGAACAATGTTCACTATAAAACTTTCAAATACTTATATGTCAAAGTCAGTCACTGCTATTTTAAGACAGCAACAATGCATGGACTAGTGCTCTCCATTAAGATATTTGTCCAATTTTTCTCGGTCCAAATTCTGGCTTACAATGGAATGGTCAGGAGGGCTATTATTTGTAAACACCAAATCTTAGATGTATAAAACTTCTCTGTTAATTTTGTAAGCTCTGAGCTTTTGCTCTCTGTTCTATCTCTCCTCTGAAATCCTCCCTTGGTACAGAGACCCATCACCTCCCTGGACCTCAGCCAAAGACCAGAAAGGATACAAAGAAAAAATACTACTTCTCCTTGGCATCATGCTTTACAAATCAGCTCATATACAGTGAAGTCATGTGAACCAGAAATTACGGGTGAGATATAATCAAATATCTGTGGCGTTCTATCTCTTAAAAGATATCAGTCATTATCAGGGTGTGGGACAAAATCATAGGAATTTTCACAAGCTCTATGAGAAGCCCATAAAAGTGTATGCAATCTAATAAAGTTACCAATGGGTCTTTCTCCCTGAATCTTATGAACCTGTTTCTTCCTGCATCCATCCAGCATACCCCACAAAATAGGCCAGGTAATTGCCCATAAACACATGACTCCAAGTCAGCTGCCACGGCTGCTCCTTTCCCTGGCCTAAAGAAAGAAACTAAAGTTCAAGTTAATGTTGGAGACTCAGACAACTGCCCAACTGCCCAACTGCTCCCCAGGTAATGAATTATTTCCTCCTCCCACTTTCTAAACTCAAGTCAAACAGGCTTTTAAAAATCCTAAACTGGTTTTTTCTATCCTCAGCATGTTCCCTTCGCCAGCTGGTCCCTGTTTGGCTCTGCCAACAGCGGGCACTAGAAGGAGACTGGGAGGCTGTTTGTTTTCTGTTCCCAAGAGTGTCACCATGGCCACACAACACTCCATGGTAGCAGCAGCCATTGCTTTCACCGCTTCCAGATGCAGACTGATCACCACCTCCCCTCCCCGCTCAGAGACGCCAGCGCTAACTGGCCAGCATCTCCCCATTAAAGGTCTGAATGCCAGCTCCCAGTCTCCCCATTAAGTCCCTGAGGAACCAGAATCAGCCAAACCGGGCCTGCCCCAGGCTTCTAAGTTTCAAAACCCCCAGCCTCCTATTTTGTTCCCCCAGCCTTAGGTGTGATTGCTGTTTCCTATCATTCTAACCTCTCTGACACTTGGTACCCTCTTTGCCTTTTCTCTTCCCTAATTCCTAGCTAACAATCTTTTATATTAAGTTCCCTGTTAAAATATGTGTGTGGTTTCTGTCTCCAGATTGGACTCTGACTGATGAAAGTCCAATTTGGGAATGCCTACCCGCCCCCTCCCTTCCCACTCTAATGTGATCCTATTCACTGCCACCTCTTCAATTACTATGTGCCCCGCACTGTGCTTGTGGCTGGAGCACAATAGAAAACATGAAATGATAAGGGTTTTTTACACTGTAAATCCAAGAGCATACAGTCTAGTGGAGAAAGACAAATTAAATGATCACACACGTAAATATAAAACTGCAACTGTGACCATGCTGAGAAGGCAGGTACATGGTGCTGACTGTGCATAAAAGGGGGACCTGACCCAGTTAGGGAATCAGGAAAACCTTTCCTGAGGAAGTGACATGGATGGTGATCCAAGTGTAAGCAAACAATGACAAGACATTAGGGAAAGCGGGAGAGCTTTCCAGGCATGAGAAGAGCAAGGCCTCTGGGCAGGAGGAAGCATGGCAAGGAACCACGGCTGGAGCTCCATGGCTAGAGCACAGAAAGATTAGGCAACTTGCCCCAGGTCACAATAAGACCAGGGTCAAAGAATGAGGATGTTAGCCTACATCCACACACTGCTCAGCCATTTTCATATGCTCCCAAACCACCCTCGCCAGCAACTATGGTCTTCTTTCCACCCAAAACGTTCCATGGGGACAGGGGTCCATCCATTCATGCTCACTCCAGAGGAGGAAAGCCACAAAGTAGAACAGGACAAAGAAGTACACAGGCTTGAGCCACAGAAGCTGAAGACCTTGTCATGGAATTCAGTTTGTTGTCTCTTCGCTGAGGGTGGCGCGTCTGGGTCTGTGGAGTCTTGGGGATGGTCTGTATCAGTGGCACTCACTGTGGTCCCTGGGCCCCCAGCAGCATCTCCTGGGAATGAACTGCAAGTTCTCAGGCCCCACCCAAGACCTATGGTGAGAAAGATGGGAGATGGAGCCTGGTAGTCTGTATTTTAACAAGCACTAGGGTTTCTACTGCTCATACAAGGGTCTACACCAGTGGTTCCCAAAATGTCTGGTGGAACTTGTTAAAAATATTCCGGTGCTACACCCAAAAATCTACAAAAATAAGAATCTCAGTGTAGGAACCTATATTCAGATGATCAGCCTCATTTGGGAGCCACTGGTCTACATCAGTGTAATACAGTGTCCGACACAATGAGCAGTCAATTTTCAAATACCAATTTTTCTTACCAGATAATTAAGAGTAATAAGTACGACAGGCTCTACAAGCCAGAATCAATACATAATTTGATTGATATCTTCTTTCTTCTCAGCTCTTCAATTTTAAAACATTGTCTTTCACAGATTTGATTTTTTTTGTTTGTGAAAGTCTCTTTATCTCACAGTCTCATATTGTCATGTCCACCAAAAAACTCTATAAGACCAAAATCAAACCTTGATATTTTAGTTGCACTCTATATACCTGTTCTTGAAAATGTCCCCAAGTTTCAAAATATCCAAAAGAAAAGCGAGAAGCCTTGTTATAACAATATACATCTAAATCAAAATTTTTCTTTTTCCTGCTTTTGCAAGGAAATCTATTTTCTATCATAGTGATTCAGCATTGTTTTAAGTAGACATACAAATAAATATGGGAGGAATTAAGACAATATTATGTTTAAAAACAAAAAAACAGGAAATACTTGCAGAGCTGAAAGAATAGCTATTTTCCTAGGTTCATCTTTAAACAACAGCATTTTCAAGAATTTTTCCACTTTAGAATTTTTTCCTACCCTGGGATTTATGCAGCTCATCTCTAAATAATATTGACCAGTCTACTATAGGTAAAGCAAGATAAGGATATATGACTTATGTCCCTCAGAGGCCACAGTCCCAGTGAGAAGGGACAAAAAAATGAGTGGTCCCTGTAACATTTTTTTTTAAAGACCCTTATTATTGGTTATCTTAAGACAGTTTAGCAGTTCTGGACAGCAATCTTTGATTATGTAAAATCAGAATTTCTGAAGTGACTTCTGCTACCATTCCAATAAGACAAGGAAGCAATTTCAATAGTTTTAAGAAAATGGAAAAGAGCCTTAATTATTTAACTCTGCTCCTGACCATATTAAAAAGAAACCACTAACTGTAAAATTGCATAATAATAATGGAGAGACCCTTTTATAGAGCACAAAACCTATAAGGAAGACAAGCAAATAGGAAAGTAAAGAAAGGATTAGAATAGACAATTAGCACAGACACAAAAAACACCACAAAAAATTAGTCTCACTGGTGTCAGGGAAAAGGCCATTCTTTCACCTGACAGAGGACAAAATTACTGTATTTGCTATTTTCAGATATTCTTGTCTCTCAATAATGTCATCTCAATATAATCAAGTTACATTTGAAAGGTCCAACCCTAGGGATCCCTCCACTACTGCTCTGGACTTGGGGCTCTGACTGGCAACCGCCCTAACCAATGTTTTGTGGGGTCTGGAAAGTGAAGCCTAGTTCTTCTTACCCTCTCACATCCTCCTCAGGCACCTGAATAATGAGCCCCAGTTGAACTTTGAGGAAATGCTTACTTTTTCTTATGCATCAGCAAAACCAGTAAAAACATTTGTAATGCATTGGTAAGAGCATGGGTAAAAATAAATTCTCATGTACTAGTCAAAGAATAATTTTCAAAAAGTTGAAAACATAACACAGTGAGAACAGGTCAAAAGATTTATTTAACTTATTAACAAGAGACCCCTAAAAATGACAAAAAAGATACCAGAAAAGAATGTTGGAATACGATTACACAGTCAAATGCTAAAATGGTTAATATCCTACAAGGCTAAACAACTGTAACCTCCTTTCTACTAGAGAAAAACATGTCACTCTACCAAATAAAAATCATTTACAGCTTATCAATATTGTATAAATTAACATCTAGCTTTGCAGAGTCTTGGCCCCAATCAATTACAAACAAAAGGTGTCAGTTAACCATTAGATAGTTTGTTAGACAATGCTCTCATACAGTGGTTTCCCAAACACTTTGGTTTCAGGACTCCTTCACACTCTTAAAAATTAAGGAGCTCCAAAAGCTTTTGTTTACATGGGTTATATCCATTAATATTCACAGCATTAAAAATTAAAATAAAATTTAAACATTAATTTACTTAAAAATAATAAACCCATTTACATATTAACATGAATAACATTTTTTCAAATCTCTATTTTCTAATACAAAAAACTTAGTGAGCCTGACTGGTGTGGCTCAGTGGTTGAGTGTCGATCCATGAACCAAGAGGTGACTGGTTTGATTCCTGTTCAGGCCACATGCCCGGGTGGTGGGTTCAATCCCCAGTAGGAGGCATGCAGGAGGCAGCCAATTGATGATGTATCTCTCTCATTATCCCTCTCCCTTCCTCTCTCTCTAAACTCAATAAAAACATATTTTAAAAAATTAGTGAGCTCAGTGGCATTATTTTAAAGTCTTATAAATCATTGGGATTTCAAATATAACTAATTGATGGCCATTAGAGAAGTTATACATAGTCTATAGCTGGGATAACCAAAGATAGCTTGTAAGAGTGCAGCAAAAGTACTGAGAACTTGAGTTAACCTCTAAAAACTCATATTTGTATATTCTCAACCTACCACCTTAGAAAATTCTAGAAAACACAACAGCCAAGCACACGTCCCATAAGCTGTCAAAGTAATGACAGCATTACACATCAAGCCTTTGGAAAACCACTCTACATTCATAAAAGAAAGAAAAGTGAAAAGGGCAAATAATGTCTTGGAATTATGAAATAGTTTCAATTTCTCAGAGATTCCTGAACCACACTTTTGAGAACCACTGTTCTAAGGTGACATTGAAAGGGCTTGCAGTAATCCACTTTCCTTATTTCAAGCCTCAATACAGTTTGTTAAAAACTATTTTTAAATTTTATTTTAAAAAATCTTTATTGGTAAGAGTATTACAGATGTCCCTCCTCTTTCTACACCTCCTCCCCCATTGCCCTTTTCTACCCAGATCCTACCCCAGGCCTTCACTACACTATTATATGGAGGCGGGGGCACCTGTAATACTGTGTCCATAGGTAATGCATATATGCATGTAAGTTTTGGGTTAATCTCTTCCTGTCCCCCTCCTCCCCTTCCCTCTGAGATTGGTCAATCTGTTCCATGTTTCCATGCCTCTGATTCTATTTTATTCATGTGTTTATTTTGTTCATTAGATTCCTTGTCCGTTGACTTTTACTTTTAGATTCAATTGTTTAGATATGTATTTATTGCCATTTCATTGTTCATATTTTTTCTCTGTCTTCTTCTTCATAAAGCAGACCCTTTAACATTTCATGTAATACTGGTCTGTGGTGTTTAACTCCTTTAGCTTTTTCTTGTCTGCGAAGCTCTTTGACCTTCAATTCTAAATTATTGCTTTTCTGGGTAGAGTAATCTTGGTTGTAGGTCCTTGCTTTTTATCACTTTGACTATTTCTTGCTACTCTCTTCTGGCCTGCAAAGTTTCTGTTCAGAAATCAGCTGACAGTCATTTGGTGCTCCCTTGCAGGGAACTAACTGCTTTTCTCTTGCTGCTTTTAAGAACCTCTCTTTGCCTTTAACCTTTGGCATTTTAATTATGATGTGTCTTGGTGTGGGCCTCTTTAGGTTCATCTTGTTTGGGACTTCCTGTTTCCTGGACTTGTATGTCTATTTCTTTCACCAGGTAAGGAAAGTTTTCTGTCATTATTTTTTCAAATAGGTCTTCAATATCTTGCTCCCTCTCTTCCAGCACCCCCATGATGTGAATGTTGACACACTTGAAGTTGTCTCAGAGACTCCTTATACGGTTTTTTTTTTCATTTGTGACATGTTTGTCTTCACATTTTAGCTGCTTCCTTGGGTTTGTTTCTATGTATTGGGTAGAGCTGCTATGTCTTCTGGAATAGGTAGAGTAGCCTTGTGTAGTAGGTGTCCTTCAGGGCCCAGTGGTTCAGCCTCCCCGGTCACCTGAGCTGAGCACTCTAGGTGTGCCCCGTTGTGTTTGAACCTTGATTGTTATTGGCATCACTCGGAGGGATTGACCCCCAGGCCAATTGGCTGTAAGGATCAGCTGCATCTACAGTAAAAGAGCTGCTATGGAGGAAATGCCTCTATGTAGCAGGACTTGCTTCAGTGGGGCTTTGGTGCTCACCAAGTCCACCCCTTGAGTGTGTCACTTATGGATGTTGTAGGGTTGTAATCTGGCATGGGGGGAGAGGGGGTCTGAAGCTGACCACTGAGTGCACTGGCTCTGGGGCCTCCTGAGAGGTGCAAAGTCAGCTACTGCCTGTGCCCTGCCTGGGGCCACCTGACACAAGGTACAGAGCAATTTGCAAATGGCTTCTACTTGTATTGGGCTTGGAGGTGCCCAAGAGAGGCCAAACTGTGAACCAAGGCAGGCTGCGGCTAGTGCCAGGCCTGGGGACACCTATTGAGAGGTATGGGGCATGCTGAAGCCAGCTGCTACTTGTTTGAGAGATATTAGGAAAGTTTGAAGCCTGAGCCAGGACAGGCCATTCATATGGAAAAGTCACTGCAACCAGCTTGGGTGGGACTGCAAATTGGGTGGGTCAGGTCTCAGGGAATCCCCAAGGTGGGGTGAACAGTGTGGGCTAGGTTGATACTCAGATATGGCGACTGCCTATTGGCTCTGTGGCAGGGAGGTCTCAGCAAAGGAACAACGACCTCTGCCAGCAGCTTTGTCTGGGAGAAAGGTGCCCCCAGTTCTTGCTCTGATACCAGACAATTTAGTTCCTCCCCATATGTACCTGGATCCTTTCAAGCTGCTGCTCCAGCACTCGAGATTAGAGGGAGTAAATCTGAGTAAGTCCATGTGCCGGCCCTTTAAGAGGAACTGCCTGGAACTTGAGCAAACTTCCATATCCCTCAATCCCCCTGGCCACAATCCCCGCTGGTTTTTATAGCCCAAAGTTATGGGGACTTCTCTTTCTGAAATGGAACCTTGGGCTGAGGGGTCTGGTGTGGGTCTGCATCCCAGTGCTCCTCCTGGGTGATATCAGCAGCCAAGATATCCCTCCTGATTTAAAAAAATGCCATACGTGGGTGTTAGACCAGCATGGTCTATGCCTCCATCCTTCCTACCAGTTTCATTGTGGCTTCTTCTTTAATTCTTTAGTTGTAGGACTTCCATTCAGCTAGATATCAGGCAGTTCTGAATGATGGTTGTTCTGTAGTTTAACTGTAATTTTGATGTGGCTATGGGAGGAGGCCAATACCTAATTTACATAGAGTGCCATCTTGACCTCCTTCCTTTAAAACATTTTAAATAAGAATGTAATTTGATATAGCCTTTTAAAGGCCATTCGACCTTTGAGCCTAAGACTCTTTCCTACAGAAATATTCATTGGTGCACACATACATGGACACAGACACACACAGAGCAATGTTCACTGTAGTGTCATTAACATTAGAGAAGAATTGGAAATGAATTTTCCCCAAAGGGAATGATTTAAAAAGTGAAAGCATATGTATACAAACATGCATACATACAAATATATTTATATACACACATGTACAAATATTTATGACATTGTTAAGTGAAAAAAATTGCAGAACAATTCATATGAGTATATTTAGATACTTGTAGGTATATGCATTTTAAAAGTCTGGAAATACAAGCCAAACTGTTTATGTGATCAGAAGGGATTAGAATAGAACAAACTTTACTTTTTAAAATTTTATATACTACTGGATTATTTTAATTTCTACAATGAGCATATTATTTTTGTCATTAAAAATAACTAAAAACAAGGTAACTTAGAGACATAGCGACTAAATGCAATGTGGCATCCTGGATTGAATCATCATAAAGGACATTCATAAAAAAAAACCCGGTGAAGTCCAAATAAAGCCTATAGTTTAATTTACAAATTAAATAAAAACATAAAAATACTTAGAAAAACATGTAGACACAAAACTGCAAATACTTGGCCCAGGAAATGGTGGCATTACTTGCTAGTAACCAGAGATGAAGACAGCCAAAAACTGGGATGTGGAAACCTTCACACAACCTTGGAAAGGTCCTGAAGTGAAGACATCATTTTTACTGGGTGTGTACAGACTTATTTAAGTCGTCACCTTAAATAAGGTATAAGATCAATAGAAGACATTGGTTGCTATCATTATGAGAACACCCAGAAAGTGTTTTAATCAGCCACAACTTGTGTGTCACAGTACGTGTGCACTGCAGGGCACAATCTATGGCAACAGCTACAAAGAACAGAATTTCAATTTGGGGTACATTCTGAATATTCTGTCCTCTTCATTACTCTTTTCATTCACATTTACTGATTTTCTCCTATCCCAGTTGTAGGAAGAAATAATCATTTGTTCCCAATGCCACTCTCAGGAAGTTTCTATTTATGCTATGGTAACAGGAGACTGCTCTGGAACCAGTCTGCCCTCTGAAGCTCCTGCTTCCATCACAGTTGAAATGGCTCCTCCTCTCCTCCAAGTGACCATTCAGTCAATTTTATAGACAAATAGCTAGCTACTGGACAAAGGACATGAATAGGCAAGTTTCAAATGCTAATTCAGCATGTGGGCTGTGGAGGTTAAAAACCATCACTAGAAAAACTGCCTGGCCCTGCTCCATCACCAGGGCTGTCTTCCTTCTCCCCTGACTGCCTTCTGATGGCTTAGCAGCAGCAGGGAGCTCTACAGTACTTGGCACCACCATTTCCACATTTCAATTAAAATACATTCTCCATTTCAGAATTTAAATGTCTATTTTTAATGGGAAAAATGATAATAATAGTAAATACAATAAATGAGTTGAGCTTTTGAATATGTCCCAAATAGCCCTAGCTAGTTTGGTTCAGTGGATAGAGTGTCAGCCTGAGGACTGAAGGGTCCCGGTTCGATTCCAGTCAAGGCACATGCCCGGGTTATGGGCTCGATCCCCAGTAGGGGCCATGCAGGAGGCAGCCGATCAGTGATTCTCTCATCATTGATATTTCTATATCTCTCTCCCTCTCCCTTCCCTTTCTGAAATCAATACATATATATTAGAGGCCTGGTGCCACCAGTGGGGTCCCTTGGACTGGCCTGCAGGGATCTGGCCAAAACCGGCTCTCCAACATCCTTTGAGGGGTCATGGATTGTCAGAGGTCAGTCGCAGGCCAGGCCGAGGGACCCCACAGGTGCACGATTAAGACCGGGGAGGGGCCACGGGAGGGCTCCAGGGTGTGTCCAGCCCGTCCCGCCCACTCCCAATCAGCCGGAACCTAGCAGCAAGCTAACCTACTGGTCGGAGTGTCTGCCCCCTGGTGGTCAGTGCACTGGTGGTTGAACAAATGAACAGTTGGACACTTAGCGTATTAGGCTTTTATTATATAGGATTCTTTTCTTTTTTTAAAAAAATATTTCCAAAATACAGTTTTCCAGTATGGCACCTTTGATATACAAAACAAGGCACAAATGGAATATACAGAATGATGTTAACTATGTTATCTTAAGAAATTACAGAAACTTAATTTGTCTGATTGGATAGTTGAAAGCTGTAGGGAATTAATTTTTAAAGATGTGGTATTTTAAAAAGTCCTTTATCTTCTAGAGATTTGTACTAAAATATATAGGGATAAAATGACACTGGGTATTTGCTTCAAAATGATCTCAGGTGTGTGGGGTAGGGTTAGGAGGAATGGGTGAGTTATATATGAAAACAAGACTGGCCACGGATGGATCAAGTATTGAAGCTGTGTAATGGTTGGGAAGGGAGTGTTATTACATTACTTTCTATACTTTTGCCTATGTTTTAAATTTTCTAAAATACAATTTTTTAAAAAGTCATAAAAAGGAGAAAAAAATTTAAACAAAGATGCCTACTTAAAAAATTAAGGAATATAATGGAGAGATTGTTATGAGTCCAGATCAAAACAGTGTATTATCTCTCTCCTTTGCTCCAAATTCCTTGAAATGATATATTTTAAAAGAACTGAAGAATTTTAATAGTGAAGATTAAAGATGATATTAGGATTCCAGTGGTTTTGACAGGCTCCTCTTAAGTTCCTCAAAGTGGTTCTCAAAATGTGGTCCCTCACCTGATAACTTGTTAGAAATGCAAATTCTCAGGCCACATCCCAACCTACTTAGAGGGTAGGGCTTGTGATCTGGGTTTTAACAAGCCTTCCATGTGATTCTGATGAAGTTCCAGGATACTGTAAAGCTGATGAGGCTGACAAGAAACAAGAGAAGAAAACCTTAGCCCAAACCAGCCCAAGACAACAATCAGAAAGGAAAGGAGATTACAGGGATACTTTAAGCTCAGGGTCAACAAGTGACAGAAAGCTGGAGGCCTCCAGCTGCAAGTCAGGTCCTAACCTTGCCCACCTCAAAAGCCAGTGGTTGGTGAGAGTGGGAGACAGTCCCGCCCAGGGCAGAAGAGCGCCATCCCCAGAATAAAGTGCTTTGTATTTTGGCAAAGAGACGGAAGTGAGGATGGGACAAGAGCCTAGCTCTTCTGCTCACTCCCCATCTGTGTATTCTCAAAGGTCTGTGTGAACAAGCCCCCTTTTCTCAAAGTAAACATCTTTTGGAGAAAGGAATGCTTATACAAATGTGGGAAAAATCCACACCAACTACCTATCAAGTGAATCTCTTGAATGATCCTTTAAAAATAACAAATAGCAGTACAGATAATCAATAAAGTGAACAAACAGAAGGTTGACAATCAATGGGGAAAAACCCCCAAATAATTCAAGGAATAGAAAAGAATGTGAAAATTCTAATTGGTATCCTAAGAAATGTAAGGGTTCATCTATGAAAAAAAAGCAATTAGAACAAGAAGCAATCTTGAGTATTTAAAACCAAATTACTGCCCTTACTGGTTTGGCTCAGTGGATAGTGTTGGCCTGAAGACTGAAGGGTCCCAGGTTTGATTATGGTCAAGGGCACATGCCAGAGATTGCAGGATCAGTCGCCAGTAGGGGGCGTACAGGAGGCAACCAATCAATGATTCTCATCATTGATATTTCTATGGCTCTCTCCCTACCTCTCTGAAATCAATAAAAAATTAAATAAAACATTAAAAAAACACAAATTAGTAAACTTAAAAATTAAATAGAAAAGCTAAATAATGATGTAATGAACACATCTGAGAAGGATTAGTGATCTGGAAGATAACATCTGAAGAATTCTTTCAGAACAGAGAACAAAAACCAAGACAAAAAATAAAGGTGAACTGACAGAGGATCAAGTTAGGAGGTCCCATAGTCACTTGATGAATTTCAGAAAAACAAAGCAGATAAAATGGAAAAAAAACAATTAAAGAAATGATTTTCAAAATTTCCCTTAATCCAAGAATGGTACAATTCTTCAGTCAAAAAACCACGGGATAAACAGTAGGAATGACAAATGTCCCACATACATAGGCACATGCTGGTGAAATTTTATAACTCCAAGCACAAAAAGAAGTCCTAAAAGTTTTTTAGGAAGAAAAAAAAATGGTCCTTACCAATAAATAGAATCAGATTGGCATCTGACTTTTAATCAGCAATACTGGGTGCCAGCAATCATGTTACAGCCTCAAAATTCTGAGGTGCAATTACTTTGAACCTAACACCCTAAACTCAATTTCAAAAAATTTTAATGGAGTCAACATTTAATTACTTGATGATATACTGTAGTAAACTAAAAAACTAACCCTGGCATGTAGCCACACTGTAGCACCATTGAGCTGTTTGCACTGAATAGTTTCCTCCTCAATGAACCCTTCTCCAAAAGAAGAGGTAAAGTACCCCTCCACCCCCAAAACTCATAGAATACTTATAAATATTGAGCATATATTCTGTAAAGTAGAAACCACATGGGCGATAATCTATCTGCTTGGAAATTTTTGAAAATTTACTTTTATTGTTGAAAGTATTACAGATCCCCCCCGCAAATTGACTCCTCTCTCCACCCTACACCTACCACCACCCCCCCACCACCCCCCGCTTGGAAATTTTAAACACACTTAAATAATTCCTGGGTTAAACATACAGACAGCTGAATGTGAAATTACCCACTAGAAATGAGTAACAGTCACCTCAGCTAAAGACTGTCAGACACAGCCAAGGCAGTGCTTCATTTATTAGAAAACAAGAATGAAAATAAACCTCTGCACAATACACCTTAAAGCAATGATTGTTAATATCTCTGGAGATACGGCGGTCCATGACAGTAGCCTAGGAGGCTGAATTCATTTATGTATTCAAGGCCCATGGAATTTGCATGCTAACTAGTGATAAACTGCAGACTGACTCATATTTTAGAATATCAGCTCAATTTATAATATTGGTTACTTCATCCTAACGAGGTGAATTGGGTTAGGAATAACATCTTTGAATAATATAAAAGTTAAACTGAATTCCTAAAGTCAGGCAAGGCTTTACTCATTTTTATATGTTTAATCTGCACAGTGGTGGCACAGGTAAACATTCAACAGTATTATATTAACTGAATTAATGTACTGGACAGATATTTTCCAAAATATGGGGCTCACTGGAGAAACAGAATAAAAAAATCTGGGTGGTGGTTACAAGGTTGGGAAACTCATCTACACATGAATTTTAACCTCAGGTCTACGATGTCACGGAGTCACACGACAGGTGTTCCACGATTCAGGTAGGATCTTAAGACTTAGAGAAGCAACAAGAGGGCTGAGAGCTGTTATCAGCTTTCCTGCCTTCCTTCTTGCGAGCAAGGCCCATGGACTTCGATAATTACAATGTCAGATAAAATTAATTTTTCAGCTATAAAAACAGACTAATTTTTAAAAACCTAGCTCCTCTTAGCTATTTGTCAAAAGAGTAGAGCTCTAACTCTAGCAAGCACAGGTGACTAGAACATAAAATCAAAGTCTCTGTATTATAGAGAACAAAAAGATCTCTCAGGAACTTTTATTTAAAACATTTTTAAAATATTCAATTACTATCTTCACAGGGTAAATTTTAACTAAACCTAAGACTGAGGTAACTATTTCATAAACTGTTTCTGCTATAAGAAACTATCTGAACCTCTTCAAGTACTATACTTAACATACTTTTTCATGAGGAAATTTAAAAAGGTCCAATTCTGAACCATACCAAAACAAGCACTTTAATTGAATCTAAATATACACAGAGGCCATATCAATATTACTATTTCAAACATTCAATATTTGAGCTACTTAAGTAGTGGCAATAGGTGAATTTCAAAATGTTCTTTGAAATAAACTAAAAATTTAAATCTCAAGACTTTCTATTACATTAATTTAACCTGGTTTATTTTTAAAATATTCCTCCTCCTACAGTTAAAGAATGATACTTCTCTCCTGCATTAAAAACAAAATAACTGTATCTCTCTCTCTAACCTACAGCTTTGCTCAGTTGAATTAGCATTTTTAAAGCTTTATTCTTTACTACTACACCAATATCCTCAATTCTTAACTGGTCCAAGAGCAGATTTCCATTCATGACAGCAATACATACAATATATACAAATAAAGATAATTCTGCCAGCAATTATGTTCAATAACAATACAGAAGACACAGTATTAAAAATCAATTGTGTATTTATTTACACAGATTCAAAGAAAAGAATCAAAAATCCAACACAGTATCATATGAAGCTTACAATTCAATGACTAATCCAGTTTAAAAAGAAGTTTTCCTCCACTAACTTGAACATGGCATTATTTTAAATGCTTCAATTATGAGTGCTGAAACAACAGACACCTACACATCTTCAGTTTTCATAGAATTATTATTAAGTCCAAAAAAGTCTTTTTTGATGATGTACCGAACACACTGCAAAATCACATTTCTTTCATGTCGAATGTCTGGAGCTAAAAGCTAAAAAACAATAAATACAGAGATTAGCTAGTAAGTAAAATATATCCAAGAAATATAATCTAAGTATTATGTGTGCCTTCCCCATATGAAAACACAGAACAATAAAGATGTACATTATACTTACTAATTATTTGCTAAAAAAAGAATGAAAGAACATTTCCTCTTAATTTATACCAAGACTATCTAGCTTTTTAAACAGCATAAATGTTAACATTTGGGTTCTTCCCTAGGAGTATCTGACAAAGGACAAAAAAACAGGTTTAAAAGCCTGCAATTCTTTAATTAAAAATCATTTTAAACCGAATCTACCAAACTCAAATCTATAAACAGTATACAAATTGGTAAGTAGATATAGTAAAGATACTAATAATACTAATCTAATAGTTAAAAATCCCAATATTCCTGGACTTTTATAACTTTCCATTTTTGTGCTTATTGTAATTAAAAGAAAGCTAAAAATCCCTGGTATTTAGAATAAGTACATAACCAAGGAGTCATATGTAATTTGTCAAAAAGATAAAAGTGACCTCAACTTATTTTCTGATGTCCTTAATGTAGTTTGAAAATCTCACATATGGAACTTTCAGTGGAAAAATGATTTAATTTGCTCCTATTAGGCAAACATTTTAAAATACAATTTACTTTACATAGCACTGAAATTTACAAAACAGAGTGCTCATTTCAGATCCATTTAATCAGAAGCAACTGTGTCTACAGTAACCCTCATGGAGTGTAGCCACAGAACACTTTAGCTACAGCATAAGCACTTATCTGACAAGGCAAAACCAAACAGAATTTTCAGAGAATGTCAACAGTTTTATAACTCCATTAAAAAATTTAGGACTATTTCTATTTCTATCACTCTTATACATGAAAGCCTTGGATCTTTGAATAGTTTCATGTCCATTACTTAGAATCAAAAGATGTATTGCTTCCTCTTTATAATTTGAAAAAAGATGATAGATTTTTTTTAGCATACCACACTGAGAATAAAGCCAATAATGCACAAATGTTTCCTTTTCTCACCCTGGCTGAGTGGCTCAGTTGGTTGGAGCATCATCTCGTACAGCATAAGGTTGCAAGTTCAATTCCCACTTAGGGCACAAGCCTAGGTTGTGGGTTGGATTCCAGATCAGGGTGCCTATAGGAGGCAACCAAGAGATGTTTCTTTCTCACATCAATGTTTGTTTGTTTCTTCCTTTCTCCCTCTCTTTCTTTCTTTCACTCAAATCAATGGAAAAATATCCTTGGGTGAAGATTAAAACAAAACAAAACAAAAAAACCTTTTCTCCTTTCAGTCTGCCAGTGTATTTAGCTGTGTTTTCAGTGAAAACTATGTGTCAGTATACCTCAATGCGCATTTTTTAACCAATCAGTTAAACTTAGATTCTTTTATTTTAAGCAGTTTTGAAAATTGTAGGATTAAGAAAAATAAAAAGGGGGCGGGGGGGCGGGGAATGGAAAGAGCTCTAGCTGGTTTGGCTCAGTAGATAGAGCGTCAGCCTGCAGACTGGAGGGTCGTGGGTTCGATTCTGGTCAGGGGTACATACCTCGGTTACAGGTTCAATCCTTGACCCGGGTGGGTGCGTGTAGGAGGCAACCAAATGATATCTCTCTCTCACATATCTATGTTTCTCTCTCTCTGTCTCTCCCCCTCCCTTCCACTCTCTCTAAAAATAAATGGGAAAATATCCTCGTGTGAGGATTAACCCAAAACAAGAGAGAGAGAGAGAGAGAGAGAGAGAGAGAGAGAGAGAGAGAAATGTGACACCAGATAGAGAAATAACTCATGGACATGAGCCACAGTATAGTGAATGTGTGTGTGGCGGGGGCGGGCTAGGGGTGGGTGGAGATGGAAGACCCATAGCAGGGATAAATGGTGACGGGGGAAATAAAGATAAAATAAAGAGGGGGAAAAAAGAAAAATCATTTACCATTTCCAGGAGATATGGATGATGTGTTCTTGGTTCAAATAAAGCATGATAATTGTGGCAATCTTTCTTCCTCTTAGGGTTTGTCTTTTTGAAACTTTTCTTTTGGCTTCTGGCTTCTGAGGAATTACTAACAGTTGGTTTAACATCTTGATTTGGTCCCTTAGGAGTATCACTATGAAGAACCTGGTCTTCCGCCAGAACATCTGCTTCAGTCTTAATGGGAGTTTCTAAGTGGGATAAAAACCACACAGATTAAAAACAAAAACACAGGTTATCCTTCTAAAAGGTAACAATAACTACAACAAAAACCATAATAACTTCTCCCAGCCATAATACTGCCTAATTATTAATCAGAACTAGGCATTTACTATGTATTATAATACTTTTTAAAAATTGGGAATTATAACTGCCAAGACTTGAGGAGATTACCACAAAGAATTAAAGAAAGTGATCTCTATGAAAGAGATAATACAAGATTGAAACTTGGATCTACACAAATGAAGAATGAAGAGTGCCAGAAACAGTCAATATGTGTGAATAAATACAAAATACATTGTTTTCTTGCTTGAAAATTCTTTTAAGTATAATGATAATATAAAGCAAAAATAATAACAATGTATGTGGGGTTTATAACATCTCTAGAGATAAAATCTATAAAAACAATCACACAAAAGAAGGGAAGAGAAAAATGTAAATATTCTATATAATAAAAGGCTAATATGCAAATTGTCCCCTCGACCAGGAGTTCGACCAGCAGGCAGGGCCGGCTGGCCAACTGCCCAGGGCCCCTCCCACCAGCAGGCCCAATCGGCAAGGACCAGCTGGACCCCACCTGTGCACAAGTTCATGCACCAGGCCTCTAGTATTGCTACAAATTTCTTAAATTGTATGTGAAATGCTATAACATCATCTGAAAATAAAAACTGTGATAAGTTAAAGTTGCATACTATAAACTCTAGACCAACTCTTATTAAAGAAAACAAAGGAATGTATCTAATAAACCAACATCTGCACTGGCCTAAAAATATAGAATTAACCCAAAGGCAGGAAAAGAAAATAAAACAGGTGAGACAGCCCTAGCTGGTCTGGCTCAGTGGATAAGAGCATGGGCCTGTGGACTGAAGGATCCTGGGTTTGATTCTGATCAAGGTCACATGCCTCGGTTGCAGGCTCAATCCCCAGCCCTGATTGGGGCATGTGTGGGAGGCAACCAATCAATGTTTCTCTCTCTGTCCCTTCCCTTCCCTTCTATTCTCTCTAAAAAAATCAATGGAGGAATATCCTCGGGTGAGGATTAACAACAGCAACAACAAAACAAATAAAAGACAGATGAGACGAGACAAAAATAAACAAACTATATCAACTATTACAATATATGTAAATAGTTTTAACACTGTAGTTAAAAGGTTAAGATCAGACTGAGGGGGGGAAAAGAACTACATGATGTCTACAAACAAACAAACAAACAAAAACCTTTAAAATCATAGGTAATCCTTGCTTTACACAATTTGAATTGAGATTAAATCTCAGTCACCAAAGAACAGTGCAAAGTGAGGACTGCCCATAAAAGTCACAGGTTAAAAGTAAAAGCATAGAAGATAACAAGTATATACCAATCATAAGAAAACTATATCAATATCAGTCAAAGGAGAATTCAGAACAGGGACAGACTGTCACCTGGGATAAAGAGGGACAGTTCATAATGATAAAGAAATAAATGTATCAAGAACATGGAACAAAAAAAAGAACATGGAACAGTAACAGCTAATAACAGAGTGTCAATATACATGCAAGAAAATGTCACAAAACTAGCAATTACTATGTGATTTTGGGTCAAGTTACTTAACTCTTCCTAAATTTCCTCATAAACAATGGTATGTACTTCATAAGGTTATGGAAATAATTAAATGAGTAAAGCACATAAAATAGGGCCTGATACAGAGTAAGCACTATAAAATAATTTTTCATGATGATAGTAGTTTTGATGTGCCTCAAAGTGATGAAGGGGGAAAAAGACAAATATAAACATACATTTGTATACATAATACCTGTTGTGAAATGAATTGTCTCCAGATTCATATCTGAAAATCCTAACCCTCAATGTGACTCTATTTTGAGGTCTTTATTTTTTAAAAAAAATATATTTTATTGACTTTTTAAAGAGAGGAAGGGAGAGGAATAGAGAGTTAGAAACATCAATCAACTGCTTCCTGCACACTACCAGGTCAGGGAGGAGCCTGCAACCAAGGTACATGCCCATGACCAGAATCGAACCCAGGACCCTTTGTTCCGCAGGTTAATGCTCTTTCCACTGAGCAAAACTGGCAAGGGCAATATTTTAATACCGGTGCACGGATTCGTGAACATTGAAAGGACATTAATTAGAAGAAATATCTTAATATTTTAACATGATATAAGAACAACAAAAACATGATATAAAAACAATGACTAATAAATTGATTAAATTTATTCTAATATTTCCCTGTAAACCACATTAGGAGTAAAAACACTTTCAGAGTGCTAGAACAACCTCTCCTTCCACAGATCCTGCTAATACATAAGCTTCAATTATGTTAGGTCACAATCTTTTGATAATAAATCTAGTACCATTATAAAGACCCCATTTACTATTAGGATTTCTCAGTAGCATGATGATTGCACCTACTTTCAATTTTAGTTTATGACATGGCATTCCAGAAGGAGTACTATTAAGAAATTCAATGGGAAAATCGAATTCACGATTGAAACCACTAAATTCACGATCAGCAATGACAGATCAAAACACCTGTGTGATTGGCACCGAGAGCTTTATATGTATCACACATGCGTGAGTCAACGTTTATTTTCAAATTGCCAGTGCGTGTCAAATGTATCAGTCAGACAAACCGTCAGTCACTTAGCTTTTTATATATATCTATAATGATAAAAGTGTCATATGCTAATTAGACCAGAGAGCCAAACAATCTTCTGGATGAAGCCGCTGTGGCGGGAGCCAAAGCAGAGGCAGTTAGGGGCAATCAGGCAGGCAGCCAAGCAGTTAGGGGTGATCAGGCAGGCGACTAGTTAGGGGGGATGAGGCAGGCAGGCAGAGTGGTTAGGGGCAATCAGCCAGGCAGGCAGGGGATCAGTCAGGAGCCAGCAGTCCCGGATTGTGAGAGGGATGACCGACTGCCAGTTTATGCCCGATCCTGCAGGGATTCCTGTGGGATTGGGCCTGAACTGGCAGTTGGACATCCACCGAGGTGTCCCAGATTGCGAGATGTGCAGGCCGAGCTGAGGGACCACCCATCCCCCACCCCCCGCATGAATTTCGTGCACCAAGCCTCTAGCAGAAGATAATATTTATCAATCCAAATAAATTTAAAATATAGCCATTGAGTTTTTTCAAACCTAAATCACTCTTTTTGGTTTACAGCCTTTTGAATGAGTTGTCAATTTAAAGATCCCCAGTCATAGTCAACACAATTTGAAGAAACAATAATTTTGGGGAGTTGTAAAACTGCACTTAATTTCTAAAATGGCAAAATAAAACAAATAACTAAAAGAGGAAAACAACAACAAAAACCCACTCAGAACAGATATCAAACTAACCCATTTGAAGATACTATTCATTACCTGACCTGCAGGGCTCAGTGGTTGAGCGTCAACCTAGGAATCAGGAAGTCACATGCCTGGGTTGTGGGCTTAATCCCTAGCGGGGGAGGGCAGGATGCAGCCAAAAAATGACTCTTTCTCAACACTGATGTTTCTATCTCTCTCTCCCTCTCCCTTCCTCTCTGAAACCAATAAAAAAAATATATTGGAAAAAAAAGTAGAAAATACTATTCATTGACATTTTCTTTCCTATGTGCAGGTGAAGCACAGCTTCACCTTTTACTTCTATCTTTCTTGATGGAGTCTTTCCTTGTTTAAAACTCTTTCCAGGAAAACATTACTTATGTTTAAGATCTACTATACATTTTTATATCAATCCCTAAATTGAAACAGATCTTAGCTATAAAGATACACAGACAATAATGTGGTGAAGGCCTGGGGTAGGACAAAAGTCAGATGGAGGGAGCCAATGGGGGAAAATAGAGGGGGCATCTGTAATACTCTCAACAATAAAGATGAAAAAAACCCACTATGTATCATTGTAAGTGCTTAGGGAGTGCCTATGGTATGCTGGGTGGGTCACAGAGTGACTTCATAAGCATTCCTCTATGCTCCTCATTTTGCTACAGACAGCATATCATTCTGTACAGCTCTTTAATTTCTTTATGAGGGTATGTATCTTTAAAAAAAGATACAATTGTTAATATCTGTGAAAATCAGACAGCTCTCTTCCTCTAGAATCCACTTAAATAAGCAGCCTTCTAAATGCTATTTCATGGCTCAGAGAAGGCCCACTATATTTCCTTTATTTATTCCAAAGTCCCTATGTCTCAGTACCCTATTCTCGAGCCAGAATTAATACTGAAAGTTAGAAATTTGCTAGTGAACTGATGGCTTAATAAAGCTGAATTCAAACTACATAAAATAATTCTTATAGCTTAGAAATGTTTAGCAAGGGCATTTCCATAAGGCAGGGCATTTTGGACAGTTAGTCAAAATGAATTTACACAAAATCAAACACATCTATTAATAAATAGCATCCTGGGAGAAAGAAGATGGCGGCGATATAGGC
>NW_006285042.1:0-1238 GCF_000327345.1 Myotis davidii
TAACTATTACCCTCTGACCAAAAATATATGTGTATGTGTATCTTTAGGAAAAGAAAAAGACATCGTGTTCATCATTTTCAGAGAGAGCATGTGGGCAACCAAATAAGAAACTCAGTTTTCAAATCAGTGGTAAGGACTCCAGAAAGGACTTCCTTACTCCTGCCTCTGCTAAAGATTTCGGGAGCATATATCCCTCTGCTGGGGTATTAGCATTCTGAGTCAGGCAGCAAAAATATATTATGCACCAACTATATATACCAGGCTCTATGTCCTGCAAAATAATAGCCTTATACTATTTATTAGCAAAGGTTGCCCAATCTTTGCTCCTGGCCACTTTTCTGGCCATCAGGGAGGGAGATGTGTCTTAATTTTCTTTAACCAAAGCTGCTCCCCTCCCCCATTCACACTAGGATTTTACCTTTAGGGTAAAGGGCTAGCCAACCAACCAACAATCAAAAACTAAAGGACCACCCAGAGATGGTAATTTAAAAAGGATCAACTGGCAGCTAGTATTTCAACTGAAGAGCACAGAATATGATTTCAGACCCACAGCACTCCATTTCCCCCAACAATGACACAAGAATGAGGCACAACATCTCTGCAGCAAAAATCACATAGATCTTTGGGGCCTTTATCTTCTATAAAAGGTGACACTCCAGAAATGACAGACTATCAGATTCTTACTCTTACGTGAATCCCCTTGAGATGAGTATTTTTAAAGGTTGTTTCTACATTAAGATTTAGATTGGTATTTACTCTGCCTTTTCAACTGTGTCTTTGGAACGCTTGGCTCAAAATATCCTTCCAGCAGTCTTCTTACTCAATTCCTTTATCTTTCAGCTCCTGCTTGACGCGTTTCAGATAATAAGGATCAGGATAACCATACCTGCAAAAGGAAAAGCCCCTTAGTTTCACACATGGATTTAAAGATTCTGTATAGCAGGTCCCTGGCATTAACATTGTGTTGCAAACATTAACAAGCAATCCTGGAGGCAGATGAATTATAATCACTTATAAGTGTGCAGATGTGAGTCATTCAGCTAGTGAGTGAGCCTAGCTGTATGCCTCCCAACAAGACTTTTCATTTTCAGCTTGTGGTAAGCTGTGACTCTAATAAAGTTATACTATACTATAAATATATAAAAAATATAAAATGTATTAAAAACATGTTATATATAAAAATATAGTGTAGTATATATTTTATTATATAAATACATCTATATATATGGTATATGCTA
>NW_006285042.1:2766-3364 GCF_000327345.1 Myotis davidii
TGTTTTATCACCTTTCCCCAAAATCTTACTTTGAGTGTTGTACTTTTTTTCTATCTCTGATATCTCCTGGAGTAATTCAGCTTCTAAAAACTTATAGTGAGCCGTGTCAACCTCAATTCCATTCATCATGCATGCAGGAGGCAGTATTTTCACAGGTCCCTTGACAAGGCTTTCAGAGATTTGGGGGGCAAGAAAATGTCCGGCTGCTGAAATGTCATCTTGGGTCCCAGGGAGAGGTAATTCTCTTTCGTTCTCCTTCATAAAAAACTTTTTAAATTGGTGATAAAATCCCTGATTGACGTTATTTGCCTGCTTCTTGTCTGCTAATGCAACACATTCCAGCTCCATATTTCCTATGCTTTTCTGAAATTCACTGACAAAAGTCTCTTCGGCTGCTCTGAGGTCACCTGATTGACTTGAGGTGAAGTATAAAGAGACCGTAGTCGGAGAACTCTCCAGGCTTTTTATTTTTACACCAAATCTTTCCTCTATCGAGTTTATTTTTTCAGGGTCGATATTTTTGAAGTATTCAAATAAAGGCAAGGGAACTGTGTAACAACTGCCTTTTCCTTCTGACTTCATTCTTGGTTCAGAGGGC
>NW_006285042.1:4535-6359 GCF_000327345.1 Myotis davidii
TATGAATCGTTAATATAAATATCTGATATGCAGGATGTATTTAGGCGACCCCTGTGAAAGGGTCGCTTGACCCCCAAAGGGGTCGCGACCCACAGGTTGAGAACCATTGCTTTAGAGACATAAATCAGATCACTCCACTCCCTGGCTCAAAACCATATGATGAATCCCCTAACATTTAAGGTGAAAGTCCAAAGTCCTTACTTTCATCCCCAAAAACCTGACTTCTGATTACCTCTCCAAGTAACTAGAAGTTATTCTCTCCCTTGCTCACTGCCCTCTACCCACTGGCCTCCCTTCTTGAAGCTTTGGGGCTCAGGATGTAAGCTCCCATCTTGAGGCCTTTGTTCTTGTGCTCCCCTCTTAGAACATTCTCTTCCCCCAATATCCACTTAGCTAGCTCCCTTACTTCATGCATGTCTCTACTCAGATGTTACCTCATTCAAAAGGTTTTTCCAGATATCCCAAAGTAGTGGTCTTTGCACTGTCATTTACCCTGCTTTATTCTTCTTCCTAGCACTTACCACTGTCAGACATCTATAATAATAAAAGCATAATATGCAAATCAACCGAACGACCGAACAGCAGACCATCCGGACGACCACACTATGACACGCACCAGTGCCAGGCCAGCCATGGTGGGTGCTATGCGATTGGTCTGGGGGCCCCACCATCACCCCACGATCACCCTGCAGGGGGAGGCCCAGGCAAAACAATTGATTTGGGGGGTGAGGTGGCTCTGAGATTGCCCCAAAGAGGGAGGCCCAGGCTACCCGCTACAGCGATCGATTGCAGAGTCCTGACCGGGTAAGCGATTGCCCCAAAGTAGGAGGCCCAGGTTACCTGACTGGCAGCACTGCGGTGGGTGGGCAGGGTCTCCCTCTGCAGGGAGATCAATCTGGGGCCCCCAGAGGGAGGCCCAGGCCACCAGCCAGCGACTCTGTGGCGGGTGTGCAGGGCCAGCCAGCAATCGCCCCACAGAGGGAAGCCCAGGCCAGCCAAGCAATCGCATTCCACGCCTGTCGCCTGCAGAGGGTGGAGACCGGTGGCGGGGGAAGGAGGAGGCAGCATCGCACAAATGGCAAGCAGTGGCGGCAGCAGGGGCGAGGCCATCTCCCGGCAGCCAGAGGAAGGAAAGCCCCGAAGGCCCTGATCGCTGGCCAGGCCTAGGGACACTACCCAAGGGGTCCCAGATTGTGCAGGCCGGGCTAAGGGAACCAACCCCAGCACGAATTTCATGCACCGGGCCTCTAGTTTTATTATAAATCTACTAGAGGCCCGGTGCATGAAATTTGAGCACAAGCAGGGTTCCCAGGCCTGGCTGGCGATCAGGCCTGATCAGGGCCTTCTGGCTGCTTGCTGGGGCCTTGGTTCGTTCCACACTTCTCCCTGGTGGTCAGCGCACATCATAGCAGGCAGTTGAACTTCCGAGGGGACAATGTGCATATTAGCCTTTTATTCTATATGAAGATTTGTTTACTATTAGGATCTGTATCCCTCACTAGAATGTAAGGTAACTGAGGGCAGGGTCTGCTATGTAACTGGCTGTGTCCCCAGCTTCTGTGACAGTGCCTGGCACACAGTAGGCACTTGATATTGATTTGTCAAATGACTCTTGGCATGGCTAGCTCCTTCTCATTCAAGTCTCAGGCCAAATGTCACCTCAGGGACTTTGTCTCTGACTCCTGGTCAGAAGTAGCAAGACCTCCTTTGTCTTCTTTATTTGGTTTACTTGCTTATTGTCCTTTTATGTAGCCCCCACCCCCCCAGCAGGGACTTGTTGTCCTCTGGGTCCCAGTGCCTGAAACAGTGCCTGGCTCATCGAAA
>NW_006285042.1:7609-8660 GCF_000327345.1 Myotis davidii
GTGGGGGGGGCAGGCCGGCCACGCGAGGGTGAGACTGGTCAGGTGCTGAAGTCAAAGAAAGTTTCTCCTGAGCTTGTGATTCCTCTCAACTCCTACTGTTGTTACCCTTACTATTATGTGCAGCCAAAATGTCATTCCCGCCTGAGTTCAGATTAATACCTGCATTAAAAAAAATTTTTTTTTGAAAAAACTTGCGTTATGACGTAGCACCAGTTACCTCCCTCCAACTTTATCATTTTAGACTGACTCTCCTGGTTTTCCGTCCTCATTCCTTGCCTTGACCAACAGTATGAAAAGGTGCTGCCCTGTGCACTTGAGAGTAAAGATGAGCATGCATGCCCTCGGGCCGTAAAGGGAGGTGGACTTGTGAAGCAAATCTCTTGAAGGCCTCCAGGAGGAGATTTGAAGCAAAGTCTTAGAGAGAGAGGTGGGGGTGGGGGAATGGTGGGTCATGAGTAGGTTTTAGGGTGCATCTGAGGCACGGATGAGCACTGGGGCCTTGGAGGCCATGAGATGGGTGAGGGACATGATGGAGGAAGGGGCTAGAATCAGTGCTGTACGTACAAATATCTAATTTTAATTTTTGAAATGTTATGAGCCATATTTTATAAACAAGTGAAATTAATTTTAATGATGTTATTTAACTCAATATATCCTGAATGTAATCATATATATCCTAAATTAGCATGTAATCAATGTTAAAAACGTTTTTAAAATTTATCTTGATTGTTGAAAGTTATACAGATGGACCCATTGTTTCCTCACTGAACCACTCTAGTCCGTCCCCTCCTCCCCACCAGGCCTTCACCACACCATTGTCTGTGCCCATGGGTTATGCATATATGCATACAAGTTCTTCGGTTAATCTCTTCCCATCCACCGCCACCTTCCCTCTGAGATTCATCAGTCAGTTCCATGTTTCTATGTCTCTGGATCTATTTTGTTCATGTTTATTTTGTCCTTTAGATTCTACATGTGAGTGAGATTGTGTGATACTTGTCTTTATGTGACTGGCTTATGAGATATTTTACATCCTTTCTGTCATTCTGCC
>NW_006285042.1:9519-17121 GCF_000327345.1 Myotis davidii
GGCAGGAACCCCCTACAGTGGGCTGAGCGGGCAATTGGATAGAGTCCATTTCTTCATGTTGCCCATGCCGGGAAAAGAACTCTGTAGGAACCAGTGATGGAAAGTTGGGAAGGCTTTTGTTGCTATTGGTGTTGTTATTAAAATTGAACAGACTGTATTGTGGGCAATATGCTCCTTGTTTCTGATTTCTTTGGAGTTATATACACTGACACACACCCCTCAAGTGTATTCCTACGCCATTAAAGCCTGATCTAAAAGAAAAATGAAAAAAGTGCAACACCAGGGAAAGCAAAAGCCCCAGCCAGACTACCTTCTTTTGTGAAAACAGCAGTGCCCTCTGGAGGCAAAAATGCATCGTGTCCTGGGACTTTAGGATTGGACTGAACTTGCTGTTTTTCCTGACAGGGAAGAATAGTGCTCTGAAGCTGTAGATAGCTGCAGAAATTTTTTTCTGTTGCAAAGGCATTAAAAGTCATTTCAGAGGCCTATTGGCAACTCTGTGGACAACAAGTGCAGGCTACTGTGTCATTAAGCATTTTCATTTCCACCTATTAGATAGAAAATCAGCAAAACAGTTTTTATAGAGTTTCTGATTTTTAGCCAGATATTCCCCTTTCTTTTTTTAAAATATATTTTATTGATTTTTTTATAGAGAGGAAGGGAGAGGGATAGAGAGTTAGAAACATCGATGAGAGAGAAACACCGATCAGCTGCCTCCTGCACACCTCCGACTGGGGATGTGCCCACAACCCAGGTACATGCCCTTGACCAGAATCGAACCCGGGACCCTTCATTCCGCAGGCCGACACTCTATCCACTGAGCCAAACCGGTCAAGGCTCCCCTTTCTTATTAGATCAAGAATTTATCACAAATTCAGTACACACACCCTTGACAGGCATAACTACAGCCCTTTCTTCACTCTCTAGGGTTCTTCATGTTCACGCAGAAGGCTGGTTTTTCCTCATTGTTTTTTTTTTTAATATTGTGCTCAGTCTTATGACTTGGTATCATTCTCCTCTTCTATATGTAAAACCTGTTCCACCCTTCAAGCTCTTGTTCTAGTCTCACCTCCATAAAGCTCTCCCTGCTGTGGCCCCCCTTCAAGGTCTAGTTCTAGTCTCACCTCCATAAAGCTCTCCCTTCCCTGAACTGCCATTATGGTTTCAATTGGAACCTCATGATAAAAAATAGAAGGTAAACAGTAACTATGGCAGCAAAACAATAGTGCCTTGTCACTAGTAAAACTAAAACCTACTCATGACCAGAAATCATCATGTTTAGTTTTCCTATGGTGCACTCTTACCAAATTCCCTAAGACTCGGGTCTTTGCTTATTGCATCCTTTGTATTCATTCCTAGAAGTGGACCACCATATTTGGGAACAGCAGTCTATGCTTGGAAAAGCAAAACATTTGAAGGGTACAAGCATTTGAAGACCCCAGGGTCCTAGAGGATGGAGCTTTCTAAGGTAAAAGTACTTATATATAAACATAGATGAATCTTGAACTTTGATCAGCACATGAATAGTTCCATAATAGCAAGAAATCTGGATCTTCAGTTTGGTATCAATAGCCCAATTAAAGTTTCTCCTTTGCCGAAACCAGTTTGGCTCAGTGGATAGAGCGTCGGCCTGTGGACTGAAAGGTCCCAGGTTCGATTCCTGGTTCATACCTGGGTTGTGGGCACATCCCCAGTAGGGGATGTGCAGGAGGCAGCTGATTGATGTTTCTCCCTCATCGATGTTTCTAACTATCTCTCTCCCTTCCTCTCTGTAAAAAAGTCAATAAAATATATTTAAAAAAATGTCTAACATTAGGCGAATTCATCAAATTTTAGTATACTGACACAATAAATCTGATTCACTCATTCCACATTCCAATTCTGGACTTCTGCATCTGGCTAAGATGGAGTAACAAGGACTAAATATATTACTCTCCCAACTTGAACAACTAAAAAACTGCAAAAATAGACAAAACAGTGATTTTCAAATGCTAGATATCCCACTCAAGGGCATGTACCTTGGTTGCGGGCACATCCCCAATCGGGGGTGTGCAAGAGGCAGCTGATCGATGTTTCTCTTTCATTGATGTTTCTAACTCTCTATCCCTCTCTCTTCCTCTCTGTGAAAAATCAATAAAATATATTTTAAAAAAATAAAAAACAATTGAAAGTGGTCCCTTACTGGTAGATGGGGAGGTGTAGCTGATGAGGCTCATGTTCCCATGTTTTCTGTTCAGTCTAGAAAAACCCACAAGCCTTTAGAAATTGGAGGCCTATCTGAAAGTTTTGATAATTTGGGCTGTGACCTTTGGGCCTTTGTGTGTGTTAATCTCTAACCCTTCATCTCATCCTGAATCAGAAGTGTATTAATTGGCCTCTAGGAAGTGGGGTAGGGTCAATGTTTGCAATGATATTTAGTATTTCAAGTATTTCAGGTGCACAGATTAAACTAATGAACAAACAGGTAGGTGTTCCCCTTCCCCCAAACCCAGGGCTTTTAGCAGAGTATTTGTTGCTTTGTGATTATTCGGCTGTATCTGTTATCAGTAATCTGTAGTCATTCGGTTTCAGTTTTTTTAAAACCACTCTCATTTTTCACAGGGTGCTGGAGCAGCAGCTTACAATGAGAAATCAGGTAGGATCACCTCACTCTCAGACTTGTTTCAGAAAGTCTTTACTTATATCTGTCCTCAGTGGATAAAGGGGAATGCAGAAGGAGACTCTCTTCCCTGCAAGTGTTCAGGTGTGTAATTGCAGGACCTGTGGCAACCCAGACCGTGCCTCAGAAGGGGGACTGCTTCAGGGGCAGTGTGCATCAGCAGACACGTTCTCTTAGGGCTCCCATTGATCCCTTTCTTTGCCCACAAGATGTCAGACTCTTCTGACCACAGCCCTAAAAATTGATCAGAAGAGGTGACCAACTGATCATCCCTGGCTCAACAGGGGCTGTAAGAGCCAAATGGAACCTTCCTAATCTTAAGGGTGGCCCACTTGAGATTTTCTCCCAAAGCACAGGCCAATTGAATCTGGCTGCTGCATGCTACTTCCTTTATTTATTTATTTATCTTTTTATTTTTTTAAATTGTTGACAATAATACAGGTATTTCCTCCCCCGCTTTGTCCCCCTCCTCCCAGCCCCTGCCCCACCCCACACTATTGTCTGTGTCCATGGGTTATGCATATATGCATGCTGCTGCTTTTAGATAATTGAAGCCATCAGAGGTCTTTCTAGGTGGCTGAGATTAGAAATATGGTTGAAGTAAAATATAATTAATTACCACATTTTACCTATTTTAGGACACACAGTTTTTCACATCTGTTAAGTTAAAACTACTCTATCAACCAGTAATGTGCCATGTTTTAATTGGCATTGTTTTTCCTTGCTCAGTGGCATTTAATAATGATGTCTTAGATTCCATGAAATACAGTCACAGGTTGGGTTTTCATAGAAGCAGTAACTGAGATGGAGTTAGGAATGCAAAAGGGTTCAGAGAAAGGAAAAGAGATGAAACCAGATTGGGCAGGTGGAGCCATCAGACTGCAGCCTGAGCTTTCCCTTTAGGGGAGTCCCACATTGGACATAAGTGGCCTTGGTCAGCCACTGATGGGGGGCCACTCTGAGAATAGTGTGACCCTGGCTGGAAAGCTAACATGGACCCTGAGGGGCTAACAACTGGAGGCTGTCAGCTAACTGTATTCCCTCCTTCATCACCACATTGAACGGGGATCTGAACAGCACAGCTTCTTTCCTGCCACATACAGTAATTTTTAGTCAGTCGGCCTTAATTCCACCAAAATTGTTCCATGAAACTAGAGTATGATGTTCCGCCCGTTTGCTGGACCATGCCCCCCACAGAGCATCCTTGACCAATGACTGATAGGAGGTTGGATAAATATCCCAGCTCCTTTCCCTTCTGGTGGTATTACTCTGAGACACACTGTCCCCCAGTGGAATTATGCTTAATTTGCTTCATAACACATCCTTCGTTCATTCCCTTCCTTTTTCTGTCTTACTTTCCCACTCTGCCCTCCCATCTCATGCCCCTGGTATTTTCTAGGATCAACTCCCAAATAAACTTACATTCAAATCCTTATCGCAGAGCCTGCTTCTAAGAGAGCCCAGACTAAAGCACTAAGACCAAGCAAACAAGTTACCAATAAAGCCTCCACTTATTTTTGACTCATAATTAAATCCTTTCCAATATTTGTGCCTTAAGCATGGTTCTTCCCAAACTCATCATTTTAATGCAGACTTAAAAATTCATGCGCCTCCATTCGCATAGTTTTCTTACCACCATCATTGTATCATGGTAGCATAGCTACCACTTATGGAGAATTTACTGTATGCCAGACACAAGACTAAGTACTTTATGGATGATTTACCATTGAAAACTCTTGGACATTCTTGGTCTAATTACATATCTATGTGAGAAAGAGAATCAGGAAGAGGAGTAGAGGGAGTTCATCTCTCTTTTGTATATGGGACACTCAGTTTTCTGATTTGAAGTGGAATTACATTCTTTTCAAAGGAACTCTTGCCCATTTCTTGATTTTTTTTAATCTCTCCTTTTCCAGAGACTGACATCCTTGGAGAAAACTATAGTTGGCAAATACCCATTAGTCACAATGACTTCAAAATTTTAAAAAATAATGAGAGTCAGCTGTGTGAAGTCCTCCGGAATAAATTTAGCTGTGTGTCTACCCTGGTCTCTCCAGCTGGGGAAAGTAACAGTGAGTCTCGGCAAGTCTTCAGAAAAAGACTGACTCCAGGACTAGAGCTATCAGTCTGGAAGGGTGATCTCACCAGACATGCTGTTGATGTTGTGGTGAATGCAGCCAATGAAGAACTTAGACATGGAGGAGGCCTGGCGCAGGCCCTGGTGAAAGCTGGCGGCCAAGAAATCCAAGAGGAGAGTGATCGGTATATTTCCAAATATGGTAAAATACCAACTGGTGAGACAGCTGTCACAGGACCAGGGAAACTTCCCTGCAAACACATTATCCATGCCGTTGGGCCTCGGTGGGTGGCGAGGGATGCAGGGAAATGTCAAGCTGATCTGCAAAAGGCCATGGTAAATATTCTGAATTGTGTCACCCATGGCTTTCCAAACCTGGAGACAGTAGCAATTCCAGCCCTGAGCTCTGGAATTTTCCAGTTCCCTCTTGGTTTGTGTACACGGATCATTGTGGGAACTATCAGGCTTTATTTCCAAGGGAAGCAACCAGCCCGTAATTTAAAAGAAATTCATCTGGTAAGCAATGAGGACCCCACTGTTGCTGCCTTTAAAACTGCTTCGGAAGACATTCTAGGGACTAATGAGCTGGGGTCCTCAGTGAGTCAGGGAGCCATCCTTCCTTCCAATACGATGGTTGTGAGTCAGGGAGCCATCCTTCCTTCCAATACGATGGTTGTGAGTCAGGGAGCCATCCTTCCTTCCAATACGATCGTTGTGAATAGCATGACTCTCCAGATTGTCCAAGACTACATTGAACAGCAGCAGGTAAGTCTTTGTTTTTATTCTCTTGCACTGCCAAAGGGGATCCCTGCACTGTTTATTACCTGTCAAGTGTGTTTTGAGTATAAACTATTTCAAACACTGTTTAATCTTGTTAAGGTTAAGAGTATGGACTTTAGGGACAGGCCATCTAGATTTGAATATTAGCTGTGCCATTTACTAGCAGGGTGACATGAATCTAGTTACTTTATCTTTGGGCCCTCAGTTTCCTCACCTGGAAAATGATGATAATAATAAGACTTATATCTTAGAGTTGGAATTAATACACATAAAATGCTTAGAATCAATTTTGGCACATGACAAGTATTTATAACTATTATTGCTATTATTCTTAGGCACCATGAGGAAATAAAACAATCTTTGATTCCAAGGAACTTATAATCTGTTATACTCCTTTTATGTTAAAAAATTCTCTATTTGAAAAATCTCATTGGGAGACAAACCATCTGAACATTTCTGAAGCAACCTACCAATAGTAAACAATGTATTCATTAATACAATGAATTCATAATATTTAAAAGTATGTCAATTTTGTGACAAGAGTGTGGTGGACCAAGAAAAATTACTTCAGAAGATGTGTGTTTTGGATCTGATCTCAAGTTATGATAGATATGAATTGGCAGGAGGTGTGGCCTGGTTGTTAGAATGACTTGATTAGAGAGACACGGAGAATAATAGATAGAAAATAATGGGCTGGACCAGGTGGAGCTGTAAGTTGTATTCTGAGTATATGACTCTGCCAGGGGCCATGAATGATACAAAGTGTGACTTAGCATTTAGCCAGGATTCCTTGGGCACAAAGGAGACGGCTCTGGCAGGAAGGGGAGGGAGTCAGGGTGACAATAAATTTAAGTATTTCTGGGTTAGTGCAGCGCCCCTGTTAGGCATAGAGTACCTTGAGGATGGGGATGGGATCATGGCTGTTCATCTCTGTAACCCCAAAGCCTAGTCTGGGCCTGCTCCTAGGTGTTGAGCAAATTATTGATGAATAAGTGAAAGAGGAAGCAGGTAGCAGGAACTGCAACAGAGAATTATTTTTCTTTTCTGGATCAATAATGTCACACTTAAGACTCCTGTGGCTGCAATCAAATAGACTTAATCATACATGAAAAAATACCATATACTGCCTGCAAGACAATTAGAATGAAGATTGAGGGGTTCCCCACAAAATGCGATACAGTCAAACCTCGGTTCTTGAACAATTGGTTTTAGAACAAGTTGTTCATGAAAAATGTCTTGGTTGTCAAACAGAACTTAGGTTCTAGAACTCTCTCATACTGATACATGTATGATCAGTCACACATCTCTCAGGTGACAAACAAAGAAGAGATTGCATGAGTATGAGTCAGTTTGCTGCTAAACCTTGAGTTATTAACATCTCAGGAAATTGTACTGTCATTATTTCGTGGGTTTTTTTGTTTTGTTTTGTTGCTGCTTATTAAACTAGAGGCCTGGTGCATGAAATTCTGCATGGGGGGGGGGGTTCCTCATCAGCCCGGCCCGAGCCCTCCACCGACTGTGAACCCTCAGGGGATGTCCCTGAGGATGTCAGTCGGACATCCTTAGCGCTGCTGCAGAGGCGGGAGAGGCTCCCACCACCTCTGCTGCACTCTCCAGCCGTGAGCCTGGCTTCTGGCTGAGCAGCACTCCCCCTGTGAAAGCACACTGACCAACAGGGAGCAGCTCCTGTGTTGAGCATCTGTCCCCTGGTGGCCAGTGCACATCATGGCGACTGGTTGTTCTGCTGTTCGACTGATTTGCATATTAGCTTTTTCATATATAGGATATGTACAGTAAATCTCATGGGTTCTAAGAAAGTTAGTGATAGCAGCAAAATAAAAAGAAAGTAGTGAGAACAACAATAGAGCTTAGACATATACTGTATATAAGAAACAGGAAATCATTTGGGGGTCTGGAACAGATTAATTTAATTTACATTATTTCTATTGGGAAAAATTATTCATTTTTCAAACTGCTTCTTGAACAGTCTTCTGGAATGAATTAAGTTCAAGAACTGAGGTTCCACTGTACATATTTGATACTGGAGGCCCGTTGCAGGAAGATTCCTGCAAGAATAGGGCTTCCA
>NW_006285042.1:17482-27226 GCF_000327345.1 Myotis davidii
CTTGGCCCCAGCCCCCACCCGCCCCCAGATCGCACACAGGAGTGGGCCCGTGTCTCTGGTGGGCGGGGGAGGGCTCCGGTGTAGTGATTAGCACCTCTTGCCTTAGCCCCGGCTCTCTCCCCCCTCCCCACTCCCCCCATGGCACAGGGGCCTGGATGGTGGCTTGTGCTGTCCTACCCTGCCTTCAGTATGCAAATTAGCCGCCATCTTTTTTGGCGGTTAACTGCCATCTGAGTTGGCAGTTAATTTGCATATCTCGCTGATTAGCCAATGAAAAGGGTATTGGTCGTACGCCAATTACCATTTTTATCTTTTATTAGATAGGATCATTAATATGTCCATTTAAAATTAAAGTGGAAACATCCTTGTTAAATAGCTTTTCATTTAACTAAAATTTTATTGTATTTATTTATTGCCAAAAACATTAGGAACCTTAAAATTTAAAAAGGAAACAGTACCCCTAATACCCCCAAATTGCAAATTCTGGTTGTACTTTCAAAGTGAAGCATTCATTAACATCTATGAGAAATACACAATTTACCCCCAAAGGGAGCCAAAACCATCAAGATGATTTAGGGAGATTTGGGCATGAGGGAGAAAAAGGATACAACCCTGTTAGCACATTTCTTAGAGTTAACTAGGTGATATTACTTAAAATACAGCCCAGGTGAATATACAGTCTCTTTCTTTTTTTTAACAGAGAGGGAGAGGGAGATAGAAATTTCAATGATGAGAAAGAACCATTGATTAGCTACCTCTTGTATGCCCCACACTAGGGATGGAGTCCGCAACCCGGGCATGACCGAGAATCAGACCGTGGCCTCCTGGTTCATAGGTTGACGCTCAACCACTGAGCTACACTAGCCAGGCTCTACAGTCTATTTCTGAAAGGACAGATGAAAAACTGATAAAGTGATTGCCTGTAGGATAGGTGGGTGAGTGGGGGGTCGGGGGACCCCACCAAGATGGAGGCCTACTTTTCACTGAAGACTTTTTTGCCTCATTTGTACTTTCTTTAACTATGTACTACTCACCTTTAAACAAAATAGGAGGTGAAAATTTCCTGAGAAATTTTATTTCCACTCTGTTTAAAACAAAACAAAAAATTCACACAAAAATAGCAAAAAGATATGACAGTGGGGCAAGGAATGAAACCATTCATTGATAAAGCTTAAAATAAATCACAGGGAATGCTCAGAATCTGGGAATATGGGAGGGATAAGCCAGAGGGACTGATAGATGTTTGCAATAAAAATTGTACCATCCACACTTTGCCTAATTACTGAATAGGATAAACAGACTAATCAAATGATCACATTTTGGAAATATGAGTTTCCATTATTAAATGATGTTTTTGTGGACTTAGGATCTTCAGAAGTATTTTTCAAAGCTCTTCAGGGAAATAAAGACTTAAATTAGTAATTGAACAAAAAGTAATTTAAAAAGGAATCCTGTCCATTTTTTCCCTTTTCAGACAGATGTAATTGTCAATTCTGTAAGTCCAAGTTTTAATTTTGGAGATGGTCCTGTGTCGAAGTCAATTCTACAACAAGCAGGACATAAAATAGAAGAGGAATTTCACAAAAACAGGAAGCAGAAATCTCAGGATTCCCAGTTGGTAGTGTGGACAGCAGGATTTAAATTGTCCTGTCGGTGTGTATTCCATGTGTTGTGGCCTCCAACATATTCTGACCGAGATCTGGTAAGCTCAAAATAAATTTATCTTTATGTAACTTGAAAGTCTGTGTAGTCTTTGTTGAATTTCCATCATATCATTACATTAATGAAATATTATCAGATTGTACAATCCCCTTTTCCTACTTCTACTGTGAAAATTTGAAATACTGAATAACTTTTGTTGTCTTTTTTGTTGTTGTTGTTAATTCTCACCTGAGGATATTTTTCCATTGATTTTTTTTTAGAAAGAGTGGAAGGGAAGGGAAGAGACAGGGAGAAAGAAACATTGATGTGAGAGAGACACATCAATTGGTTGCCTCCCACATGCACCCTAACCAGGGCCAGGGATCAAGCCTGCAACCTAGGTATGTGCCTTGACCAGAATTGAACCCAGAACCCTTCAGTCCACAGGCCAACGCTCTATCCACTGAGCCAAATCGGCTAGGGCTGTCGTCTTAATAAGTTATCTTAAGAAGTTTAATCTAAAATATAACCTAACACATGTCTAAATTTTAAATGGGTTTACCGCAGATAGGCACAGAAACATCCATCTGCACACCTATTCACCTCACCACACTATACCCTGTAGGCCTTTTCCTAAGTGGGCCTGGGAGTCGGCCTCTCTATGTTTCCTTCCAACTGTTAAGTTCCAGGAGGACCTGGTTTTCCCTTCTAGCGCCATTCTTGTCAGATCTATTCCCTGTGGTGTCTTCCCACCTGCCTTTGTCTATCTGTTTTGTCACCATTTCCAGTTCTTTCTTGGCTAGAGGGTCCTGTAATCCCTATCATCTCTATTTCTCAGTTTCCCAAGCTCCTTAGACGGACAACCTTCCTGTATTAGTATTCATTTGGATGTTGAAACATTGATAGAAAGTTTAAATCTGCCAAATATACTAGTACTTCTCAAGGAGAAATACATGGCAGACCTTAAAAGACTTTGAATAAATTCTGCTTATTCCTTTTAACCTCTGCCTCCTTTATTAAACTCCTAAGAGCTCTTTATGTTGACCTGGTAGTGACAGATGAGTGGGGATAAACTGATGATTGGCTCTCTGACCTGGGCAGGTCAGCAAGACTACATAAGCTGGGAGAAATCATGGTGCCCAAAGGTCCTGAATAGCACAAAAAGGACCAATTACTTCAGCTTCTTCAGCCTTTTCATTTTTCATCATTTAACCTTATAGCTGTAATAGGTTCCCTATGGAGTGGGACTTTGTCCTCTGAGGAGGCATGGACATGACCCTGAGGGAGAGTGGAGATTATCATTGTTAAATATGGGCAGGATCAAGGGGTAAGTGAAATCTTATTTTTGACTTGAAGGCTGATCTTAAAATTGTGTTTTTTCTACAGATATTGAAACATGCAGTGAACGAGTGTTTGCAAAAATGTCTTAAAGTAAATCTAACTTCCATTTCCTTTCCCGCTCTTGGGGCTGGAGGCATTGGTATTAAGGACAATAAAGTAGCACAGATTATGTGTGAGGAAGTTTTAAAGTTTGCCGAACATCATCCTGGAAAACAACTAACTATAATGTTTGTGATCTTTCCTAAAGACCTGCACATATACGAGGTAAGTTAATATCTTAGAAATATCCTACAGTTCATTCATTCATTCATTCATTCAACATCTGTTTAGTACCCATGTAAACTGTATGGCATGGTGATTTTTCTAATTTGGTGAAACTTAACTTTTGTAAATTGTCCACCTCAGACCTTCCTGTATTAGTATGAGACATTGGAATGCCATTAGAGAAACCATGTTTAACCCACTACCTCCCTTCACTCTTTTCCTTTGTTGGCACTTATTCTTCCCTCTTGTCCTTAAAGGTAAGCAAACTCCTAATTTCAATGTAGGGTCCTATGCTCCTCTCTCTTCTTTCTTCTAAGAACACAACTATTCATAAATTTCTGCCATAACTTCTGCAGAGTCCTATCTTCTGAGTCAACTTCAGATCCACATCACCAACCCTCTCTTATTTCCACTTAGATATCAAACTGTCATCTTAAATCCAACATATTTAAAACAAATTCTTTGTCTTTTCCTCTCCAATCAATCAACATCCTTGGGCAACTCCTTAGCTTTAATATATAGGTAATAACCACCATCTTCAGGAGCTGTTGTGAGAATTCAAGGAGTTAATACATGTAATAACTTAAAACAGTACCTCATGTACAGTAAGTCCTCTATGAAGGTTAGTTGTTATATTAACTGAAATGGGCTAAGGTTCACTGAGTTCTGAACTGAATACTAAATTAAGTGAATTGTTTGTTATCTTTTTTCTAATTAGATTAGTTTTAACGGTAAGGGTGTATCTGACTACTTTTGCCATGTCCCAAGTACTGTCCTCAAATTCATCCTATTCTTTCCTAACTCATCTATAGGTGGCTTCAGAGGGAAAGCAGCTGTGGTGTAGGGGAGTGTGTCTATGTGTCTGAGTGCCTCTTTTGATTTCACTTCTTCTCAGCTTTTTGTTTTTGAGTGGCCAGATCAGCTGAGTTTCTCACATGTGAATAGGTCACTGACATATTCAGCATAATTAGTATATATTGCTGTACTGTTCTGCCCTTAGAGTACTATCTTTTTTGCTTCATTCTCACTTAGCTGGCATTTTCCAAAAGGACTTTAATGATGTTAAGAAAGACTGAAAAGAAATGAGGTAAGGTACAGCACCTTACACTAGGTTTTGAAGACATAGGTTTCTGATTTTGTCGACAGCAGCGTCAATGTGCTAGTGCGATTTCCCAGGCATGTGTCTGGGTTCTGGGTATAAAGGGCCTTCTGAGGGCCCGGCCCAGAGCATGGCTCTGTACATTAGTCCTCTTTCCCACCTCCAGCCTGTCTTTATGTGGGTGGTTGCCATTTTACCTCCTTGTACAGGAAAACAGACATATTGGTTCCAGCTTGCTCTTTCCTGGAACAAGTGTAAAGGTTCTTATTCCTTTTGCTGCCTGACTAGACACAAGGAGGTTTGTAGTGTTGGCTGATTTCCCCTTTTGACTTCAAACGATCCATGTGACACCACTGAAGGTGGAGGTGAGAGGATACATGAACAGTGGGCTCTTGTAAGCCAATATCAGCCAGTGCCAGAATACCACTGTGTCTCATTCACAGAACATGGTGGTGAATTACCCCGTGAAATAGCTCGCCTTCTTGATAAAATGAATCATCCTGTCCTTCAAATGAAATTCACCAGTTCCCCCGAAGCAGAGGACTATAATTGGGCCCTGGGTACATCTTTGAACTATTCGTGAAGTACCCCATCCCTACAAGAAGAATTAACCATGTCTAGAAAAGAAAGTTCATTCTTTCCAACCTATAGTAAAAGTGTACATGGCAGTTCAACAAAAGTAGAAAGACTGACCACAGTCTGAGGGCTAATAATAAAAATAGCTGCTGTGTATTACATCAGCCAAGTACTGTGCTAAGAAGCTGTCTCATTCCATTCTCCCCCCTAAACCTGCGGTGAAACCACTGTTGTCATCTCCATTTTACAAATGAAAACTACACACAGCTAGTCAAATGGCCAAACCAAGACTCCAACCTGGTCTGTCTGTCCCAAAAGCCTGTGTTCTGAACCACTAAAGAAAAACAGAACAAAATAAATGGAGAGATGACATCTCTCAGTTCTGTAACTCAAAGGAGAGGACAATCTTACACAGTAACTGACACTATACCCTAACATGGACCATTCATGTATCAGCCATACATTACATCCATGTGGAGGCATGATATGTGTGCACACATATGTATACCCTCTGGCCTTCTGAGAAATACATATTTGCTTCCTAAATAAGTCTTTCAGTGAGGGGTGTGTGTTCAGAAAGATCAGAGGGCAACTTACACATTTCTCACAGGGGCCTTACCTACAGGGGCAAGTCCCTACATTTCAGAAAATGGATTTGTCAAGACATCCAGAGTTGACCTGACTCCGGATGACCAGCCTACACTACACTCACAATAGGGTGATACTTAACATTCAGTGAGTAATACTTCCCCGCTGACTGAAATGCTTGTGTTCACCAGTATTTCATGGTGATAAAGGGTCCTGGTTGGAGCCGAGTATCTGTAAAAGGTGATGGATAGTCGTTCATTTGGTTATTTAACAAATATTTATTGTGTATCTACTTTGTGCCACGCAGTATGTCTCAGAATAAGGAACACACTAGTAACACCCTTCACTTTAGGCATTGGTCATTTGTGGACAGAGCTGGGAAGACTTCCAAATTCCACTTTTCCAAACTTCTTGCAGACCATCTGCTTGGTATCCACACATTCTTCTAAGTTATTGCTGCTGGTTAAGTTATAGATTTCTTTCCAATTTAATTCGAAAGTCTTGCCTAATTGATTTCTCATCCTGAAACACATACTGACATTTAAAGGGACTTTGGGGGAGAGCTGATTTTTATCCATTTTGTGTATGGCAGCTATTCTTAATCTATTTATCAGCAGATAATGTCATCTCATTTGTTTTATTTCCAAGTTCTTGGACAGGGAGTTCATTGAAGTTCCCCATAATGACCTCTCCAGGTATAAAATATGGTAAGATGGAGGGCCTTTGGCTCTGGAAATAGAAGCTGCAAATATAACTTATGAAGAAAAATGGCCTACAGATTAAGAAATTTTATAAGTTCAGATGTCAAGCAAAATCTCGTTTTCACCTCATTATTTACCATCTTTTCCATGAAGTAACTACTGCCAATTGTTTCAACTTTAAAAAAGGAAGATACTGGATATGGTAATTCGAAACTCTAGGAGAGATGAGCTTCTTTAAAATAGACAAATGTCTTCTATGTCCCAGATACAATATTAAGCATTTTAAAGGAATTGATCATTTATTCAATCTACAGAAAAGGCAATGTGTGTATAACTTTTTAAAGATAAATTTATGTTTTATTAACTACAAGGGCATCTGCCTATTGGTTTTCTTTCCATTTTTCCTAACCTTGGTTCTCGTACATGTTCTAACAGATTGTGGTGCTGCACTTGTTATTCCCCGAGATTTTCCTACAGGCTGCTTTAGATTTGTGGCAGCGGAAATGGGGACTCACAGAGTGGATGAGGTCAAGTGTGGTGTGTACAGGTAGAGGGAGGGATTTTGATGACAATGACTAAAAGCCCTTACTCTGCTCTGTTTTGCTTCTTGTAGGCTTTCAGCACTGCAATGGAGAAGATTAAGTCCAGGCTCCCCAACAATTACAGTGGTAAGAAATTCATGGAGCTAGAAGCAGCTTCTCCTACCCTAAGCTCATTCTATTCTTGATCTAACTAATGGAAGGGAGAAGAAGAAGAATAAAGAAGCCAAATATATCTCATTGTGCTCCTGCTTAGATACCAACCTGCTCTATATCTGGCCATGTTCTTGTTCAGTCCAGTTTTATGATATGAACAGAGTGAGGCAAGGTAGCATTAGGTAATTCACAGTGTGGATAGTTCATTTACAAATGCCATCTATAATTTTTTTCTAAGAAAAAGTTCTGCCCTTCACAAACTGACTTAGCCAGCACTCTTTCTGCTCTGAATAAGCAAACATCTAAATGGAATTACTCTGTAATAATTATAGAAAACACATCTCAGGAATAACAGATAATAATAAATGGATTAACCCAATGCTATCCAAGCCTAAGTAATCACTAGGATCATGATGAGAACTTTAAAAAACAAACAGAAAAACAAGGATATGTGTAAGCCCCAACTCTACACATTCTGATTCAGGAATTCTGGGTCTTGGGCCAAGCATGTGTATTTTTCAATGCCCCCTAATCAATTTTGATATGGAAGCAGGTTTGGGGATCACTGAACTAAACCAATCCTGGTTGTTGGGGGCTGGAGAATGTTTACCTCTGTCTTATAACTACATTTTTTTAAAATATACTTTTATTGATTTCAGAGAAGAAGGGAGAAGGAGAGAGAGATAGAAACATCAGTGATGAGAGAGAGTCCTTGATTGGCTGCCTCCTGCACACTTCATACTGGGAGGCAACCAATCTGTCTCTCTCACATTAATGTTTCTCTGTCCTACTCCCTTCCACTCTCTCTAAAAATCAATGGAAAAATATCCTTGGGTGAGGATTTAAAAACAAAAAACAAAGAGACAAAAAAAAGATAATGATCTCAGGTAACCAAGGAAAAGTTAAACTATTTAACTTTAGTGATCTGAACAATGTAATTACCTAGAACAATTCTTCTTTCTTGATGATGATGGATTAAAGAAGTATCAACACGTTTTTATTTTCTCCTAAAAAGTAATGTAAGCTCCCAAGCAGAACAAGGGTTCAAAAAAAAGTATGCCTCCAATTTAAGAAACACCCCCCCCCCGCCACACACACACACACACACACACACACACACGCACACACCCTTCTTAGTGTTGTATAAGACACTGACTTTGATTTTTACTCAGAGGAGGCCATCTTCTATTCCTCCACACACACTTTGAAATCTGTCCTGATACTTCTCCATAGTCCCTGATACCACCCAACCACTACATCTGGTAAAATATGCTAATTACCGCTATTATCCTGGAATTACTTACTGGGAGGCAGACTTGTGTGAGCACTGGAATCAGACTGCCCACACCTACTAACTCCCTGGCCACCACCTACTAGTCCTAAAACCATGGGCAAGTTTCTTAATAATTCTGAGTTAGTGTCTTCATTTGTAAGACGGGGCTACTAATAGTACTAATAGTATCTCATTGGGTTGTGAGGATTGAACCCTATATAATAAAAGGGTAATATGCAAATCAATTAAATGATGGAACGACTGGTTGCTATGATGCGCACTGACCACCAGGGAGCCAACACTCAATGCAGGAGCTGCCCCCTGCTGATTAGTGCGCTCCCACAGGGGGAATGCCGCTTAGTCACAAGCCGGGCTGACTGCTGGTAAGTGCAGCAGCCCGCCTCTGCAGCAGCACTAAAGATGTCTGACTGTGGCTTAGGCCTGCTCCCAGGAGTCAGTTGGACATCCCCTAGGGGCTCCTGGACTGCGAAAGGGTGCAGGCCGGGCTGAGCGACACCCCACACACACACACCTGAGTGCACGAATGCCGTGCACCGGGCCTCTAGTAAAATATATAAAGCTCTTAGAATAATGCCTAGAACATAGTAAGTGCTCAACTTACTTTTTCCCCTCAAAATGTTACTGAGATTCGTCCATGTAGCTCAATTCACTACTTTCCATTGCTATAATAATATTCCATTGTTGAAGGGCATGCGTTATTTCCAGTTCTTGGCTGTTACAAATAAGAATGTGAACTTTCTTGTACACATCCCCTGATACACATGTGCCAGTGTTTTTCTAAATAATATAATTATAAGAGTGGTTGCTCCAATTTTACATCTATCATAAATAGATAGGAGTTCCAGTTGCTCTGTGTCCTTCCCAACACTTGAGATTGTCAGACTTATGAATTTTTGCCAATTGGTGGGTAGTTTTTCATGTCCCTGGTTACCAATGAAGAGAAACATCTTTTCACACATATATGGGCCATTTGTGTTTCCTTTTCTGTGAATTCTTTTGCCCAGCTGGCTATTGGGTTGTTTCTTTTTATTAATGATTTGAGGGAATTCTTTATATATTTTAGGTGCTGCTTCACCTATAAATTCTCTCTCAACTGGTCCACACACCCCCCTCCTTTCTTTTGGAATATGGGTTGAGAGTCACCCTAATCCATCAGAGATTCTTCTCTTGATATATATCTTTACTCCTTGTGGAGGGGGTTGCAGAGAGAGGTATACATGGGTGGGTTGGAATAAAATTCTGTTTCTTTTTCTGCTGGGATAGACCGTGTCCAGCAGCAGGAGCTGCTAAGCTCCCAGTGCTTGTTGAGGGGCGAAATATCCTGTCACACACAGATAAGATGTAAATAAGAATCGCAGGTAGTGGAATTATGGGTATTTCCTTCTTTCATTATACTTGGATAATTTTCTAATTTTTTAGTAATAAACATCTATTCTTTTTATAATCAGAAATACATTTTTTAAAAAGAATTTTAATCTTTTAGCTCTGCTGCTTTCTGAGATGTTTGATTTTAAGCCTGGGATTAGTAAGAGGTTGAGGAAAATC
>NW_006285042.1:27265-38177 GCF_000327345.1 Myotis davidii
AATAATTGGTACATCCAGAGTGAGATCACAAGGTGAACTCATCTGTGAATTGATAAATGCAACACAGAAGGGGCAGGACATGATAAACCCAAACTCAGGGAAACTGTAAACCATACATTAAAATTTCCTTTATACCCAACACAGCTCTCAGACAAAGTACTTAATTGAAGCTGCCACAGCCAACAACAGTGACAATATCCTGGGGCAAACACTGGCCATGGTGTATTGTTCTGCTCTGGTTTAAAACCCACCTGTCTTCTGTGGTTGTTTATGATAATCTTTTCAGTCCCCCAGGAGGTCAGAGGGAACCAAGAAAATGACCTAAAAGCTAAATCTCCTGCCATCCATCTGATGGGCTCTAACCAGGAAAAAATGAGTGAGGCCGAAGAATGGATCCAAAGGATACTGACCCACCAGGATAAGCACATCATTGAGAATAATCATATCCTCTCCCTTGGAAAAAAGGAACATGACATTTTGTCTCAGCTTCAGAAAACCTCAAGGGTCTCTATCACAGAGACTATCAGTCCAGGAAAGGCAACTTTAGAGATTAAAGGAGCCCAGGCTGACCTCATTGGGGTGGTTATGAAAATTGAACGAATGCTGTATCAAGTTCAAGAGGAAATAGCAAAAAAAAAGGAGCGAGCCCTTTGGAGCCTGGCAGGTGAGTAACTTACTATTTAGTTGGAAAGTCAGCTCTCCCAGCTGTCCTTTTGGGTGTGATGATATATGTCTGTATGTGGATAAGAGAGAGAATGGAAGAGAAAAGAGAGCAAACTGCAGGTTCTGTGCTAGGCCATAAACTTTTATAACCATTTTGGGGCTCTGTTTCTACCAGCAGGGTTAATTATTAGTAAATGAACACACACACACACACACACAATTGGATTTATTATGATGACTTGGATTACCTAAGAGGCAATTACATGGAAAGCCTAGGGTAACCCACTCCTAGGCAGTGGGGGGAAAAAACATATCTAATTCTGCAGATGGAGCGTTCAAATGTAGACACATGCCACTGATTTTTTAAAATTGAGTTTTAGTGCATTTATCTGTTGCTGGAAACCTTAGGAACCCTAAAATTACTTACTTTGAGCCTTCTCACCAAAATAAATTATTAATTGGTACTATTAAGTACATGCAAACAGCACCCATTTAGTGGAGCAAAAATCCATCGGGATGATGGGGAATTGAGGTCTGCAGAGATCCTTTTAACATAGTCCTAGAGCTAACTAGGAAATTATACCATTGGAAACACCACCTTAGGAGACAGAGGCATATTTCATTCACTTATTCAGCTAATGAATATTGCATCTATGATATGTACCAAGCATTGTTCTAGGTGCTGAGGATACAGTGATAAAATGGACATTGTTTTCACTAAGAATCTAATTGGGGATTCTGAGAAGCAAGCAAGGTTAGTTAGGAAAGAGGGTGAAAGTGCTCTGGGAGCATCTAGGAGAGGCACTCTAACTAGACTTGTATTATAGATCACTGGTTGTAATGTGGAGAACGGACCTAGGACAGCAATTCAGATGCAGGATTTTTTTTTTTAATATATTTTATTGATTTTTTTACAGAGAGGAAGGGAGAGAGATAGTCAGAAACATCGATGAAAGGGGAACATCGATCAGCTGCCTCCTGCACATCCCTCACTGGGGAAGTGCGCGCAACCCAGGTACATGCCCTTGACCGGAATCGAACCTGGGACCCTTCAGTCCGCAGGCCGACGCTCTATCCACTGAGCCAAACCGGCTTCGGCCAGATGCAGGATTTTAAAGGACACCTTATTTTCACCATGTGTTTATAAAAATTATTTAGGCTGAAATGGTCAAAATGAGTGGGAGTTTGCAGTAAATGTTGTATCCACATTCCACAGAAAACTCAGAGTCCAAAAACATGGACAAAAATCATATGCAAAAATAAGACCCAAGGTTGTGATTTCTACTTAGCTTTTAAAGTGTAATGTCTGTGAATATGTAAACCGACACTGATACCTCTCAAGAGAACAAGAGACAAAGAAATATTGATCTCCTGTAAAGCTTGTAGCATCACTTTAACTGCATTTATAAGGTTGAGCCCTCCTCCAGCTACTGGCAACTTAGCCATAGACTAGTCGGTTCCTTGTTCTGCTGCAAAGGTGGCATTTTTAGTAGCTGATGACTAAGTTTTAGAGGTTCATACAGACTCATCCTCTCTTAACCAGATTAGGATCATCATTAACAAAATGGATAAATTTGAAATGAGCTCTTACTACAGAGAACATCAACTATCCAACAGAATAAAATTTAAATGATAGAAGTTAGGCATCACCTCTCTATTGTGTTGTTCTTTTAATCCTTCCTGGCAAGCTTTTCTGATAGCAAGAGTTTGTAGATTTTGAATCTCCAGTGCCCAACCAGTGCCCGGCATGTAATAGTTATTCAGGAAATGTTTGCTGAACTCAAGTCAACTGGACTTAATACTATACTTCATCAATGTGAACTATTCCTCTCCAGATTTCATTTAGAGTCTCTTCCTTTGAAATTTCCTGGCCTTTGAGTTCCTTTGCTATGGTGTTTTGTCCTTCCCGCCTTCCAGATTTACAACTTGACCCTCTAGCACAGGGGTCCTCAAACTACGGCCCACGGGCCACATGCAAATACAAATATTGTATTTGTTCCCGTTTTGTTTTCTTTACTTCAAAATAAGATATGTGCAGTGTGCATAACAATTTGTTCATAGTTTTTTTTTAAACTATAGTCCGGCCCTCCAACAGACTGAGGGACAGTGAATTGGCCCCCTGTTTAAAAAGTTTGAGGACCCCTGCTCTAGCGAGTTTCTCTGGATGTATCATCCTCTTTTTTAGTTAAATTGAGCCCACTCCATTAGAAATGTGCTGGGCATTAGGTCATTTTAGTATACTTGGTCTAAAGTCAAACTCAAACGGGAAGAAAGTAAGCCTTTTGGGGTATTTTCATTTTGCCCACCTGTGCATTTAGTCCAATAAGGAGCTCTTTGGACAATCACAGGTAGTCCCTTGAACTTAAAAAAGGAAGGAAGTTAAGGGAGAAAGGGAGGAAATACATGACACAATTTAGTCTTAATCTCCAAATTTTGCTCTTCTTGCTTGGGAGTGGCATATGAGTGATGTACATGCCAAATATTCTGCCTTGCCCCTTACAGAAGGCACTGGTGAAAGTCAGGTTTATAACTTGGACCTCTTTACTTATTAGCTGTGTGATATTGGGCAAGTCACATAACTGGGTTTTAATTTCCTTATTTGTAAAACTAGAGGCCCAGTGCACGAAATTCATGCAGGGGTCGGGGGTGGGGGGCTTCCTTAGCCCGACCTGCACCCTCTTCAATGCGGGCCCCCTCGAGGGATGTCCTACTGCCTCTCAAAATCTGGGACCACTGACTCCTAACAGCTTGCCTGCCTGCCTGATAGCCCCTAACCCCTCTGCCTGCCTGCCTGATTACCCTTAACTGCTCCCCTGCTGGCCTGATCACCCCTAACCACCTCTCTCTTGCCCTGCACCCGGGACCCAGGATCCCCTCCTCTGGCCATCGCAGGCATCCAGGACCTGGGCTTCCCTCCCTCTGGTCGTCTGCGGGCACCCATGACCCCGGCCAGCTTCACCCAGGCCGGCCGCAGCCACAGGGGACCGTGGACCACAGGGCAGGTGGCTTGTCCCTCTCCCAGGCCGCAGCCCCAGCTGCTGGCGCCTGGGACTGCGGGGTGGGCGGCTTGTCCCTCTCCCAGGCTGCAGCCTGGCTGGTCCCCATTCCTCTCTCGTGAGCTCATTTGTGCCTGGCTGGTCCCCATTCCTGTCTCCCAGTGTTCAGTGTCTGAGCAGTTCTGGCCCAAGGGCTTGAGGGCGTGATGACCATTTGCATATTAGCTCTTTTTTATATAGGATTGCCTCTCACAGAGCATTGAAAAAGTGTTTTGTGTTACTCATGTTTAGGACAGTGGACTGATCAGCAACCAATACACCAAGATGAAATGAAAGAAAATAAGTTTCTGAAATGTCTAAAGCTTTCAACTCCAGAAATTCAGGATCAAAAGAAAGAATTTGAAAACTGTGGCTTGCGGGTTATAAAGGTATATGTAATTAAGGGAAAGATTTGACTTGCCTTGTTATTAATCCATTTGTTCTATAGCTAAAAACAAAACAAAACAAAAAAAAACCTGTAAGCTAGCTGCTCATTTGACCGGGAGTCTCAGAAATAAGATGGAGAGGAGGCTAGAGATGGGCAGATACCAAGGTATAGGAGACAGAAATGATGTCAGGATATACAGAAGCATAGATCAAGACCCAGTTAAAAGCTGCCTATGTTGATGCAAAATAAAAGGACTGGAATAGAACTTATCACACTGTGTTATTATAATTGTGTACCTATTTTTTTTTAAATGTATTTAATTGATTTTTCACAGAGAGGAAGGGAGAGGGACAGAGAGTTAGAAACATCAATGAGAGAGAAACATCTATCAGCTGCCTCCTGCACACTCCCCACTGGGGATGTGCCTACAACCAAGGTACATGCCCTTGAGCGGAATCGAACCTGGGACCCTTCAGTCCGCAGACCAACACTCTATCCACTGAGCCAAACCGGTTAGGCTGTGTACCTATTTTTATCTCTTACTAAACTATGAGCTTTAAGAGGGCAAAGACAGTAAATATATTGTTGGCCATTTCATTAACAGTGGTTGTTCAGTGCAATTTTAGTAAATGAATTTATCAAAGAAGGGGCAGGGAATTTTGAAGAGATAGAAATCAAGCTAGGAGAGGGCTGCGGCCAGGAGAGACCCCTATGTAACTTGAAATGAAAATCAAATTGCATGCAAAGCTATATGCACATTAGTGCCTTTATTTCTGAAGCAGTGCATCAGGCCATTTAAGTAACAGTTCTCCAGTCTCTTATTCAGATTTTCATTCCCTTGGGTTCCAGGTAGAGAAGATAGAAAACATGGTTCTCATGGCTGCCTTCCAAAGAAAGAAGAAAATGATGGAAGAGAAAATGCGTGGGAAAGCTGTGAGCCATCGGTTGTTTCAGCAAGTCCCACAGCAATTCTGCGAAGTGGTAGGCAGAGTCGGCTTTCAAAGGATATACTCAGTGCCCTGCGGTAGGTGTCAGCCCCTCATTATTGGAGCTACTGTGTGTGGGAATTGGTGAGCAGACATCAGCAGAGGACTCTCCACCAATAGCATCTGTTGCTGTGGTGAGGGGATCATTTGCAACTAGGATTTAGTGGTTATGTCATTTGGAAAGGGTCCTTATTTTTATTTTCCTTCATATATATATTTTTTATTTTTTTAAAAAATTTTTTTTATTGATTTTTTACAGAGAGGAAAGGAGAGGGATAGAGAGTTAGAAACATCGATGAGAGAGAAACATCAATCAGCTGCCTCCTGCACACCCCCCACTGGGGATGTGCCCGCAACCAAGGTATATGCCCTTGACCGGATTCGAACCTGGGACCCTTCAGTCCACAGGCCAACGCTCTATCCACTGAGCCAAACCGGTTAGGGCTTCCTTCATTTATTTTGTTGCTGATGGGTTTAATGTTGATGAAAGTATTTGCAGTAAGATGTACAGTTCAGGTTCCCTCCTTTCTGTGTTTATGTGTTCTATAGGCAGAGTACCCTGGAGCTTTTCTTTCTCTTTCTTCCCCCGCTCCTCCCACCCCACTTATCTCAAGCAAATTATTATCACTACCTAACCATCCTAATCCCTTAATTTAAAGGGCATTTTCCTGAACTTAATAAAGTTGGTCTTTTCTCTTCCATTCTCTTCATTTCCTATAGCCTGATAGTGAATGAATTAGATTTCATCTGGCCGGTGAAGTGACTAACATCTTAAGATCCCTCTCAGCTATAAGAGTTCTGTGTGTGGCTTCCATGTCTCTTTTTAGTTGTACAAAAATATTGCATACACCCCTGGCTGGTGTGGCTCAGCAGTTAAGAGTGTCAGCCCATGCACCAAAGGGTCTCGGGTCAAGTGCACATACCTGGTACGATCCCCGTCCCCAGTCGGGACACATGCGGGTGGCAGCCAATTGATGTGTCTCTCACATTGATGTTCTTTTCACCCCTCTCGCTTCCGAAGAGACCTGACACCCCGAACCCCCGGCTCCTTTCCACACTCTCTGAAAAAATGGTATAAACATCCTTGGGTGGAGATTAACAAAACAACAACTTACTTCATTGCTGTAGTGTCCCCTTTAGATCTCTTCAAAGGAGGCCAAGAAGTTTTGTAATTATTGTGGGAGATACCTAGCAATGCAGCTTGGTTTTGCCTGGTCGGTGAAATCCCTTCATCTTTACCCTTCAAAACATGTAGTATGATCCTTGGTTTCTGGAAAGCAAAGAGTTTTTAAATCTTTTTGCCCCAGAGAGAATATAAGCAATACCTAGGGGGAAAGTTGGGCATGCTCAACTCCTGGAGGTAAAAATTGATCAGTGAATCCCCTCCAAGAAATCTTCCAGTGCAATCAGGAAAGTGATGATTGGTATGGTCCTTTCATTAGCAATCTTAAAAACTCACAACTTCTTATGCTCCTAAACCATTGTAACTGGCTTCTCTGCACCCCACTCTTCCCACCCCTCCACACACAATCACCACCTTCTACTCAAATACTCTAAGATCATCACTATCTTCTTCTTTTCCAAATCCAGCGGGTGCCCTCTTTTCAGTCCTGTGGCAGATATGGCTAATTGCCTCTCCATCTGTAACCACCTCTCTCTCCTGACCTGCAGGTCCATATTTCAAACCATCTGTTGGACATTTCTACCTATGGACCCATAGCCAACTCCAGTTGAACTCTTTTCTTGGCCATGTTTTTCCTTAAGACATAGGCTATTTTTTTTTCTTTCTTTCTGATACTCCCTAACCTGGCTGATACCATCACCATCTTTGAGGTCTTCTAAGGTAGAAACTGAATCATCCTCCATTCCTTCCTTTCTCTCTCATATCCAGGCAATCACAGATTCTCTCTTAATAAAATTCTCAGCACAGCTTCACTTCTCTTTTCCTGCTGCCTTAGTTTACCTTCCCATAAGCCTAGATGATTACCAGGTCCTTCTTTGCCTCAAAACACCTCTATTAACCTGTCTTTTTCTCTTCCAGAATTATCGTGCTAAAAAATTACATGCCTGTTTAGCATCTGCATTCCTAGTTACCTAGAAGGTAAAAACTCAGACTCCTTAATTGAGTACAGAAGGCCTTAGCCCCACATTATTTCACCAGCCTCATAACTCACTATGTTCCCCAACACTCTAGCCATGAACGTCTTAGTTTCCTGAGTATGCTGTATGCTCTCATGCTTCTGTGCCTTTGCATGTGGAATGTCTTCCCTCTTCACCCTTGTCAGCCCTGCAAATTCTTATCCCTTTAAGACATAGCTCAAATGGCATCTGCTGGTGGACACCTTCCCCAACTCCTGCAGACCCAGTGAATTGCTTCCTTCTCTATGTTCCTGCACTACCCTATTCCTTTGTTACAGCCTCTGTAACTCTAACAAATACACCAATTCAGTTCTACAAAATTCAGGTATGGGACTTGTTTTCTTTATGGCTGTATAATTGAACTTCACCTACCTTTTATGCTCTCAAGGCAACAGATGTGGAAAACTCCATCTTGACAGGTGAATTCAGTCGTTTCAGAGTGTTCCTAGTCCTTTTGGAGTTTAGACTCAATTCCTGCAAGGTTTTGCCTTTACTTCTCCTCTTCTGACAGTGTTCTCCATGATGGGACAGGCATTGAGGGGAGGGTGGTCTGGTTCATGGCCCCATCAGTCCTCTGCCTCTCAGAGTCCTCTGCTAGATAAAACACCTTTGGCCATTAGCACCTTCCTTTACTTAAATTTCCAGTCCCCTTTGCTCTTAGGTAGGGTCTACACAGGGCACTCTGTTTTTCATGTCAAGGGAATTCCTTTCCAGGCCGTGTTTGTGTTCCTCCTATAGCCCCCGAAGTGTTTGAGTGAAGCTGAAATGTAGGGTCTTGTGTGGAAAGCCTCACCCCTTCTGAAAATCTTCCCCGGCCATTGCTGCTTTCCACTCAGGTGCCAGGCTGGATGAGGGGGCTGCAAACAGCGGAGTCAGGCAATGCTCCCTTCTACTCTGGAAGTCCCCCTAGTTCTTCTGAGGTTTCTGTTGGTTCTTCACCATCTTGACTCCCAGGGCACTCTTGAGAGAGTACGACAGAGAAGTGAGTTCTCGTTATGTCTTCTCTGATTCTTCTCTTCCCAGAAGGTGGAGGAAAGAACATTTATCTTGAAGTGAAAAAACTGCTCTTAGAATACCTTGTGTTGTTCTCTTTTCTGTTATAGGTGGTATAAAATCCATGTGCTGAATCCTTCAGGCTTTTATCCTTTTGATTCAAAAAACTCTTTTCCTCACTCAGAAAATCTAACTGTCAAGGCCATACTTTCAAGACCATATTTTCTGCTTTAATTAAAAATAATTATATATTATATATGATATGTATCATATATATTCAAATGACTTTGTTCTAAGCTTTATATATTTTGCCCCTGTATAAGTAGCAAGAATTCAGTGGGTGGAGGAACAAAGAGTAAGAAGACACTCCCAGGAAAGAAATCTTTGATACTTATCTCAAAATACTTGCTTGCCACATGAAATTGTACTATATTTCATGTGAGGAGTTCCCGTTGTGAACTTTTGAGAATAGCAATCATGTCTTAGTCATTTTTGAAGCTCTAAAGCTGTACGGTCCAATATGGTAGCCATGAGCCAGTCACTTGTGACTGTTGAACATTTGAAATGTGTTTAATCTGAATTGAATTACACAGTAAGTATAAAATATGCACTGTATTTAAAGACCGCTACCAAATAAAAAAATGTAAAATGTCTCCTTAATAATTTTGCATATTGATTACATGTTAGAATGATAGCATTTGGATATAATAGGTTAAATAAATTTATTATTAAATTAATTTCACCTGTTTCTTTTTACCCTTTTTAATGTGGCTACTAGAGAATTTAAAATTATGTGTGTGGCTTATGTTGCATTTCTATTGTTCAGTGCTGCTCTAGAACCTGATACAGTGTTTGGTTAAGTCCCAAGTAAATTAAAGAAAGAAAGAGGAAGGTGAGGGAGGAAGGCGGGGAGGGACAGAAGGAAAGAAGGAAGCTATATTTAAATGTAAGCTATTATTATATTGATGATATCAGTGATAATGTGTCTTAAAGGAACAACTTTGGGTATCTTTGCTACAGACACAGGGACTTGGGACCAAAAAATAGTGATTATTTGGAGGACTAGACAGCGAATATTTATTAGTACCCAAATAGGGCAATATGTTTCTGCAGATCATAATAACCGTTTACATTTTTTGTTCTTTTATCAGACCCACAGTATGGAGCTGGTATATACTTCATCAAGAACCTCAGAAACCTAGCATACCCGGTCAAGAAAACATCTACTACAGATAAGCTGATCTACGTGTTTGAGGCTGAAGTACTCACAGGCTCCTTCTGTGAGGGTCATCAGGAAATTATTATTCCCCCACTAATGAGTCCTGGAGCCACAGATAGACATGACAGTGTGGTTGACAGTAAATACATCCCAGAAATCTTTGTTATTTTTAGTAGTGTGCAGGCCATGCCCCGATATTTGTGGACTTGCATCCAAGATCCTGTATGGTCACAGGATGACTCATCAAAACCAATAATGTATCCACAGTTGACTTGGAGGGAACTCTCAAGAGGTAGCCCTGTTGATTAATCTCCATAGAATTTTAACAACTGGCATGGCCTTGCTTTGTAGAAACTAACCAGTAATGACCATTGATGGCTCAAAGCGTGGTTTGAATGTGTTAAGTGGATTGTTTGTATGGACTAATTGGGTTATTGAAGGGGCCAGTTACATACTACTAGCATCTTAGTCTTTATTTCCTGGGGCTGGGATAGATGTATATATACCATCATCTATTATTCCTCTCCTTCAAGTTCTTTCACCTCCTTTACTATAATAGCAAAAATGTTTTGCATGCAATGAAAAGACTTTTCTAATATATAATCCATTTTATTTTCTAAAGTGGTGATAGTGTCACAAAGCAGGATGATTTTATATTTTCCAGATAATCTTATGCAGTGCTTTTGATAACAAAATAAATCACCTTTGCTTTGAAAAATCACATGTTAAATGAAATTATTTGAAGTGGAAGGACATCGAAAGGCTGATATTCTCCTTATAACCTGTGTGAATTCAGCCATATCAAGCAATGCAACTCAAGTACCACTAGGCCAAATTATTAATTTACCAAATATTTTTTGACCACCAAATGTGTTTCAGTCACTTTATGAGTCCTGGGGATATGATGCTGGACAAGACAAATGTCTTCATACAGCTTTCAGCCTAATTAGAAAGGCAGCTATGGACAACTTAATAAGTATAATTAGAATGAGGAATTACAGATTCTTTGGGAAAATATAAGAGGGAGAGGGACCATGGGTTGTGAGAAGGCTGCCTAAAGAAAGTGAAACAAAAGCAGAGACCTGAAAAATTTGGAAGAGTCAGGTAAGTAAGGGATGCAGCAGATAGGGACCAGAGTCGAAGAGTATTTATGAAGAAAGAATCTACACTAATAAAAGAGAAACATGGTAATTGGCGTATGACCGCTACCCTTCCCATTGGCTAATCAGCAAGATATGCAAATTAACTGCCAGTCAAGATGGCGGCCGGCAGCCAGGCAGCTTGAAACTAACATGAGGCTTGCTTGCCTTAGTGACGGAGGAAACCAACGTTCCCTGCCTGCTGCTGCAGGCCTCTGAGCAGGCAGTTTGAAACATTTTAACAAATACCACCAGATTTCAGCCAGCAGATTCGCAACATTGTAAGCAAAGGCCAGACACCTACTTTCAGCCGGGGAGGCCTAAGAGCTGGAGCCAAGCCTCAAAGCTCA
>NW_006285042.1:39124-40010 GCF_000327345.1 Myotis davidii
GCTAATAGACAAATCGACTGAATGACAGAATGACCAGTCGCTATGATGCACACTGACCACCAGGGGGCAGACGCTCAACACAGGAGCTGCCCCCTGGTGGTCAGTGCACTACCACAGGGGGAGTGCCGCTCAGCCAGAAGCCTTGAGCTGGGCTGACAGCTGGCGAGCACAGTGGCAATGGCGGGAGCCTCTCCTGCCTCTGTGGCAGAGCTAAGGATATCCAACTGATGGCTTAGGCCCGTTCCCCACACCTAAGTCGTCAGTAGGACATCCCCCAAGGAGTCCCGGACTGCAAGAGGGTGCAGGCCAGGCTGAGGGTCCCCCTCCCCTCCCCTGAGTACATGAATTTCATCCACCAGGCCTCTAGCAGTTCTTATAAAGGCTGGATTCACTGTGACTGCCCAAATTTGTCCTAAGTTCTGCAATGTAGAGGCCAGCTAATCGCACCATGCAACTCTTGCCTATTCTGAAATCCATATTTCTCTACACTTCCAAACTTTGTGATTCTCACATCCTCAACCTCTTGCAAGAACACATTTCCTTCTCATCTTACTGTAACCAGCATTCTTCCTCTTAAAAGAAGCATATTTATTGTCTCACATGGTACTGCCCTTAGATATGGGCAAGAGGGCCCTACTCTGGCCTTCCTCCAGCTGTACCCACCTCCACAAAGTGAGGGATCCACAGGGTCACTGCATATCTCACTCCTAAACCACATAATAGGTACCTGGAACCCCCAAATTTCCTGCCTAAACAGCTTCACCTCTACTTATAGGGCCTGATTGAACCTCTCTCTCCAAAAGGTGGACTGTGTCACAGTCTGCATCAAGAATGGCCTCAGGGCCCTAGCTAACTTGGTTCAATGGATAGAGCATTGGCCTGTGGA
>NW_006285042.1:40178-50204 GCF_000327345.1 Myotis davidii
AAAAAAGAATGGCCTCAGGGTGACTGTTTACAGAGATAGGGCTTGAACATGAGGCTGAGGTATTCATATGGCTGTGGATTTGGCCTACGGCACAAAGCTGAGGGTGGTGACAGGACAGCTTTGAAATAACCAGCATATGTTTAATACGGATTTCAAAAGAGAATGGAGGAGAGGCAATATCCACAAGGATAAGGACAAAAGAAAATCCATACCAAGAAACATAGTGAAACTGTACACCACCAAAGAAGTGATCTTAAAAGCAGCCAGAGAGAACAGCCAAATCATCTACAAAGGAATGACAATTAGATTGACAGCATATGTCTGTGGTAGGCAGAATAATGTCCTCCCCCTGCCCATTGCAAAGATATCCACACTGTTATCTGAATCTGAATGTGTTACCTTACATGGCAAAAGGAATTTTGCACATGTGATTAAGGTTACCCTTCAGATGAGAAGATTAGCCAGATTATTCAGATCGACCCAATTTAATCACATATATCTTCAAGAGTAGAGAATCTTTCCTAGCTGTGTCAAAGAGATAGCAGCAAGAGAGGATTTGATGCCCTGTGCTGGTTCTGAGATGTAGGGAGTTATGTGCAAGGACCAGAAAGAAGCTTCTAGCAGGGAAGGGTAACCCCAGCTGACAGACCACAAGGAAACTGGTATCTGTCCTTTAACTGCATGGAATTGAATTCTGCCTGTACCTGAGTGAGCAAGGAAGTCGACTCAAAGGCTTCCAGAAAGGAATGAAGCCTGCTAACACTTTGATTTTAGTCCCGTGAGGCCCGTAGCTGACTTCTGACCGACAGAATGTGAGGCAATAGTCACTAAGTTGTGGTTATTTGTTATGAGAGTAATAAAAAAGTAATACACTTTTTAAAACAGCAATAATGGAAACTTGAAGACATTAGTATAATATTTTCAAAGGGGCCAAGAACAATTAACTGTTAACCTAGAATTCTATATTTAGCTAAACTTTTATTTTGCCTTTATTTTTGAATAAAGACACTCTCTGACCATCAAAAAAACCCCTGAATTTACCAAAAATAAACTCCCATTTAAGAAAGTTAAAATTTAAAGGATATTCTTCAGGAAGAAGAGGGCAAAAAACAAAAATCTAAGCCGCAAGAAGGCATGATCAGCAAAGAAATGGTAAATATGAATACATGTAAATAGTCATTGTCTTCATAAAACAGCACTAATAGGAATGTCCAGTTTGGGAAATAAAATAAGATTGAAATAAAATATTGAAAATGAACCATGTAAAATGGTGGAGGGATGACTACAGTTAAAGGGGTTTAAAATCATTGTGTTGTTCAAGAGATTAAAGTTTCTTATACAGATTAAAATTTAAGGACAGACACTATAAGAAGAGAAATAAAGTATCTAACTTCTAAATAGCAGACGGAAAAAAGGAATTGAGTTTTGGGTTCAATTCTCGGTCAGGGCACATGCCCAGGTTGCAGGTCTCATACTTGGTCCTGGCAAGTACTGAAAGTAACCAATAGATATTTCTCTCTTACTTTGATCTTTCTCTCACTCCATTCCTCTCTAAAATCAATGAAAGCATACTCTCAGGTGAGAATTTTTTTAAAGGAATCCTATCTAATAAAGAGGGAATATGCAAATTGACCATCACGCTGTAACACAAGATGGCTGTGCTCACAGCAAAGGCCGAGTTCCCATAGGAGCCTTAACGAGCAATCAGCAGGGACTTGAGGCTGTGTGGTGCTGGGCCAGGGCAGGGACCTCAAGGCGTGTCCCTTGCCCCAGCCTGGGCCAGAAGAACTCAGGCCTCGACCCCCACCCTGGTGCCAGGCCAGGTGACCTGAGGCCGCACTCCCCACCTGGCAGGGCTTGAAGGGGGTGGGGCCGACTGGGTCTGGATCTAGCCCAATGGGGGTGGGGCTGGCCGGGTCTGGGTATCACGCAATTTCAAGGTGCATGTGGATGGGCGGGGACTTGACTCTGGTTCCCATGGCTCGCCCCAGACTCTGACATGAGGAAGATTTTCATATACATTTTGCTAATTTTCTTTCATCCCTGACACTTCTATTATAGAGAAAGGGCAAATAACAATATTAAAATATTTTCTCTAATTAATTCCCTTTTAATGTGCATGAATTTTGTGCACCGGGTCACTAGTCCTATATAATAAAAGCCTAATATTCAAATTGTCCCATCGGATAGGAGCTCGACCTGGAGACCAGGAGTTAGACTGCTTGCTATGACATGCGCTGACTACTAGGGGGTGATGCAGAACATGGTGGGCATCAGCGCTGCGACCTCTTGCTGGCTACCTGAGGACAGGGGTGATGGGGATGGAGGTGCAGTGAGAATGTGGGGTGTCTGCTGAACTCACTCTCACTCCCCCTGCTACCCTCCCCTGGGACACTAGTGTGCCGGGGAAGCCCCTGCACTCAGGTGCCAGGCACCCATGAGGAGCCCACCCCACACCTGCGTGGCCTCTCCTGGGTGAGCCGGGCCACAACCGCTGGGACCACAGGGGCTAGTCGGGCTCCCCGTGGGTTCGCACAGGAGCGCACTGCCCGCCTGACTTCCATGCAGCTCCACTGCGTTGCCCAGAGGCCCACGCTGCGTCCCGGCCCACAGCGTCTGGCCACACTCACCACATCTCCGTGTGGGGACTTGGGCACAGTGACTCAGGCAGAGGGGGACGTGCAGGGGCCTGGGGGCCCAGAGGTCAGCTGGGACCTGTCCTTCCACACCAGATGCTCATGCTTCAATCGCCGGCCAGGCCTAGGGACCGCACCTGTGCATGAATTTCATGCACCAGGCCTCTAGTTTTAAAAATAAACATATAAAAACAGCTAGAAAAGTAAGGAAGGGATATAACAGAATCAGGAAAATAAGTGAGATAAACAGCATGAAATGTTAGAAGTAATTCCAAATATGTAAGTGACCATACTATGGGTAATTTGGACTAAAATTTCTAGTTAAATCACAGACTGATAGATTGGCTTTTGGAATCCAACTACATACTGTTTAGAGGAAATATAAAAAGCATTAAAATACATAAAGATTTAAAATAAAAAGATAGAAAAATGCAATTACCAAATACCAGAAGAAAGCTGGTGTACCTTTATTAATAACAACAAAATAGACCTTTAGTTAAAAAGTGTTGCCCTGACCGGTTTGCCTCAGTGGATACAGCATCGGCCTGTGGACTGAAGGGTCCCAGGTTTGATTCCGGTCAGGGGCATGTGCCTTGGTTGCGGGCACATCCCCAGTAGGGGGTGTGCAGAGGGCAGCTAAATCGATGTTTCTCTCTCATCGATGTTTCTAGCTCTCTATCCCTCTCCCTTCCTCTCTGTGAAAAATCAATAAAATATATTTTCTTTAAAAAAGTGTTATTAGGAGCCTGTCCAGTATGGCTCAGTGGTTGAGTGTTGAACTATGAACCAGGAGATCATGGTTCAATTCACCGTCAGGGAATATGCCTGGTTGTGGGCTTGATCCCCAGTGTGGGGTGTGCAAGAGGCAGCCAATCAATGATTCTCTCTCAACATTGATGTTTCTCTCTCTCCCTCTCCCTTCCTCTCTGAAATCGATTAAAAATATATATTTTAGCTCTGGCCGGTTTGCCTCAGTGGATAGAGCTTTGGCCTTTGGTCTGAAGGGTCCCGGGTTCGATTCCAGTCAAGGCACATGCCCAGGTTGTGGGCTCGGACCCCGGTGGGGAGCCTGTGGGAGACAATCGATGATTCTCTCTTATCATTGATGTTTCTCCCTATCTCTTCCTCTCTGAAATCAATAAACATATTTAATATATTTTTTTATAAAAGTGTTATTAGGAATAAAAATGACTTCTGATAATAACAAGACTTCTGTATGCTATTAATAACATAGCCCCAATCTATATATATCAAGCAAAAACTGACAGAATTATAGGCAAAACTGATAACTCCACTATGAGAAGTTTAACATAGCTCTCTGAATAACTAGATCAGTGTGGTTTTAAAAATAATAATACTATAGAAGATTTGGATAACACAATTTTTAGCTAATGTACTTATTAGAACGCTCCACCCAATAATTAGAGAATATATATTCTTCTCAATTAAACACTGAACAGTTATATATACTAACCATATTCTAAGTTCAACAATTTTAAAGACATTTTTCAACTCGGCTGTGTTCTCTGACCATCATCCATGGTGCTATTAACTTAGAAATCAATACAAAATAATAGCTTAAAAATAAATGGGGATTAGCTATACAATTCAAAATAACACTTCATAGGTCATGAAAATGTAACAAATTAGAAAATAGAAACAAATTCTAATGAAGCTATACAGTTTGAGGCATTAAAGCTAAAATAGTGCTTAAATTATTCATATCCTTAAAGCTTATATTAAAAATAAGGTAGGCTCTTTCCCATCTTGCAAGACGGTGGGTGAAAAGAAGACTGAGAAGCCGGATACTAAGGAGAAGAAACCTGAAGTCAAGAAGAAAGCCGATGCCTGCAGCAAGGTTAAGGCCCCTAAGAAGGGGAAGCGCCACTGCAGCCAAAACCCCGTCCTCGTCAGAGGAATTGGCAGATACTCCCGGTCGGCTATGTATTCACGAAAGGCCATGTACAAGAGGAAGTATTCGGCCCCTAAATCCAGGATTGAAAAGAAAAAGAACGAGAAAGTTCTTGCTACTGTCACAAAACCAGTTGGTGGCGACAAGAATGGTGGTACGCGAGTGCTTAAACTCACAAAATGCCTAGATATTATCCTATTGAAGATGTGCCTCGAAAGCTGCTGAGCCAGGTAAGAAACCCTTCAGTGAGCATGTGAGGAGATTGCGGGCCAGCATCACTCCTGGGACCATTCTGATCATCCTCACTGGGCGCCACAGAGGTCAGAGGGTGGTTTTCCTGAAGCAGTTGGGCAGTGGCTCGCTACTTGTGACTGGACCTCTGTCCCTCAATCGAGTTCCTCTTCGTAGAACACACCAGAAATTTGTCATCGCCACCTCCACCAAAATTGATATCAGTGTTGTGAAAATCCCCAAACATCTCATTGATGCTTACTTCAAGAAGAAGCTGTGTAAGCCCAGACACCAGGAGGGTGAGATCTTCGACACAGAGAAAGAGAAATATGAGATTACAGAACAGTGCAAGGTTGACCAGAAAGCTGTGGACTCACAAATTCTGCCAAAAATCAAAGCTGTTCCTCAGCTCCAGGGCTACCTCCGCTCTCTGTTCGCTCTCACCAATGGGCTTTATCCTCACAAACTGGTGTTCTGAATTTCTTATAAGAACCCGATTAAGTAACTGATACATTAAAAAAATAAAAGTAGCAATTAACCAGTAAGCATCCAATTTAAGGTAAGAAAAGAAAATCAGAATAAACTTGAAAAAATAAACACAAAAAATAAGGAAATAGAAAAAAATACAACATAGAATAAAACCAATAGATATTTCTTTGTAAAGATTTGAAAAACAGACAAATCTTTGGTAAGACTGATCAAGAAAAATAAGAAAAGGTACAAATAAAGAATTTGAGAAATAAAAAGAGTATATAACTAAAATATATTAGAGATCTAAAGGTAAGACTAGAAATAATTTTATGCTAATAAACTGAGAATTAGACAAAAATGTAGATTTTCTTAGCAAAATATAACTTACCAAAATTGACTGAAAAAATAAAAAATCTGAATTTTTAACTATGTATAAGTTGAATTAGTAATTGAAAATTTACCGAACAAATAAACAAGTAAATTCAACAGGTTAAATTGATTTTACTAGTGACATTTATGTAAATTGATGCACAAATCCTAACAAAAATATTAACAAACATAATTCAGCTCTGTATAAATAAATAAATCATGGTCAATTTGGGTTTATGTCAGAAATGCAAAGATAATTTAACTTTAGAAAATCTATTAAACTCACCATATAAACATAGTTGATCCTTGAACAACCCCGGAGTTAGGGATACCAGCTTCCTGGCACAGTTGAAAATCCGTATATACTGTAACATGACTCCCAATGGATACCCAAATCCGTAGATGCTCAATTCCTCTATAAACAATGGTGTAGATCAATGCGTATAGTTGGCCCTCCACATCTACAGAATCCCAAATGCAGATGGAATACATTATAGGTATTTACTTTAAAAAGTATGCACATAAGTGGACCCATGCAGTTCAAACTCATGTTGTTCAGGGTCAACTGTATATTAAAGAGTATGCTCATTTCAATACATAGAGGAAAATCATTTGATAAACAATTCATAAAATGATGTCTACCAAAAACCTATAACAAGCATCATATTTTCTGGTAAAACATTAAAATGATTCCCTAAAAAATTAGAAGTGAGACCATGGATGCTTCCTATACCGCTTACATTAAGTAACGAATTAGAGCTCCTGTCAAACACCATAAAGAACAAACAAACAAAAAGACTGAAAATAAAGAAATAAAAACGTCATTAATCACTGGAAATATAATTGCCTATGGAAAATCCAAGAAAATCTGGAGACAAATGATTAAAATTACTAAAAGCATTCTCCAAAGTTCTAAATAGAAGTTATACATTAATCAATTTCATTCGTATGCATGAGAAACAGTAAATGTAATGACTTCTTTTTACCATTACCATAGCAACAGCAAAAAAAAGGTAATGAAATAAATTTAACAAAAGATCTGTAAAAATTCATGAAATAAAATTATAAAATGTCACTGCAAGACATTAAAGAAGACCTAAATAAATAAAATGATATATTATACTGCTGGGGGCCACCCTCAGCAGGCCAGGGGGTTCCCAAAGGTGTGGACGGAGTTGGCAAAGAATGTTTTACACGGAGACAGTGTTCATAGCTCTCTAGCTCTCTTTAGTCTCCGTGGATCTTCCTGTGCCTGGCTGAGGCCACAGAGAAAGATCCTGAGGCAAGCTGAGCCTTTATTTTATAGTCAGAGGTAAGCAAGTTAGTGGTTTCCATAGTTACACTGTTCTTGTGAGTTTCACTTGTTTTGACCATAATTACACTGTTCTTGTGAGTTTCACTTGTTTTGGCAGCATTTGCTGCACCTCCCACTGCCCATTAGCTACCCAGATAAAATCTAGGGAGTGTTATAAGGTCAAGCCTAATTATGCTAAGAGGACTGTGCCCTCTAAGCTGGGACTTGTTTGTGACTTTCCCAACAGGTCAGTCCGAGGCTTAACCCTATAGCGGCTCCCCACATTATACTAGAGGTCCGGTGCATGAAATTCATACATGGGGAGAGGGGGTGTCCCTCAGCCTGGCCTGCACCCTCTCACAATCTGGGACCCCCCAGAGATCAGGCCTAAACTGGCAGTTGGACATCCTTCTCGCAATCCAGGACCGCTGGCTCCTAACTGCTCGACTGCCCACCTGCCTGTCTGATCTCCACTAACCACTCTTGCCTGCCTGCCTGATTGCCCCTAACAATGCTGCCTGCCTGTCTGATGGCTCCTAACTCCTCTGTCCACCTGCCTGATTGCCCCTAACTGCTCGCTTGTCTGCCTGATTGCCCCTAACCACCTCTGCCTTGGCCTCCGCCATGCCGGCTTCATCCGGAAGGATGTCTGAAAGGTCATTCGGCTGTCTGGTCTAATTAGCATATTATGCTTTTATTATTACAGACTAGAGGCCTGGTGCACAAAAATTTGTGCACTCAGGGAGCGGGGGGTCCCTCAGCCTGGCTTGTGCCCTCTCGTAATTATAGATTCCCACCCAGAGGAAGACTCAATATAATAGAGATGATTATTCTCCAAAAATTAATCTTGTCAATTCAATATAATTTAAAAATAATTCCAGAGTTTCTTCATAAAAATTGATGGAGTAATTGTAAAATTTATATAAAATGAAAAGGTCCAAAAAGAGCCAAACCAGTTTTAAAGAAGAAAAACAAAGTGGAGGTGACTTGACCTACAATATAGCATGCCCTATTATACAGCCACAGTATTTAAATATGTTGTTAGTACACAAGTAGATAAACAGACCAACTAAATGGAACAGGAAGCTCCCAAACAGACCTGTGTTAATAAGGAAACTTGAGAATACATGTATCTTGTATATATATATCTCAAAATATACAAGGTATGGCAAAAGTAGGTTTACAGTTGTGAGTATGAAGAATAGAGTTTAGTTTAGTATTATTATTTATTAATTACTAGAGGCCTGGTGCACAAAACTCGTGCACGGGTGCAGTCCCTAGGCCTGGTCAGCAATTGAAGCGTGAGCGTCTGGCGTGGAAAAGCAGGCCCCAGCTGACCTCTGGGCCCTAGGCAACACCTGGGCTCCAGGGCCCCCACATGCTCCCCTCCGCCTGAGTCATGGTGCCCGAGTCCCCATGTGGAGATGCAGTGAGCACAGCCATATGCTGTGGGCCAGGGCACAGCGTGGGCCTCTGGGCCACCCAGTGGCGCCGCATGGAAGCCAGGCGGGCAGCATGCTCTCTCCTGGCCAGCCTTGCAGACCGGCTCCTGAGTGAACCCATGGGGAGACCGACCAGCCCCTGTGGTCCTGGCAGCTGTGGCCTGGCTCACCCGGAAGAGGCCGCGCAGGTGCAGGACTGCAGGACAGGCTCCTCACGGGCGCCTGGCACCTGAATGCAGAGACTTCCCAAGCGGATGAGCCTTGGCGTCCTGGGGGAGGGTAGCAGGGGGAATGAACGTGAGCTCGATGGACACCCTGCATTCTCACTGCACCTCCGTCCCTGTCACCCCTGCCCCCAGGTAGCCACCGAGAGGTCACAGTCCCCCACCTGGGCGCCATGGGAGGTTGGTCGCCACCACCCACCCCCAGTTCCCCGTCCCAGTCTGGGGCCCGGCCCCGATCAGTGCTGTCTTCAGGGTGATTGGTGGGGCGATGGGGCCCCCACTCACACCTGCCTTGGCCTGGCGTCGCCCACTCCCCTGCCCCATCCCGCTGTGGTCCCGCTCTCATCGGCACCCATCAGGGCCGGCAGCGCCTCCACTGCTGCCCGCTGCCAGTGCCGCGTAACTGACATCCTGCCATGTTCCATGCCACTCCTTGGTGATCAGCGCATGCCATAGTGAGCAGTCAAACTCCTGGTCAAACTCCTGGTCGAGGGGACAATTTACATATTAGGCTTTTATTATATAGGATTGTATTATTTTCCATATGAACTGTAAACCTACTTTTGCCTCACCCTGTATATGTATCTCTATATATGTATTGAATATATAAAATACATACAAATGTATGAATATATACTAATGTATTCAAAATACATATATCTCTCAAGTTTATTATATTACATATACTATATAAGTCATATAAATATATATTCTACAATTTTTATAATCCACCTTTTCACATTTCAGGCTTTATGGTGTCAATATTTTTATGGTACATTTAAAATTTTCCAGCCCTGGCTGATGTGGCTCAGTCAGTTGGCCTCCCATGCATGGAAAGGTTGCTGGTTCAATTCCCTGTCAGGGCACTTGCCCAGGTTGAGTCTTGATCCCTGCAGGCGTACAGGAAGCAACCAATCAATGTTCTACTCTCATGTCAATGTTTCTCTCTCCGTCTCTCTTTAAAAATCAATTTAAAAATCTTTAAAAAAAATATCCAGCAAGTGTTTTTAATTAGAAGCTAAATGCCATTTAAAAGTCAGAATTTGTGAGATAAAGAATATAATTGATTTCTTATTCAAGTTTCCATGTTCAAGTCAAAACTGCTACTTGATGCTTGCATTTTTGCTCACTAGCTCTTTTTATTTTCTGAGTATGATGTGAATATATGCATACTTTTCTCAATATAGAGCCTTGAGTGTGTGTTTTTATATGACTGACAGAGGTAAAATTGCAGATCACTGGGAAAACAATGGACTAATCTCAATAAGTGGTCTTGGCCAACTGGCTAAGGAAATGGAAAACAATACATTTGGATCATGACCTAGGTTGGGTTCCCTAGAAGCAGAGCCTGAGATGGGGATTCTTGTTCAAGTGACTTATTGGGGGAGTGTTTTCATGAATATGGGATCAGGAGAGACTACAGTACAGGGCGGGGGGGGGGGGGGGG
>NW_006285042.1:50237-57980 GCF_000327345.1 Myotis davidii
GTGGTCTGAGCTGATGACTAGCTTTAGTCTTATTCCAGGGGGAAGATCTAGAGCACAAATTATAACTGTTAGAGTAAATCCCACACTGTATCAAGGGTTGGCCTTTTGAACTCTGATGTCAGTTATTGGCCTTTTGAACTCTGATGTCAGTTATTGGCCTAGATCTGTCCTTGTGGGTGGGAGTGGGAACCTTCTAGCAAGCTGGCCCCTGTTAGGCCTGCAATTCTTCAGAGAAGGGTGCAACTGAGCCTTATCAGCCAGCACTCACAGCAGGTAGGGACGGGTATACTGGCTAGATGAAGGGGATACATCTGGCCACTACAAGTGGAAAAGAGTGACCAACTGTCCTGATTTGCCTGACAGGATTTAGCACCAAAATTCCTGCATCTCAGACAAAACTCCCCCAGGACACACACACACACACACACACACACATTCCTGGTCTTCAGTGATGGGTGTGGGAGGTTGGGGGGGTTTCCAGAATCCTGCTTTTGACTGACTGATTACAATGATGTCAACACTTACTGTAAGAGAGGCTGGGAATGAAAGCAACACTGTTTTTAGTGTTGAATGGATACAGCATAGATTATTTGACTTCTATAGTCACCGTCATTGTTTTTTTTTTCCTGACCATTGATATTAATAACCATGATTTGCAGTTCATAATAATGATCATCCATTGTTGTGTCATTCTGAGGGATGTCACCTAAGTATGCAATTTAAGTACATTGTAATCATAAACATTAGCCGTCTATCTTTGGTTCTGCTTGTGGAAGGTGAATTTTTTAACACTGAGTATGGTGACCATGTATTAAGATAATGAAAATGAGTTTATGATACCAACAGCATGACCCACACATCACTGAAAAAGAAAGCTAAACAACTGTGTAATATTAATAACAGACAGAGGACAATATAACTGGATTAGGAAGATAAAGAACAAAAATAGAGCATACTGCACAATACACAGAGAAGAATTTTGGACCGGGTATGGTGGAGAAGGGTGTGAAAGCACATATGGAGACTGGAATTTATAAGCCTGGAATGAGACAGACAAGTACTTCAAAACCAATCAAAAGTCTTTTAGTTTCCCCCCAAGACACCCATGCTCAGTTGAAAATAGTGGCTGCTGAATTATCTTGGGTATATCACATGAACCAACATGCATTATTGTATCACACCTTTGATTGTTCCATGGAACTGAGGTTACATTTCCTGATTCAAAAAAGTGTGCCCCCTAGTTCATAAGGTAATTTGACTTAAAAAATTGAGTTATAATCGTCTTCATGATATCTATTTAGATTGAAATGAAACCATATCTTGTCCAAAGACCAAGTAGATTTGACTCATTTATCTGCTTTCAATGTAAATGTTAACTCTGACAAATTCTATTCAATTTATAAACTTCTTACCAAAGAAAATGAAATTATCTCATCTGATAAAAGCCTTACACAGAACACTGTAAAAAGAGGGGTGTGATTACCTGTTATATGGAGATTTTCATAAGGAAATTGTGGTCATTTTAGTTTCCCCACAATGTGGAGAAGCATTGAATGAATTTTTTTACTTTATACAAATGGAAGGAGATAGCTTTCTTAAATATGTGCCTACAAGATGGTTATCATTGTTGCCAGCCATAGAAAAGATGTTAAAATGTTGGCCTGCTATAAAATCAAATTTCAAAGTGTGGCACAAGAAGAATGTCTTGCTCCAATTTGGAAATATGTTGAAGATGAGAATGGAGAGAAAGATTATAGTGAAACAGGAATAAACTTGTTGATTCTCCAAAACTGTCTAATAATCTCAAAGATGCCATAAGGAATCTAGAAAAGGAACAACCAACGGCATCTGAGTTATTCAATGCTGTATGTAAATTGTGACAAAAACTTTAACAGAAAAAAAAAGACTAATTTTTTGTAAGACTTTTTCAAAACTTAAAAAAAATGTCCCTAGAAAAAGGCAACCACATTAAACAGAACTTTGTGAGGAAAGGGTGAAGAGGGGATACATGGTGATGAAAGGTGACTTGACTTGGGATGGTGAACACACAATACAATATACAAATGATGTATTATAGAACTGTACCCTTGAAACCTGTATAATTTTATTAACCGATGTCACCAAGTTTAGTTTTAAAAAATAACTTTCTGAACTTCTATATTAAAACTGTGAACTTAGCTGGACTCTAACTTCAGTTTCACAAGTTCAAATTACCTTTCTTCTTCTTCTAAAAACATATATTTTATTGTGTTTTTTTTTTTACAGAGAGGAAGGGAGAGGGATAGAGAGTTAGAAACATTGACGAGCCAGAATCACCGATCAGCTGCCTCCTGCACACCCCCTACTGGGGATGTGCCCACAACCAAGGTACATGCCCTTGACCAGAATTGAACCTGGGACCCTTCAGTCCTCAGGGCGAAGCTCTATCCACTGAGCCAAACCGGTTAGGGCCTTCTTCTACTTCTTTTTTTAATTCCTCACTGGAAGATATGTTTTCATTGATTTTAGAGAGAGGGGAGGGAGAGAGAGAAACATCGATGTGAGAGACAAACTAATCAGTTGCCTCCACTACACACCCTGACGGGGGAATCTAACCCACAACCTAAGAATGCGCTGTGATCAGGAATAAGACCTGCAATCTTTTGGTGTACAGGATGATGCTCCAACCAACTGAGCCACCCAGCCAGAACCAAATTACCTTTATTCTTTTTTTAAATTTTTATCCTCACCCAAGGATTTTTTTTCTATTGATATCTAGAGAGCTTAGAAGAGAGAGAGAGACAGAGAGAAACATCCACCAGGGCTGGGGAACCTGTAACTGAAGTATTTGCCCTTGACTGGAAATCAAACCCGTGACCCTTCAGTCCACAGGCTGATGCTCTAACCCAGTGATGGCGAACCTTTTGAGCTCAGCGTGTCAGCATTTTGAAAAACCCTAACTTAACTCTGGTGCCGTGTCACATATAGAAATTTTTTTATATTTGCAACCATAGTAAAACAAAGACTTATATTTTTGATATTTATTTTATATATTTAAATGCCATTTAACAAAGAAAAATCAACCAAAAAAATGAGTTTGTGTGTCACCTCTGACACGCGTGTCATAGGTTCGCCATCACTGCTCTAACCATATTGCCACACCTGTTAGGGCAAATTACCTTTATTTCTTAAAGCCATTTTCCCTAGGGAAGAGAGATTTAACTTAACATGACTTACAACATGCTTCAGAGTGTTTTAAAAATGATGGGAGAGAGCTTGCATGGTTAATTTATAGATGCAAAGGACCTGATTGACAAGCAGTTGGTTTACCAAAATAAGTTAGTAGATACAAAATGGTTGGGCATTTTGGAGAGTTGGAAATGAATTCCAACAAGTTTAAAAATCTGAATAAAATCCTAAGTATTCTATGCTCAAACACTGTTGTTAAGAGAATATTTAGTTTGACATCATTTGTACCAACAATAAGAATTAGGGCAGAACAAAGCTGCAACTCAAAATTAATTTTATATTTGATTGTATTTAGTTTCACCATTACACAGGAGAAAGCAAAGATGTCCTAAAGGCTCCAGGCAATTCAGAGAAACATTAATGAAAAAGGAAACAGAAAGAATAAAAATATTCCACTGAATCATGGGACAGAAACATATTGCATTCTTTAATTTAATATAGGGTATATGTTTAACTAGTTCTATTGTATTTACATTCTCTTTTAAAAGGTAGTACAGAAAGAAACATAAAATATTGTTATATTTTTCTCATACATTATTTGCTTAATTAGTCCTTAATTAGTGTGTAATTATTACATATTATTATTTATTTTCACATGGATCAGATTGGCAAAAATAAAGTCAGCCATTTCCAAATGTTAGCAAGGATGTTTAGAAAAAAGAATCTTATACACTGCTTATGGAGTATACCAGGTAAACTGGTACAATCACTTTGTGAAATAATCCAGCAATATCTAATATATTAGTTTTATATTATTGTGTGACAAATTACTAGAAACCTGGTGTCCTAAAACATAGTGTGTCCCCCAAAAATGTGTACACACTTTAATAGCTGATTTCTATTACATTTTGGAAATGTAACGTATTTATTTATTTATTTATTTTTTAAAAATATATTTTATTGATTTTTTACAGAGAGGAAGGGAGAGGGATAGAGAGTTTGAAACATCGATGAGCGAGAAACATCGATCAGCTGCCTCCTGCATGCCCCCTACTGGGAATGTGCCCTCAACGAAGGTACATGCCCTTGTCCAGAATCAAACCCGGGACCCTTTAGTCCGCAGGCTGACACTCTATCTACTGAGCCAAACTGGTTAGAGCATGGAATGTATTTTAAAAAACACTGCCTTTAAGCCCTAACCAGTTTGGCTCAGTGGATAGATCGTTGGCCTGCGTACTGAAGGGTCCCAGGTTCAATTCCGGTCAAGGGCATGTACCTTGGTTGCGGGCACATCCCCAGTAGGGAGTGTGTAGGAGGCAGCTGATCGATGTTTCTCGCTCATCGATGTTTCAAACTCTCTATCCCTCTCCCTTCCTCTCTGTAAAAAATCAATAAAATATATTTTAAAAAAACACTGTCATTATAATTATTTGAAGTGTATATACATTTTTTGGGGGGGGGACACCCTGTATTTATTATTTCACAATTTCTTCAGGCCAGGAGTCCAGGTACAACTTAGCTGGTTCCTCTGTTCAAGCTCTCACAAGGCTGCAATCAAGGTATAAGTCAAGGCATCTTTTCATTTGGAGGCTTGACTAGGGAAGAGTGTACTTCCACGTCCTCTCAGGTTGTTGGCAGAACTCATCCTTGTGGTTATGGGACTGAAGGCCCTAGCTTCTTACTGGCTATCACCTAGTCCTAGAGGCTATACTCAGGACCTAGAGGGCATCCACAGTTTTTTGCCACGTGACTCTCTCTGTAGGCAGCTCACAACATGACAGCTCACTTCTTCAGGGCCAGTGCCAGGTTGCTAAGATACTTACATATGAAATGGGATCATGGGAGTGACATTACATCATTGTTGCCCATTCTATATATTAGCTAAAGTCAAAGGTACCACCCGCACTACAGGGGTAAGGATATATACAGCAACACTAGAGGGGCAAAGACCGTGAGGCCATTTTAAATTCTGCCTACTATCTCAAATAAAGTTAAAGATGCAATGTCCTAGTATCTAGCAGTTTCCCTGTATACACAAAGATATGTACAAGAGTGTTCATAGCAGCATTGTTTGTAATAGCAAAACTATTGTTTTGTAGTTCTTAAATTTCTCAAAATACAAAAAGATATTGTCAGAAAGACACTAGCAAATAAAACACCATGTATGGTATTTTTATAAAAGCAACAAAAATAGTGTGTCCAAAAAATGTATACACAATTTGAATAATTATAAAGGCAGTGTTTATTAAAATACATTTCATTTTCAAAATTGAGCTATCAGCTGTTTAAGTGTGTATACATTTTTGGGGACACCTTGTATATCAGAATCTCTTTCAGTAATGGCCTGCTGCTGTTGTCTTGAACAAATCCTCCCACCAATGAGAAGAACTGGACAAAATAAAAATCATTAAGGCACTGAACTGTTACCATGGCAGTGAGAATTTGTGGGTCCAAGATCTGGAAGAAAAGGGAGCCATGAGAGATGATCTAGATATTTGCCATCACTTTCCCCACCTGAGGTGATTGCTAATTCTGAAAGCAGTGGCTGAATAAAGCTTTTGGCTGTCTCATCGGGCTTAAGAGGCCTGGCTGAGGAAGAGAAGCCCTAGTAAATGCACCAGACTTTTGGTTGTGTTAACTTAAAAATAAAAGGCCTTTCAAAGTGAGAGGCAACAAAGAATAGCTATTCAGGAAACACTGATTCAGAAAGAAACCCAAATAGTGGTCCAAGTAGAGACAAAGGCAAGGGATATTTATGAGAAAGCAAGGGGAACAATTACATTAATAGAAGGAAGTAATTTCTATTGGTGCAGATAACAAAACAGTGATGCTAATTCCAAACAGTTTTTTAAATTTTCAGTCCGGTGTTCATGAGTCTGGTAGAAATACTACCTGTTTTCTTGTTATCTTTGCAACCAGTTCTTTGGGACACAATGTTACATTAGGCCCAATCCCAAGGTTATTTTGCTCTGCTTTAACATTTGAGGCATAAGATAGATGTGCAAGGCAGTTCCTCTGGGACAACAACTCTGTCTCCATTTTAAAGTGACTCTGATATTATTTTTTACAATTGGGATCCTCAAAGGATACCCCATGTAGGATTAAGGATGACCTGGAAATGAACTAGTTTTCACAAAGATTAAAGTCCACCTCTGAATAATCTTAGCTCCTGCTTGGAATAAAGTGATCAGTCCTCAGCTTTCCCGTGGTCAGGCATACTTGCCCCTAAGTCTCTTAGATTACCTTCCCTTTCCCTAGCCCTCTAACTCAAACTCGGCTCTGGTCCTAGAAAAAACATCATCACTGGGGACTATTGATGCTGCAGAGAAAGATCCAGGACAAATGAATATTGTATAGCCTAAGATTCTGGTAGTGTGACCCTCTTTCCCACACTTATAAATGTATTAAGCTACCCCATCTCTTTCACCTTGCTTCTTAGTGGGTGTTTTAAATCGAGAGAGAGAGAGAGAGAGAGAGAGAGAGAGAGAGAGAGAGAGAGAGAGAAACTCATGGACGTGGACAATAGTGTGATGATTGTGGGGGTCAAAGGGGATGGGCGAATATGATAGAGGGCATTGAGGGGATAAAAGGTGATGGGAAAAATCAAAAGAATTTTAAAAGTAAAATAAACAAGTTGGTATGATAAATCATGCTCCACGTGAGACTTTCTATTCTTTGACCTCTGCTTGTCTGGTTTCAGTCTTTCTTTTTTTGAAGCCACTGCTCAAAAAGCAAGCGCGCGCACACACACAAATAAATTTGCCGGGCGGGTGGCTCAGTGGTTGAGCTTCTACCTAGGAACCAAGAGGTCAAGGTTTGATTCAGGGCACATGCCTGGGCTGTGGGCTCCATTCCTAGCAGGGGGCGTGCAGGAGGCAGCCGATGGCTGATGTGTCGCTATCTATCGATGTTCCTATCCCTCTCTCTTCCGCTCTCTCTCTCTCAAATCAATAAAAGCATTTTTAAAAATCCCATCAAATTTAATAGTAACAGTTATTCGCCCCCAAATTTTCTTTTGCGGGCACTGATTCAGAGTAAAGCAAGTATTTGTGTTTCATCAAGTGAGTTATTTGATACTCCTCATACCTAACTAGGCAAAGGGGACGGGGGAGAATTTTAAAAAAGGAATAACCAAAATCGTCCTCAAAGGTGCTGCACGTGAATGCCTTAGACATGAGGCACTGTCTTTTAACACTTTTGATCTACTCCTTCAGCCTTCATTCACCCCACCCTTCACTTTGTAAACGTGTATTTGGTACCAAAGGTATTAGAGATTAGAAACCGACAGGTTAGCGAGGATCGATCCTCCTGGAAAAGTTTGGAAGATAGGTTTGTAAACTTAACTTTTCAGTTCAACCTAAGAAGAATCCTTTCATCGTCACTCCACCACGACTCTTCGACTTTTGCCATTGTTGCGAACTTTCTCAGCAGCACCTCCCAACCTCGGGATTCTTGCGCTGGTTAGGACTAACAGCAAGGACTTCCAGCGAAAGGCCGTTGGAAGACTACAACTCCCGGCAGCCTTTGAGGCAGGGCAGCGGAGGGGCGTGCGCAGGCGCGAGGGCCCCCCCCCAC
>NW_006285042.1:58472-59086 GCF_000327345.1 Myotis davidii
CCGGGGGTGGAGACGGGCGGCCGCAGTTTACCGATGTCATAACAACATGGGCCTGCAGCGGCCGACAGGGGTGTGGTAATTATAGGAATGACGGAGCTCCGCCTGCCCACGTCGTGTGTGCGAGTGGCAGCTCGAGGGGGACAGCAGAGTGTTAAGCTCGAAATGGGAGGAGGAACCCGAAGGGGGTCTGGCGTCAAGGGGAGTCCGTCCGTCCTGAAGGAACGTTGTAGGTTTGAATGGAAGGATTTCATGTTCCATTGCTAAGGGCGTCAAGGGGAGTCCGTCCGTCCTGAAGGAACGTTGTAGGTTTGAATGGAAGGATTTCATGTTCCATTGCTAAGGGCGTCAAGGGGAGTCCGTCCGTCCTGAAGGAACGTTGTAGGTTTGAATGGAAGGATTTCATGTTCCATTGCTAAGTGGGAGATTTCACAGTAATTGATTTTTAAGGTTTAAATTCGGCATCAACCATTTTGAGGTATTTTTCTAAAACATACTATTATATAATATTACTAACCCTTTCAATCCTTTATTCCTTCAGTAAACAGTTTCTTCAAAATCCCTATTTCTTAGCAGATGAGTGATTTTTTTTTTTTACCCCCTCCGTCTTGTTGCTT
>NW_006285042.1:59199-61305 GCF_000327345.1 Myotis davidii
ACAAGTTATCCCCCTTCCATTTTAAAATTTGAAGAGATGAAATTTTAACTTTTCAAAGGACAGTGAGAATGGTTGTGTTTTCACTGTAATAATTATTCTTGGAAGAGACTGTGTTATGTGTAACTAGAGGCCCAGTGCATGAAATTTATGCACTTAGCCTAGCCCTGTGGTTGGCAAACTGCTGCTCGCATGCAACATGCGGCTCTTTGGCCCCTTGAGTGTGGCTCTTCCTAAGCCTTATTAAGTTACTAACAATGTACCTACCTATATAGTTTAAGTTTAAAAAATTTGGCTCTCGAAAGAAATTTCAATCTTTGTACTGTTGATATTTGGCTCTGTTGACTAATGAGTTGCCGACAACTTGCCCTAGCTTGTGCCCTCTAGCTGTCTGGGAGCCCTCAGGGGATGTCCAGCTGAAGGGAGGTGGACATCCTTAGTGCTGCCCTGGAGACTGCCACTGTGCTCACCAGGGGCATATTGACCCCCCAGGGGGCAGCTCCTGCATGGAGCGTCTGCCCCCTGGTGGTCAGTATGCTTCATAACAACTGGTTGTTCTGCCGTTTGGTCAATTTGCATATTAGCCTTTTATTACATAGGAAGGATACCTATTTAAGATTGAGGATGTGAGTGAAAGTAAAGGAATTAATGTTTATTGAGGTCCTTCTAAGTTATTGTGCTAAATACTTTATGTATATTAAAACACTTAACGCTTACAGTAACTGAAGTAGATAGTAATTTTTCCTATTCTACAGGTGAAAGTTTTGAAGGTCAGAGAAGTTAAGTAACTTAGGTAAGGTCATCCAGCTCCTGTTGGTCCCAGCCTTAGAACCCAAAGTTACTGCCATTTTATGAATTATTTCTTTTTTTTTTCATCCTTATTGGTTGTGTTTTCTTTAATCCATTCATTCAGTGAATACTTACGGAGTGATCATGTGCCCTGAAGCTGGGGATATAGACATGATCAGGACACTGTTTCTGTCCTCATGGAATTGATAGTGTATTGGGGAAGAGTAACAAATATTGAACATAAATACTACGTGACATCTTATCTGTCATAATTGATCAGAAACTGTATTCTACAAATAGCAAAGGAAGTTCAAATAGAATCAAACAATATAATCCTTGAGTTTGTAGTCTAGTAGGGAAACAAAACACATGTTTATAAAAACTTAGAATAAACTAAATGATAGAAATAGATACCTCACCTGAAGTCAATACACTTGCATTATGTTATTTTAGGTCTTTAGATAAGTTTCTTCACAGAACTACTATTTAATATTGTGCACCAAGACTTTTATCCAGAATTGGTACATAAGAGAAAGCAACAGGAAAAAAAATCTTCATTGCTATCCAAGACATTATTTCTAACTTATTTTCCAATTTTTATAAAGTAGCGACCTTAGAGGTAATTAAAAAAAACAAAACACCCAGTGATAGGTCTTTTTTTCTATTTTTGCCTCCCTCCATCTCCCCCCCCCCCCTTTTTTTTAAGAACTGCTTTTATTAGATCATTTGTGTTTTGTAAGCCATCCTGTTTCACTTTGCACTTTGGCTGTCAGGAGGCTTAGAATAGGACTAATTTTCCTTAGTTTCAACTATGTTATAAATTATACCAGATAGTCTGGAATTGCTCTCAATTGACTCCTGGACTATTTTCTTTCTTCCTTGTTGCTCTCGATTTTGTTTATCTTTTCCCTTTCATTTGAAAGTAGAGATTACATCTTAATTGACAATGTTTTAGCATAGTGTTTTTGAATTAATGATAAAATCTTGATACTTTCTAATGTTTGTGTTTTTACAAACGTCAGATTTATTTTAGAAGTATGTATGATTATTTTGTAGAAAATCAAGACTTTGGCCATGCAAATAAAGATGATTGAACCCAGTGATAAAGATAATTCTCTATTACTCTCTTTGTTTTAAGATCTCTGTACTTTGCCAGTTATTATGAATTCAGCCATAATTATGGAAGGAAACATTGGAAATGGTTAACAATTTAATTAGCTGATTGGGCTTGATTTCACTCTATTCTTGCTGCTGTAAGCAGGAGGTAGCCCCAGGCCAAAGAGGGGTCAGAAAGGGCCTACACTAGAAAATTTTGAGCCC
>NW_006285042.1:61320-85351 GCF_000327345.1 Myotis davidii
AAAGAGCAGGGATGAAGACTGATGAAACAGTACAGTGTATTGTTTTGTTTTGTTTTTTGTTTTGTTTTGTTTTGTTTAAAGATTTTCCAACTCAACAAAACAGATCTAAGTGATAAAATGGTTCTGACTTAGTGTAGTAGAATTGGGACAGTTTTTGAAAGCAGGCAATAATCCAGAACGTGGGTAATGGGGATAATCTCCCCAACATAACAAGAAGAATGCTCCCGTTCATATACAAAGTAAGTCTGCTTACTCATCATCATTGATTTTCCCCCTCAGTGTGGGGAGGGATATGTGCTGAGTTGTCCAGGAGTCTCTGTACTCTGTGACCCGCAAAGCAGCTTGGGGTCAAAATGTGGGTTTGTAGCTGGGGAACAGAGAGACAAGCAGAAAGTTTTAACATCTATTGATGGGTCAAGCACTACACCAGGTGCTTTCACTTAATTATCCTTGCAAAACCACTTTGAAGAGGTGGTTATCTGAATAGGGTGGTTAGTAACTTGTCCTACTTCACAGAGTAAGTGGTGGAGCTTGGATTCAAATGCAGGGTTATTTGGACTATGTTCGCACCAGTCATTAAAGCTTGATTTTGTATAATTTTATATAATCTATCTTTTCTGTTGTTATTCTTTGTTTCTCATCCTCTGTATTAGATAAAGAATTAGTTGTATTCTCTTGTTCTTTGTGTTTATTTTTTACATTTTAAAATTTGTTCCCTCTGGAAGTTATTTTGGTATACTTTTTTTCTTGAATAATTAAATTGTCCTAGAACCAAAAAAAAAAAAAAAAAGCTTGATTTTGTTTTGGTTTGCAGTTCAGTGTCTCCAGCAGAACAAACTAGATATAGTTTGTTTAGCATCTTGAAATAATGTGAAGATTTAATTTACTAAAAGGTGAAAGCTGTTCCTGTTCCCTGCTTTATTGTTATTAACTTAGAGTAATATCTGAAAACAACTGTCCCCTTCCCCAGCTTCTGCACATTAAAGGCTAACATTTTCTTTTTTTTTAGCTGTTTCATATTTATAAATAACTTGGTTCTATTGCTATTTCTTGATATAGCAGTTTTGGACATTATTTATTAAATTTTCTCCACATTTCCACACTGCCTCTCCCATCTTCCCAATGTAATTATCACAGATATTTATTAAGTAAATGTTCAGTGTATTTATAGTATTACAAATTTCAATATTCACAGCTGAATCATGTAGAGTATGTATGTCATTTATTCATTTAATCAATTTTTGTTTTTCCAGGAGTTATTATCCACCCCTTCATTTCCTGAGACAGTTGTCCTGTAATCCTCTATCCTTTAAATGCAGTCTGGTTGGTTACTTTCTAGCCTACTTCATAGTTGTTATCCTGGAATTTATCTTTATATCATTCTTAAAATTCTCTTTGATCCTCTTCTTTATTCCTATATTTTTTTAGCTTCTGAGAAAGAATACCTGGGAAGTAAAGTAAAAACTTTCTGAGAGCTTGCATGATTAAAAAAAAAATCATTATCCTACCATAACATTTTGTCAGTAATCTGGATATAAAATTTTAGGCTTAGAAATTTTGGAAGTCAGAACTCTATTGTTTTATACATTCTAGTGTTGCAGTTGAAGTCCAAAGCTATGCTGCTTCTTCTTTTTTATATGACATTTCCCCAGTCTCTAGAACAGTGGTTCTCAACCTTCCTAATGCCGTGACCCTTTAATACAGTTCCTCATGTTGTGGTGACCCCAACCATAAAATTATTTTCGTTGCTACTTCATAACTAATTTTGCTACTGTTATGAATCATAATGTAAATATCTGATATGCAGGATGTATTTTCATTGTTACAAATTGAACATAATTAAAGCATAGTGATTAATCACAAAAACAATATGTAATTATATATGTGTTTTCCGATGGCCTTAGGCGACCCCTGTGAAAGGGTCGTTCGACTCCCAAAGGGGTTGCAACCCACAGGTTGAGAACCCCTGCTCTAGGAGTTTTTAGGGTATTTTTTTCATTTTTATTTTTTTTAATATTTTTTTATTGATTAAGATATGCTTTCAGTCTGCAGGCCGATGCTCTATCCATTGAGCCAAACCGGTTACGGCTAGGATGTTATTTTTAACCCCTGAATTCCATAATGATAAGTCTAGATGTGGTCCTTTTTTCATTTAAGGGCATTCCATGAGCCTTATAAGTTGAGAATTCATGTCTGTTCTGAGAAATTTCTGTTATTAGTTGACTTTTGGCAAAGTAAGTTTTACCATTAATTATTCTTCTCAGTTTTTGACATCTATCAACAGGCCATACATGCTCCTTTAAATTTTTCTTTTTCATTTTTGAGCCCTACTTCCATTACCTTTTCAGCAAGCACCCACTCCCTTGTGGTTGATAATTCCTGGACTATATATGAATTATTGTAAAATATTTAGAGGGTGTGTGTGTGTGTGTGTGTGTGTGTGTGTATTTAGTTTATGTACAGTCATATGCAACTTAATGACATTTCAGTTAATGACAGACCACATATACTACAGTGGTCCCATAAAATAATGGAGCTGAAAAATTCCTGTCCACTAGTGACACCATGACATCCTAGCCAATGTGTTTGTGGTAATGCTAGTGTAAACAAACCTACTATACTGCCAGTCATAAAGAAGTATAGCATATGCAATTACAGTAGTAGGCTATACCTTGTAGGTTTGTATAAGTGCACTCCATGATGTTCCCACAAGATGAATCATTTAACATCACATTTCTCAGAATGTGTCCCCGTTGTTAGGTGGTACATGACTTTATGGGGTTGACCCTTGAGCAGCTTGCGTTGGAGTACCAACCCCATGCAGTACAAAATCCAAGTATAACTTTGTATCCCCAAGAGTTAGTTATCCCTTAGTATCCTTGGGGGATTGATTCTAGGACCTCTCCCTTTCCCTGTGGGTAGCAGAATCCACCGATGCTCAAGTCCCCTGTATAAAGTGTCATAGATCAGTGCATACAGTTGTCCCTCTGCATCTGCAAACTCCCAACCGCAGATCAAAAACAGTACTGGTATTTTGGGAGGGAAAATATTCGTATAAGTGGACCCATGCATTTCATACCTGTGTTCAAAGGTTAATTGTATTGTGTTATATAACTTTTGCTGTTTCTTTTTTAACAGCATTGTTTTGCAGACTTTTCTGTTTTGTTGTATGTACATATAGTTGTGTATAATGTAGAATTCCATAGTATACATCTACCACATTTTACTTTTTTATACCTTAATGATTGATTGAAACCCGAGTTGCCTTTCTGGCATCAGAAATACTCTGGTAAATATACTCTAACTTGTTATTCCTATGGACTTGTGTGAGAAGTTCTTTGGGATTATACTATACCCAAGAGTAGGATTCCTGGATGGTAGAATAGAACTAGTTTATGTGTCTACTAGCAGTGTAGGAAGGTTCTTGTTTGCTCACAACTTTGCCAGTATTTGGTTTTATCCAACTTTCTAATTTTTGACAATGCAAAACAAACAAGTAAACGAAGTGGTATCTCATTGTTTCAATTTACATTGTCTGACTGCTAATGAGTTTGAACATCTTTTTGATCCATTCAGGTTTGCCTTTTTGACAAGTGTCTATCTTTCTTTGGGTTTCCTGTTTTTGTTTTTTATTGATAGAAAGAAGTTCCTTGTGCAGGTTAAATTGGAATGGACTGTTGATTTGAGGCTTGGAAAGTATTTTCTCTAAGCCTGTCATCTTTCTGTTAATTTTTGCCATGTCTTTTGTTGAAAGACTATTCTAAATTTGATGGATTGCTTTTTTGATAACCTCTTCCTTGTCGATATTTTGTTTTCTCCATTGGAATTTGTATATTTGGGTATTGGGATTCTTAGGTTGTTTTTCTAATTTTCTCTTCTTTTTCTTTTTATTTTCTGTCTCTTAGTTTTTTTGTTCTGTTTCCTGAGGGATTTCTTCACTATTATCTTCCAACCCTTCTATTGAAAATTTAATTTCTATCTATATATTAAATTTCTTAGAGCTCATTCTTATATTTTAAATATAGATTTTATTTTTCAGAAGAGTTTTAGGTTCACAGTAAAATTAAATGGAACATTCAGAGTTTTCATCTATCCCGTGCTCCCAGCACAATTTCTCGCACCACTACCATTTGTATCAGAGTATACATTTGTTACAATTGAATCAACATTGACACAGTATTCTTACCCAAGGTTCATAGTTTACATTAGGGCTTACTCTTGGTGTTATATATTCTAAGGGTTTTGACAAATGTATAGTGACATATATCAGTCATTATATCATACAGAGTAGTTTCACTGCCATAAAAATCCTCTGTGCTTTGCTATTTATTCCTCCCACCCCTCAAACCTATGGCAAAGAACTGATCTTTTAACTTTCTCCATAGTTTTGCCTCTTCCATAGTGTCATATAATTGGAATCATACACATATTTTTTTGAAAAGCTCTTAATGTGGCAAATAGAATATGTGTCCCCCCTCCCTCCCCAGAGAGGGGGGGAGGAAAGAAGGGAATTACAGAAATAATCAATCTCATTTATGGATACTGGTGTAGAAATGTTTTAAGAAAACATTAACAGACAATTTAGAAGCATGATATACCACGACCAAGTGTGTTAATTACAAGAATCAAGAGTCATTCAATATTAAGAAATCTCTTACTAGCTTATTATATTTATAGGTCAAAGGAAATAAACAGTGACCATTTTAGTAGTGGCAAAAAGGCATTTGATATAATTCTACACACATTTTATGTTTTAAAAATTTATGGAGAGGTGGTACTTAGATATAAATTTAAAAAAAAAATTTTTTTTTTTAAAGAGGTATCTCAAAACAATACTGTGACATAACTGGAGATCTCCTACATTGCTGGCACTAATGAAATCCAATCTGACAAAATACTTCTGGGTAAATGTGTTAGTGGGCTTGGGATGCCATAAAAAAGTTCCACAGTCTGTGTGGCTTAAACAACAAAAAATTCATTTTCTCTCAGTTCTGGATGCTAGAAGTCCAAAATCAAGGTGCCAACAGGGTTGGTTTTTGGTAAGGCCTCTTTACCTGACTTGTGGGTGACCACCTTCCCCCTATGCCCTCATATGGTATTTTTTCTCAGCACATGCTAAGAGAAAAGGAGAGAAAGTCCAATGTCTCTTCTTACAAGAACACCAGTCCTATTGGATTAGGGCCTTACCCTCAAGACCTCATTTAACCTTAGTTACCTCCTTAAAGGCCCTTATTGCTAATATAGTCACATTGGGAGTTAGGATTTCAATATGTGAATTGGAGGGGAGGACACAAGTTCATAACAGTAGAGCCACCGGGTTTATAATTAGGAGACCTAAAATAATATCCTTGCTTTATCTTCCATTAAGTGTGTAATCCCAACCTAGTCACAATCTCTGTAAGCCTCCTGAAACCTTAACTATAAAGGATAAGAATAGTAATTCTTGCCTTATAGGTTTATTAAGAGATTCAGGTAAATTAGATGATGTAACACAGCACATTGTAAATCAGTTATTCTCAACCCAGACTTGCATGAAAATCATCTTAATAACTCTTAATAAGGAGTGCTGCAGATCAGCTCCATAGTAAAACTGGGGGAAATAACTAAAACACAATTATTTAAAGCCTCTGGAAATGATCCTAGGGCATACAGTAATTGAAGAGCTTCCAATTGGAGGGAAGGTTTTCTTACTGGGAAGAGCAGGACATCAGGATTCCTCATCTTGCTCCAGCTGCCTGCTGTTGAGGTTAAGTCTTGGGTCAATGAGGCAGAGAGGGCCTTCTGTCCAGATCCCATTTGTGGAAGAGAGGTTTTACCTTGAGCACAGAGCCACTGAGAGTATTAGGGAATAGATTACCTTTTTCCTGTTGTAAAAAAAGGTGGTGGTTCCATGTCAGGAGAGACAAGCTATATCCCGCTAAATATGCAGGTCCTAAAAGGGGTGTCACTTAGAGAAGCATACTGTTGTCCACACCCACAGCTTGAGAGCCTGATCAGAGGTTTTACTTGGGGCTCTGGGGAAGGGAAGAAGCAGGTCCTAAAACAGATAACTCTAATCTCCTCAAGGAACTGAGCTCATTTTTAATAGAGCTGGAGACATTCAAACTTAAGGGCACTTTCAAAAACAGTGGGGGTTGTGGTAAAGGCAGAGGCATTTAGGAGATTGTACACTCAAGAAGATACAGGCTAAATTGCAGGCTAGCTAATTTGCTGGAGAGAACTAGGATAAGAGATTGCTGGAGGGAGTCTTCCAGGGGTCAAAGCAAACTTCAAAAACTGACCCCTGTAACTGTTCCCTTAAAGGAGCATAAATTTGATTGGATTTCTTTGTAGAGCAATTTATGCCTGAGACCATTGTTGAGAATAGTAGAGCAATCAGCTGGTAATGATTAGTGGAGGTTAACAGCTGTGAGTTATCAGGGACAGAGAGCTCTACCAAACTACTGTTTTGCCAAGGTGATTATGGGCATATTTAGGCTATCCTTCCTAAGAATCAGCATCAGAGGCTTAACACTGCAGTGTTAGGTATGGAGGTGAGAAAATAGACTTCTTTAAAATAATCCAGCAAATTACTAAACAAATAAGCAAAGAAACCTGTGTCTTTGGCAACAGTAACCAGAATTGCCACAAAACATTATATAGCATACTTGAGTTTCCAATAAAAAGTTATGACAGTGCAAAATAAACAAGTAAACAGACCAAAATAACCAGGAAAGTATAGTTAATACACTGGGAAAAAAAAGACAACAGAACTTGCCTGTGAGAGTGATCAGATGTTGGATTGAACAAAAATAGACATTTGAAGTAGCCATTATAAATAATGTTCAAAGAATCAAAGAAAACCTTGATTAAATAAATAAAGGTATGGCAACACACATAAAATAGATTATCAGTAAAGACATAGAAATTCCAAAGAAGAATCAAATGGAAATTCTGCAGTTGAGAAGTAATATAACTAATGAAAAGTTAAAGGGGATGAATAGTAGATTTGAACTGGTAGAAGAAAGAATTCATGAACTTGCCAATACATTGATAGAGATTCATAAAAGGGAGAGAGGAAAAATGAAGAAAATTGAAAAGAGCTTCAGAGAAATGAGTGTCACCATTAAGTATACTATAGTACACATAATGGAAGTACCAGGAGGAAAGAGAAAAAGGAGCAAAAAAGTATACAAATACATAATGGCTAAAAACTCAAATTTGCCAGGGGATTGTCAAGGGCGGGGGGAAAAAGGAGACATATGTAATACCCTTTGTAATACTTTAAGCAAAAAAAAAAAAATGTTATGTAAAAAACAAACAAACAAAAAAAACAACCTCAAATTTGTTGAAAAACACTGACCTGGACTTTCAGGGAATCCAATGAATTTCAAGTAGAATTAATGCAAGAAAGTCCACAAATGGACAGACACATCAGTGTAAAATTGTTGAAAGTCAAAGAAAAGGGGAAAAAAATCTTCAAAGCAACAAGAGAAAAACAACTAGTTACTTACTTACAAGGAAACCTTGGTAAGAATAACAGCTGATTTCTTAGCGGAAGCCAGGGAAGACTGGAATAATACAGTCATGTGCTGCTTAATGGGTAAGTTCTGAGAAATGTATCATTCGGAAATTTTGTTGTGTGAAACATAGAGTGTACTTACACGAACCTAGATGGGACAGCTTACTACACATGTAGGCTATATGGTATAGCCTATTGCTAAAAGGCTATAAGCTTGTATAGCATATACAAAAAACACAGAATTAGATCACTAGAGAGTGATGCTACCGAGATATGCTAAGCACAAGATGAAGCCACTGCCAATGTAATAGATACTGTTTTACAGCAAACTTTGTCTTATAAGTAGCAAGTGTACACTAATATAAAAAGTATATAGTATGGCAAATGCATAAACCAGTAACAGTCATTTATTATTATCAAGCATTATGTATTATACTTAATTGTATGTACTTTTATGTAACTGGCAGACCAGTAGGTTTGTTTACACCAGCATTGCCACAAACACGTGAATAATGTGTTCCTCTATGATGTCACAACAGCTATGATGTTACTAGGTGATAGGAATTTTTCAGCTCCATTATAGTCTTATGGGACAACTTGTTATATATGCAGTCTTTTGTTGACCAAAATGTCAATATGTTATACATAACTGTATTTGAAGTACTCAAAGACAAATGCTGTCAACCAAAAATTTTATATATCATCAAAACTACCTTTTTAAAATGAAGGTGAAGTAAAGACTTTCCCAGATTAAAAAAGCAATGTTACCAGCAGAATGGCCTTGCAAGAATGATTAAGGAAGCTCTTTAGGCAGAAAGCAAATGACCCTATTTGGTAATTCGAATTCACATGAACAAGAAGCATTAGTAAAGGTAATTACTATATGCAATTTGAAAAGAGGGTAACCACATATTTTTACTCTTTTTCTTAAAACATTTAAAACAATTTTGTAAAGTAATGTATTCTTGGGCCTATAATATATACCAATATAATGTATTTGCCAATAATAACACAGAGGAGGTGAATGAGTAGAGCTATGTTAAGCTAAGGACATGAATATAGATGATAAAGCAGTAATTATAAAACTGTTGTTGGGTTTGTAACAAGTGTAATATGTACCATAGCAGTACCAAAAGGGGATATAGTTATATAGCATAATATTTCTATATCTCACCAGCATTAAGGTAGTATAAATCTGAAACTGATTCTGATAAGTTAGTGTGTATCGTAAGCTCGAGAGCAGTGATTTTTTTTCAACCTTTTTCATCTCATGGCATGCATAAAACCAATTACTAAAATTCCGTGGCACACCAAAAAATATATTTTTTACCAACCTACAAAAAATAGGTATAATTTTGATTCATTCACACTGGACAGCTATTGTTGTATTGGCTATTATCATTTTTTGACAGTCTAAGGGAAAAGAGGTCAGTGTCCCTGACTAAACAGTCAGGGTATTGCATGTTTTAAAAATTCTTGCAGCACACTGGTTGAAAATCGCTGCCCCAGAGCAACCACTAGGGGAAAAAACAAAAAATATAGTGGAAAAGACACTAAAGAAATTTAAGTGCTTCATTTGAAAATATTCACTAAATTAAAAATAAAGCAGTGAAAGGGTACTAAAGGAATGAAAAAGAAGAAACACATCAAAATGAAAAATCTGTCAAACCCAACTGTCAATAATAACAAATATGGTTTGATTAGACAGTCCAATAAAAAAAGGCAGATGTTGATAGATTTGGTACAACAAATGCTTTCTGTAAGAAAGACATTTTAAGTTTAAAGATTAAAAATAGATTTAAATTGAGGTCTATCCCGATGGGTCTTTTTCTGTAGACTTACATAGTTGGAAACGCCTCATAGAATTAACATGTTGTTTCCTTTATTCACAGAACTGTGTGTTAGATCTGTGGGAAGGAATTACAAGACAGCTGCAAGAAAAAAAAATAGATTTAAAGTGTAAGGTTCGAACACTCTATATCATGCAAACAACAAACACAAGAAAGTTAGAATGACTATACTAATATCGGAAAAAATAACTAAAACAAAAATGTTACTAGAGATAAAGAGGGACATTTTATTTTACTTTATTTTTTAAATATATTTTATTGATTTTTCACAGAAAGGAAAGGAGAGGGATAGAGAGTGAGAAACATCGATGAGAGAGAAACATCGATCAGCTGCCTCCTGCACACCTCCTACTGGGGATGTGCCGGCAACCAAGGTACATGCCCTTGGCCGGAATTGAACCTGGGACCTTTCAGTCCACAGGGCGATGCTCTAACCACTGAGCAATCGGCCAGGGTGGCATACCTCATTTATTGTATTTCACGGTTGTCTTTTTTACAAACTGCAAACAGGGAGAGGGATAGAGGGACAGATAGAAATATTGATGAGAGAGAAACATCGATCAGCTGCCTCCTGCACACCCCCTACTGGGGTGCAACCAAGGTACATGCCCTTGACCGGAATCAAACCTGGGACCCTTCAGTCCTCAGGGCGACGCTCTATCCACTGAACCAAACCGGTTAGGGCAAGAGGGACATTTTATAAACATGAAAGGGTCAACCCACTAGAAGAATAAAACAGTTATATATGTACTTAATAACAGCACAAAATACATGAAGCAAAAACTGGCAACTGAAGAAGGAGAAATAGACAATTCAACAATAATGGTTGGAGAAAAAAACAATAACAATGGTTGTGAGACTTCAGTGCTCCACTTTCAAAAATGGTCAAAACAACTAAGGAACAACAGTATAAACCAACTAGACCCAGCAGACATCTATATATACAGCAACAGCAGAATATACAGTGGTGTGCAAAAATAGGTTTACAGTTGTAATACAAATAAAGAATGCAATCATTAATAAATAATACAAGAATAAACAGTTTCCTGTACTCACAACTGTAAACCTACTTTTGACTACCCTGTATATTAAGAGCACATGGGACATTTTCCACAATAGACCGTATGCTAGGCTGCAAAACAAACCCTAATACATTTTAAAAGATTAAAATAATACAAAGGATGCCCTCTGATTACAATGTAAAGAAATTAGAAATCAACAAGAAAGAGATTTGGGGAAATCACAAGTATGTGAAAATTAAAGAACATACTTCTGAATGAACAGTGGGTCCAAGAAATAAAAAGGGAAAACCAGAAAATACTTTGAGATAAATGAAAATGAAGTTACCACATAAAAAAAACTATGGGATGCAGCTAAAGCAGTGCTTAGAGAGAGACTTCTAACAATAAATGCCTGTATTAAGAAAGAAGAAACTCCCTGGCTATTGTGGCTTGATTGGAGCATCATCCATTTATCAAGAGGTGGTGGGTTCGATTCCCGGTCAGGGCATATACCCAAGTTGTGGTTCCATCCCTGGTCAGGGGGCCGTGTACGGGAGGCAACTGATCAATGCTTCTCTTTCACATCAATGTTTCTTTTTCTCCTCTCCCTCTCTCCCTTTCCCCCTCTTTCTAAAATCAATAAAAATTAAAATAAAGACCTTGAATTAATAACCTAACCTTCCACCTTAAGTCACTAGAAAAGGTAGAGCAAAGTAAATCTAGCAGAAGGAAGGATATAATAAAGATTGGAGTAGAAATTAATGAACTAGAGACAATTAAAAGCAATAGAGAAGATTAAGGAAACCAAAAACTGGTACTTTGAAAAGAAAATTGGCAAACCTTTAAAGCTAAATTGACAGAAAAAAAGAAAGACAACTCAGATTACTAGAATCAGAAACGAAAGAGGGGGAAACATTAATACTGACCTTACAAAAGTTTAAAGGATTATAAAGGAATACTTTGAATAAATGTATACCAATGTATAACTTAGGTAATATAGACAGTTTTTTAGGAAGATAAAAAGTACTGAAATTGACTTGGGGAATAGACAATTTGAATGGACCTATAACAGATAAAGAGATTGAATTATAAAATTACCTGTAAGATGCCCAGGTCCATATGATTTTACTGCTGAATTCTACCAAACATTTTAAGAAGAAGACTATTTCTTCACAAACTCTTGCCAAAAATTGAGAGAGAGAGAACACTTCCCAACTTATGATGCTAGTAGTATCCTAATAGCAAAGGTGTCAACACAAAAAAACTGCAAACCAATATATCTCTTATGAATAGGTACATAAAATGCAAACTAAATTAAACAGCATATAAAAAGATTTATACATCATGAGCAAGTGGTATTTATCCTAGAAATTCAAGATTGGTGTCAAGTTTACAAACCACTAATGTAATATATCAGTAAAATAAAAAAAGCCACATTATCATTGCAATAGATGCAGAAATGATAAAATCTCTCAAAAACTAGGAATAGAAGGGAGTTTTCTCATCATAATAAAGGACATCTATGAAAAATCCAAAGGTAACATCATACTTAGTGGTCAAAGACATTGATACCGCTAAGATTAGGATTAAGACAAGATTGTCTGCTGTCTCCACTTCTATTTGACATTGTGTTGGAAATTCTAAACCTCATAATTATGGAAGAAAAAGAAAAGGCATAAAAATTGGAAAGAAGCAAAATTATCTCTGGTAGATGAGCTTGTATGTGGAAAATCCTAAGGAATCCATTAAAAATTATTAGAACTAATTAGCAAGTTGCACAAGGTTGCAGGACACAAAATTAATACTATACAAAAATCAATTGTATTTCTAGTTATGAACAATTCAAAAGTGAAAATTAAGAGAACAGTTCCATTTACAATAGCATCAAAATGATTAAAATACCTAGAAATAAATTTAACGAGAAGTGTGAAACACTCTGAAAACTACAAAACATTGTTGAAAGAAGTTAAAGATGATCTAAGTAAGTAGAAAACGTCCCATATTTGTGGATTGGTAGATTTAACATTGTTGAAGTGATAATACTCCCCAAATTGATTTACAGATGCAGTGCAGTCCATATTAGATTCCTAGCTGATTTCTTCATAGAAATCGACAAATGGATTCGAAAATTCATGTGGAATTGTAAATTATCCAGAAAAGCAACGCAATCTTAAAAAGAATAAAATAAGAGGACTTACACTTCATGATTTAAAAATTCATTACAAAAATGTTAAGACAGATATTGGCACAAGAATACACATGCAGGCCAATGAAATAGAATTAAGAATTGAGAAATAAAACCATGTATCTGTGGTCAACTGATTTTCAACAAGTGTGCCAAGACTATTCAATAGAGAATAGTCTTTTCAACAAATGATGCTAGAACAACTGGGTAGCCATATTCCAAAGAATGAAGTTGGGTCCTTACCTTATACCATATACAAAGCAACTCAAAATGGATGACAGACCTAAATGTAAGCTAAAACGCTTAGAAGGAAACTTAGGGTTAAGAATCCCTAATTATTATACTAAAAGTATGACCAACAAAAGAAAAAATAGATTAATTTACACTTTATCAAAATTAAGAACTTTTGTGCTTCAAAGAACACACCATCAAGAAAGTGAAAAGACAACTGATAGAATGGAAGAAAATATTTTAAAATCATGATATCTGATAAAGGACTTCTATCTAGAATATATAAATAACTTACAACTCTGATAAAAAGACAACCTAATTTTAAAATGGGCAAAGAATTTTAAAATGGAGGTTATACAATTGGAAAATAAACATGTGAAATGACATATAGCCCACTGGGAGTTGAGAGGGGAAAAAAGTTGATAGCAGGTGTTAGCGAGGATGTGGAGAAATGGTCAACCATTATATACTGCTGGTGGCAATGTAAAATGGTGCAGCCACTTTGGAAAACTAGTTAGGCAGTTCCTCAAATGATTAAACAGAGTTACTATATGACCCACAATTCCATTCTTAGGTATATACCTAAGAGGGATGAAAACATGCCTATGCCAAAACTTGTCCACAAATAATTATAGAAATATTATTCATAATAGTCAAAAAGTAGAACCAGATAAATATAATGGGGTATATCCATACAGTGTGATATAATGCAGGCACAAAAAGAAATAAAGTACTAATATATGCTACAATATGGATGAACCTTGAAAATATGCTCAGTGAAAGAAGCCAGCCATAAAAGATCACACATATGATTCATATGAGATGTCCAGAATATAAATGATTACTAATGGTACAAGGTTTCTTTTTAGGTGATGAAAATTATTTAAAGACTAGAGGCCCGGTGCACGAAACTTGTGCACTTATGGGGCGGGGGGGTCCCTCAACCTGGCCTGCGCCCTCTAGCAATCCGGGAGCCCTGGGAGGATGTCTGACTGACGGCTTAGTGGGCCAAAGCTGTCAGTCAGACATTCTTAGCATTGCCACGGAGGCGGGAGAAGGCTCCCACCAGCTGTGAGCCCGGCTTCTGGCTGAGCGGTGCTCCTCCTGTGAGAGCACACTGACCACCAGGGGGCAGCTCCTACGTTGAGTGTCTGCCCCCTGGTGGTCAGCATGCATCATAGTGACTGGTCATTCCACCATTTGGTCATTTGCATGTTAGCCTTTTATTATGTAGGATACGCTGTAGATGAGGCCCCCTAGAACCATAAGAAATGCAAAAAATTCACTGTTAACTCATTCTTGAATTCCCCCCATTAAAATCAAGTCGTCGTCCCCCCCACAGTGGGGGGTGTGCTGCACCTTGGGAACCACTGGGCTTGACACTTTTCCTCTCTGGGCTTCATTTCTGAATGCATACGCATATACCATGGGAATTGTAATCTCTTCTCCGCCTACCTCACTGGGTTGTCATGAGGAGATTCTGAGCTAATAAACCTAGAAATGTTTCATCAAGTAAGTGATGTCTAAACAGGAAGGGATTGTTATTTTTAAGCTCATGGGTACCCTCCTGGGTAGCAGGTGCTGATTAGGGGAGGAGGGCATGATTGTTTCCTGGGACTGTAGCTATGGAAGCTTTGCAGAAGGCTCTGCAGGCCTCAGAGGGGCAGGCTCTGGCCAGCAGCCCTGTAGTGGTGGTCATCCCTGGAGGTGCTTGTCCCGGGAGGTGCTGGCGGGGGGCAGGGTGTTAGGGGGGTGATAGCGGGTCGGTAAGGCCAAAGTGGAAGTAACTGTCAAACCTTCCTGCTTGGCACCGTTCTTTAAATTGTATGTGACTGTTCCGCAGCTGTACCTGCTCAGGGCAGGGCTCTAATCTCCTGGAGCCAGATGGGGGCCAGGCCAGGGCGGAGACAGGTGTCCCGGGAGGTGCTGGCGGGGGGCAGGGTGTTAGGGGGGTGATAGCGGGTCGGTAAGGCCAAAGTGGAAGTAACTGTCAAACCTTCCTGCTTGGCACCGTTCTTTAAATTGTATGTGACTGTTCCGCAGCTGTACCTGCTCAGGGCAGGGCTCTAATCTCCTGGAGCCAGATGGGGGCCAGGCCAGGGCGGAGACAGGTGGGCTAGGAGGGCGTGTTTAGCCGTGCCCCCAGCGAGGTTCAGCGTGCTTACACTGCGGAGACGCAGAGATGGTGCTGCTGCTGTTGGGGGGCGGGGGAGGGGGGAAGGTTTGACCCTGTGGGGCCGCTCAGGCCTGCCTCCACCTGGGTCTGGAGTTGTAGGGAGGAGAGGTGTGCCCGGTCCCAGCAGAGGGGGCCCCGGCAGCAGTGGGCCGTGGGCCTCAGGTGCCTCGGGGGCACTGATGGGTGGTCGCTGGCATGCTATTGTTGTGGGTGCCCCTGGCGGGGATGGCGGGGGAAGAGATTGGGAGTCAGAGGTGTGGGCTGCAGCTACCCCTGACGCTGGGTCTTCTCCCCATCGATTGGAAGACCTCCCCGTGGCCGCTTCCTCTTAGATTGGAAGATCTCCCCGTGGCCGCTTCCTCTTCCTCCTTTGTAGTCTGGGCTCCTGTCAGGCGCTCTCCTCAGACCCCTGGGAACTCGGCTCTAGCTTCCTGCCCTCTGCTGTGCGCGCTGATGCAAATTGGTCATTACAGGGATGCCGTAATGGCAATTAGCATATTACCTCTTTATATGTATAGATTAACTGTACATACACAGCTATATGTATAATGGTTGCATATAGAAGTGAATATGCTAAAAACCATTGAATTGTATCTATATATATAAAAGCCTAAGTGACCATTATGACTGGAATGACCAGACGCTATGACATGCACTGACCACCAGAGGGCATTCAACACAGGAGCTGCCCCCTGGTGGTCAGTGCACTCCCACAGCCAACTTTTCCCAGCTGGCCAACCTCCCATGTTCCCTCCCCTGGCCGGCAGGCCCTGGGCTGGGACGGGGAACCGGGGTTGTGTTGCAGCAGACGTGGACCCTTTCCCAGGGCGACCGAGGGCTGGCTCCCTCCTCAGGGCAAGCAGCCAACCTTTTGTGTCCTGTCTGTCCTCCTGGCCGGCAGGCCCCAATTGGCCTGCCATACGCCTGCCATGTTGGTGGCATGGCAGGGAAGGATAGAGGAGGGGGGAGGCAGGGAACTGTGTGGTGGTGGGGCACCTACGAAGTCGGCATCCGGTGCCTGTTCCTTCTGCACCTGGCCTGGTGACTGTCACCTCCTCTCCTGACCTTGACAGAGCCTTCAGGCCCCAATTGGCCCAGCCCCATTTGACTTGGCCCTGATCAGCCCTGATCGCCAGTCAGGCCTAGGGACCCCCCCACCTGCGCATGAATTTCGTGCACTGGGTCTCTAGTCCTATACACTGGGGCCTTGACTTATGAGTGTCCCGACTAATGAGTTTTTCAAGATACGAGCTGTCTCTCGGCCGATATTTTGCTTTGAGTTGCGAGCTAAAATTCGGGTTACGAGCCAGCTTCAGATACCCCACTGCTAGTTGGCACAGCGAACGTCACAACATCAGCCCAACATTCAATTCATTGTAATGGTGAAAATTGATTTGACATACGAGTAATTTGAATTACGAGCTCTGTCACGGAACAAATTAAACTCGTAAGTCAAGGCCCCACTGTATAATAAAAGGCTAATATGCATCAACTGAATGGCAGAACGACTGGTTGCTATGACGTGCACTGACCACCAGGGGCAGATGCTCAACGCAGGAGGGGCGCATGGCTCAGCCAGAAGCCAGGCTCTTGGCTACAGCGTTGGCAGGGAGCGGACCTAAGCTGGCAGTCGTGCACCAGGCCTCTAGTACTTTAATAAAGGTGTTACATTTCTGGTATCCGTATGGGGTGAACCTGGGCAGAGCTCTTTACAGTAAGCTAAGCTCATCTATTCCTTTCTTCTCATTTTTGTAGAAATCATGACTACCCCAGGAAAAGAGAACTTTCGCCTGAAAAGTTATAAAAATAAGTCCCTGAATCCTGATGAGATGCGCAGGAGGAGGGAAGAAGAAGGACTGCAGCTTCGTAAACAGAAAAGAGAAGAGCAGGTAAGTCCTTTACTATATTATTTATTCCTTTTAAAGAACATTTTAAGACTGAACCCACTTTCCTTTAATTTTAACAATGTTTTTATATATCTGTGTGTGTGTGTGTGTGTGTGTGTGTGTGTGTATGTATGTATCCCACAGACACACTATAAAATCAACCTGTTTTGGGGGTGAGGGAAGAAGTGAAACACAAAAATGAAGAAATCTCTCCTGTTCCCATTTCCCCACTATAACCACTGTTTAATACTTTGACCTATTTGTTTATAGTGTATTTTATTTTTCTAAAGTTGCAACTTAAGATTTTATGTGCATTTGTTAATGAATTCTCAAGTGGCCAAGAAAACATTGCTTTTCATTTTAAACTTTATTTGAAACTTTTTAAATATGTACAGAAGTAAAGGACAAATAACTTCATAAACCCATTCTCTGGGTTCAGTAATTGTCAACAATTTGCCTTATTTTGTATCTTATCTGCCTCTACATTTTTTTATTATGTAATATTTTAAAGCAAAACCTCAGGGAATATGTTTTTTCACCCCTGGATTGATTCTGTATTATTCAGGAACATGTGTAGGTAATTACTATTTATTTATTTTGAAATTTTGAGTTAATTTTATTTTTGAAAATATAGGGTATCCCCAAAACATATATACACACTTTAATAGCTGATAGCTCAATTGATGTTTCTTTTCAGCCAGATTAAGCTTGGAACAAAGGAAATTCATTCTAAAATGCTACTGGAAGTTTGAAGATGCAGTTGAAGTACAAGTACTGCCCTTATAATTATATATACCTTAACAGCTGATAACTCACTGAATTTTCACCCCTTTTCAGGTTTAACTGATTCGAAATAATGGGTGAAGCCAGACTAAACTTTGAACAAAGAAAATTTATCCCCTAGACTTTTTTTCACAGGGATACATAAAAGATAAAGTTTACATTACAAAACCAGTAGCAGTTGATGAGTTGAGGGCATACAAATACCGAAGGAAATGATTCTTGATGTTTGCGATTCCATTGCTTCACGCTATCAGTAGTGCCTGGATCAGAACGGTCATCAATTTTAAAACAGGCACTGACAAAAAAAATGACTCATTTCTGTAGATTCTTTTAAATTTTGAAAATGAATTGTATGTTAATAAATACTAACTTTGTAATCATTCAAAGTATGTATATTTTTGGGGGGATATCCTATATTTCCCAAAAAGGGTAAAGAGAATAAGTTAGGGTCAGCCAAATCCTCTTTTCTTGTTGACTACTTGAAGTATTTCTTCCACTCTTAACTATTCAGTGTGGTTTATACTGTTACATTTCTAGGTAATATGTGTATGTTACTATATATGTTTATTTATCAATTTAACCATTTGGCTGGTAACGTATTTTTTCGGACATATGCCAAAACTGTGGCACTAATTGCGTGTGTATGGGAAAAAATGTAAAACACTTTTTATACAATAAACTCACTTATATTGCTTTGCAACAACAAAACTTAAAAAATACCAATTGTTTACATAAATTTGTTTTAAATAAGAAGAGCGCGATAGCGCTCCTTAGCAGTCAAACAGTTAAAATATTTATTGATCTGTTGTATGAGGTGAAGATTTAAGCTCTTATACCACTCTTTATATCAATTCTCCTAGTATAATTATATCACAACATCTAAGTATTTCTGTCCTTTTGCTCCAGTTAGTATTGTTTATCCTGTAGGCTTGCTGTATAGCTGTAGTATTACTAGTATGACTTCCCTTTGTTGAGAATTTCTCATCTCTTTTCTTGTGATGTAAATGGTATTGTTTTTAAATTCCTCTTGCCCTGGCTAGGTGGCTCAGTTCGTTGGAGTGTCATCCCAGAGTACACCAAAAAGGTTGCAGATTCAGTTCTTGGTCAGTCCACATACTTAGGCTTCAATTCCCAGTCTGGGCATGTATCAGAGGCAACCGATCGATGTTTCTCTCACAGCGGTGTTTCTCTCTCTTCCGCTCTCAAATCAGTAAACATAACCTCAGGTGAGGATATAAAAAAAAGTTCCACTTGTTATCAGCAATTGTATGCTTCATGACCTATAGTAATTAAAGATCACTAACAACATCCTGCCATACCATATTAAAGACACTGCCTGTGGATATAAATTTTGCAGTTCCAGTAGATGTACTTTTAGTGATTAGGTGATTTTGCAGTCATGTAAATGTTTTTAAATGATTATAAAATTAAATCAAAATGAGGAAAGAAATCTTTAAAAATAAGCAAAAGTAATTAAATATCCCTGTAGGTCATGCTTGTTGCTAAACCATACAGAGAAAAATTATTTTAATACATTTAAAATATGGCAGTGTGATTAATTGTCTCTATTGGGATATAAAAGACAAAAAAGAAGTATAAACAAATCTTCAATGCTTTTAGTAATTATAGTATTCATAGTTAACAGTCATAGGATTGATAGTTATGGATACAGCAAATAAGTATTTGTTAATTTAGGAACCTGGATTTTTTTAGATTAAGAGAATATGGAAATAGAAAATCAAAGAAGTTACATAAATTTGAATTGGTAGTATCAGTAGGTATTTATGATATATTTTTTAAACACACATCTCTAGAAATGCTGAAATACCTTGAAGTAGTGAGCACCCTCAGCATCCTAAGATTGTGGTCATTAGAATTGTCTCTCATAGGAGCAAGGCTCGTTAGAAAAATTGCTGATTCTTGATTATAGGTAGGAAATGTTCAAGGTGAACCTTTAACATTTTTTTCATAACATAAAGCAAAGAAGTAATCTAAGGCCACTGAAATTGTGTTGTGTTGAAAAGACTCAGGAGGTCTTTTCAACACAACACATCAAGCAATAAAGGAAGTGATCTCAAGAGATGGGAAACAAATGCAGTGAGCCCTGTGATAGCCTCAGCTTACTACCAGAGTTTTCAAGTTGCATCACAGGGGGAAACTGGTATAAGGTAAGCTTCCGAGCAGAGAAGACAGACCTGAGTCTAGGGAGACCAAGGCTAATAAAGTTCATAGGATGGAATACCAGAAAAGAGAGACCTGTACAGATAGAGAAAAGCCTGGAGCTCTTCAAAAGGTTTCCTTGAATGTTCAGCAGAGTCTGGTCAGTACATGTGTTTGAGGAAACTACCCAACACTAGAGAAAATATCATCCAAAATTGGAGGGAATAGTGTCTGGCACTTAATTAACACAGGGCTCAGAATAGTGCTTGTTCTCCTAGCCAGACTGGAAAAACTCAGAATTCATGGGGCATTATGTAGGGATTCAGGAGAGTCTTGCCTCAGCAGTGGAGATTAATTAGCCATATACTTAGCAGTTCTCTTCCAGACCTACCTAACACATCATAAAAGCAAGATCCGAGAGGATCGAACTATTTCCATATAACTTAGCTGCATATCAGAACAATGACTAAGGATTATAGGAATACAAAAATATCCATTATTCAACAATATCAAATTGACTATGTCTGGCATACAAAGATTACCAGGTATACAAAGAAGCCGAAGAGCATGAGCATTAATGAAAAGAACAGTCGATTGAAACTGACCCAGAACTGACCCAGACTTAGGATTAGCAGATAATGACATTAAAGCATTATTGTAATTGTATTCCATATATTCAAAAATTCAATAGAGACATGGAAGGTATACAGAAGACTCAAATGAGATGACAATTACTAATACAATGTCTGAAAAGAAAAATACACAGGATCAATGTCAAATGAGAAGTTACAGGAGAAAATATTAGTTAACTTCAACGGATATGAATAAGAGGTAAAAACACACGTGTACACACGCATGGAAGAGAAGACATCAATAAGCTATAAGACAACTTTTTAAGGATCTTGTGGACAATTGGAGGTACCTGAAGGAGAGGAGAGAGGGTGGAAGAGGAAAAAAACTATTGAAAGAAATAGTAGCTAAAAACTCCATAATTATTGAAAACTATAAATCCACTGATTAAGAAACTCACTGAATCCTAGTCACGAAAACATAATGAAAAGTACACCATGATACATTATAACTAAGCTACTCAAAACCAGTTGTGTAAAGTCTTAAAAACACCCAGAGAGGGGACGGGCTTCCAGTCCAGGTCGGGGGGCAAAATGGCACTGGGCGCAGTGTTGCAGGCTCTGACGCGGGTGAGGAGCTTGGAGGTTCTGGGGCCCCAGTCGGGCCGCCGTGGGGGCTGAACCTCATCCTCCTCTACAGTCTTCAGCCTGCGAATGGTGTCCAGCTGCTGACGGCCCGGGGCAAGGGCAGGCCAAGGAGAGGTCGACGACCTCAGGGCGCCCCAGTCTGTCGTCTTTCCTGATACCTGGCACGATTGCACGCCGCATCGTATGGCCTCTCTTCCTTTTCCTTATGCTTGCTCTGTCAAGGCAGCACCTCGTGTCTCCTTTTCTACAGAGGTGACAGCCCGTCAGATTCCCATAAGGATATGATTGAAATCCCTCTGCCTCCGTGGCAGGAGCGAGCTGATGAGCCCATAGAGACCAAAAGAGCCCGCCTGCTGTATGAGAGCTGGAAGGGGGGGATGCTGGAGAACTGCATCCTGCTCAGCCTCTTTGATAAAGAATATCTGCATCAAATGACGGAGAAACAGCTGAACCTGTACGATCGCCTGACTAACGAGCCCAGTAATGACTGGGATATTTACTACTGGGCTACAGAAGCAAAACCGGCGCCAGAAATATTGAAAACGAAATCCTGGCGCTGCTGAGAGACTTCACTAAAAACAAAAACAAGGAGCAGCAGCTGCGCGCCCCGGACCTCGAGTACCTCTTCGAAAAGTCCCGGTGAGGGGTGAGCTCGCCCACGGGCCTCACTGCTGCTGCCGGGCTAGCGCCCCTGCCCCTTTCCCTTCCCCTCAGCTCACCGCACCTGCCCTGTCCGGGGAGGGCCACCTCTCCAAGACATGAAATGTTCAGGTCTCACGTTAGCACTGTTTGTTCAGTACTAGGCCTCACGCGCGGTTTAGAAGCGTGACACACATGGAATTACCTTTAAAACGGCGACTCGCCTGCATCCACCAATGCTGAGTTTACTTTCACTGGTGTTTCTGAAGTCAGGTGTTTAAAAAGAAGCAGATTTTGTGTTATTACATAAATGTGTATCCATTTTACCTACAGAAAACAGTGAACAAAGAAAAACAATATTAATAGTTTTTGTGATTACTCCTACTTAAAAATTACATATGCCCAATAACTGGTTTGAAAATTAGCTAATTAATTAAATATATTTTTTTAAAAGAAAAAAAAAGCCCTAGCTGGTTTTGCTCAGTGGATAGCATGTCGGCCTGTGGACTGAAGGGTCCCAGGTTCAATTCTGGTCAGGGGCTTATGCCCAGGGGCCGACTCAGTCCCAAGTAGGGGGCGTGCACGAGGCAGCTGATTGACAATTCTCATTGATGTTTCAATCTTTCTCTCTCCCTTTCCCTTCCTCTCTGAAATCAATAAAAATATATATTTTTTAAAAACACCCAGAGAAAACAGACATGTTACATACAGAGGAACAAAGATAAAGGTGATGTCAAATTTCTCAATGGCAACATCCAGTACAAGCCAGAAGACACTGGAAAAACATCTCTACAGTACTCAAAGAAAGAAACTTTATTTTGAATTTTGTACCTGGCAAAAATATTTTTCAAAACAGTGGTGAAGTAAAGATGTGCTCAGGCATACAAGAACTAAAAGAATTCATCACCACGAGACCTGCACTACAAGCAATGTTAAAGGGTGTTCTTTAGACAGAAGTAAAATAATACCCTGGATTACTTGGATACAAATCCCATTAGCAAATAATTTCATTTATATATTTCAGAGTATCTCTAAAAGATAAAGACTTTTAAACTTAAACCAGAGTAGTATTATCGTACCTTAAAAAGTTAAGTTCCGCCGAAACCGGTTTGGCTCAGTGGATAGAGCGTCGGCCTGCGGACTGAAGGGTCCCAGGTTCGATTCCGGGCAAGGGCATGTACCTGGGTTGCGGGCACATCCCCAGTAGGAGATGTGCAGGAGGCAGCTGATCAATGTTTCTCTCTCATCGATGTTTCTAACTCTCTATCTCTCTCCCTTCCTCTCTGTAAAAAATCAATAAAATATATTAAAAAAAAAGTTACATTATAAAAAAAGTTAAGTTCCTTACTATCAAAGCATCTACTCAATATCCGTGAGTTTTTCACTTCAGATTTTAGCAACCTTTGATGGTCATTGCCTAGATCCATTACTTGATCATTAAATGACCATTCTATCATTCCTTCTTTTATTAGCTGGTAGATCACTCTAAAGAAGAGCTTTTCCTCAAATATTTTTTTTGTTTTTTGTTTGTTTGTTTTCCTTAATTACTAATCATATAGGAAAGAGAAACACTTGATCTGTCCTTTGTTTTCAAAATGGAAATTTGGTTCCTTAGCATCTTCCAAAGGGACCAGTAGAATGAGTGTTTTTAATGTTATTAGGAACTTAAGGTGTTTAACATAATATTTCAATTTATTACAGCTGTAACTCTATGCTGTCTTTAAAACAAAACTTTTTGTCTATATAGTTGACATATAATAAAGTGTATAGTTTGATGTTTTGATATATTCTGTGAAACCACTCCTGTAATTAAGATAGTAAACCTATTGCCTGGCTGGTGTGGCTCAGTATTTGAGTATCAACCCGTGAACCAAGAGATTGCTGGTTCTATTCCAGGTCAGGGAACATGTCCAGGTTGTGGGCTCAATCACCAGTAGGGGGTGTGCAGGAGGCAGCCAATCAGTGTTTTTATCTCTCTATCCCTCTCCCTTCCTCTCTCTAAAAATTAATAAAAACATATTTAAAAAGAAAAGATAATGAACCTATTTATCTCTTTCAAAACTTTCTGCTACACCTTTGTAGTACCCTTTCCTCCAAGCAATTTATAATCTGTGTCTGTCACCATTGATTAGTTTACATAAATGGAATCATATGTATTTATATTTTTGTCTGCCTTCTTTTATTTTTATTTTTTTCTTTTTCTTTTCCTTTATTTTATTAAATCTTTATTGTTCAGATTATTACATTTGTTCCTCTTTTTTCCCCCCATAGCTCCCCTCCACCCAGTTCCCACCCCACCCTCTGCCCTTACCCCCCCACTGTCCTCATCCATAGGTGCACAATTTTTGTCCAGTCTCTTCCTGCATCTCCCACACCCCTTTTCCCCCCAAGAATAGTAAGTC
>NW_006285042.1:86016-103492 GCF_000327345.1 Myotis davidii
TTTAATGTTTCTTTGTGCCCCCCCTAGAGGTCTTTGTGCGCAGTCTTGTTGTAGTTTAGCCTTGATTGTTGTAGTTAATACTGGGGGGATTTGACCTCCAGGCCAACTGGCTGTGAGAGTCAGCTGTGCCTGCAGTGGGAAAACTTCTATCCTCTGGGGAGGTGCTAATCTAGCTTTTGCCTGAGGCTATCTGGAAAATGGCTCTGTGCAGGGCTTGTGCGGGGTGGGTTGCACAGGATCAAACAGGGCGGGCAGAGGGAGCAGTTATGGCTGCTCTCAGTCCCAGCAACTGCTGCAAAACCTCGGAGAAAAGCTGCCCTCGCGTTCCGACTGATGCCAGACAGTCCCTCTTCTCCCGTTGGAGTCTGGGTCCCTAGAGACTCGCCCAGAACTGGAGCTCAGAGTCTGAGACTCCCTCCCGATTGAAAACGACAACCGCGCCCTCAGCTACCAGCCTGCTCCGCGCGTACCTCTGCACCTTTGTACTTTCCGCCTGCTCCGCGCGCACCTCTGCACCTTTGTACTTTCCGCACTGCGCCTCCTCTGAGTCTCATATGCTGTTCTCTTTCCTTCTATGAAGAATTTCCCCTCAGCTAGTCTTCCTGTGGTTCTGGGCAATGTCTGTTCCGTCTTTTAGTTGTATTTTTGAAGTGGTTGTTCGAGGCAGCTAACTCTGGTGTTTACCTATGCCGCCACCTTGGTTTCCCTCCTGTCTGCTTTCTTTTAGTCAGCTTAATAATTTTGAGGTTTACTTATGCTATGTAGGTATCAGTAGTTCATTTTGTTATATTGTTTAGTATTCTGTTGCATGGATAAACCACAGTTGGTGTATCCATTCACTTGGTGATGGTAATTTGGAGTGTTTCTGGGTTTTGGTGATTGCAAATAAAGCTGCTGTGAACATTTATAGCTAGCTCTTATAGATACATATTTTCCTTTTTCTGGGATAAATATCTAGGAGCAAAATAGCTGGATTGTTTAGTTGTTTTGTAGTTAAGAAGCTGTCAACTGATGGCCAAAAAGGGTTGTACTATTTGACCTACCTGTCAGTAACGTATGGAGTTTCATTTCCTTGTCAACGTTTGGTATGGTCAGTCATTTTCCTTTTAACTATTCTAAGGTGTGTGTAATAGTATCTCATTATGATTTTTGCATTTTTCTAATGACTAAAGTTGAATCTCTTTCATGGGCTTATATGCCGTCTATATATCTATTTTAATGAAGTCTGTTTAAATATATTCCTTGTCCCACAGGAATATTTTTATGTTTTGTACATATTTCTCAGCCTTTTTCTCTTTTACTTTGGATTGCTTCTATTGCAATGTCCATAAATCCACTAATCTTTTTTCTATGATATCTAATCTGTAAATCCACCCAGCATACTTTTCATCTGAAAAATTTTTCATCTCTAGGTATTTGATTTGCCTTTTGTATGTGTGTTTTCCAATCTCTCCTTCTCATGTTTATATTTTACTCTACTTTTTGAATATTGTGGATATATTCATAAAAACGATTTTAATGTCTTGGTCCAGTTTGCCATCTTTATCATTTCTAGGTGATTTTGATTGATTTTTCTCTTCCTCATTGGTAGTCTTCTACTTCTTTTGCATGGTTGGTAGTTATCAATTGAATGCCAAGCATTGTGACTTTGATCTCATTTGGTGTTGGAGTTTTTAATATACTTTTTAATAAGTATAATTTTGTTCCCCATAATGTATATAATTGTGACATTGTCATTGGATGTAGTTAATCAACTTGGAAGCAGTTTGCAAAAAAGTTTCATCAGGCTGGACCAGAACAGCCTTTAATTTAGGGCTAATTTAGCATCACAACTAAATCAATACTGTTCTGAGTTTTCTACTCAATGCCAGCCGGTCAAAGCATAAACTATCTCTTGATCTCTGTGACCTCTGAAATTGTTCTGCATGCTCCTTGAAAGTGGTTCATTTTCCAACTTTGGATCTTTTCCTCACACACCTCCAGTGATCAATATTAAGCTAAAGAATCAATGAATACTTTATGCAGGTTTTTGGAGTTCTGTGTTGATCTCTCAGGAAATGGCCAAGCATACCCCAGCTCCATTTTCCAACCTTACCTTTTTTATAGGTCATGCAGTGTGAGACCTCTCAATAAGTTTTACTCATCAAGTGATAGTTACTTGCAGTATATTATAAGACTGGAGAGTTCTGAAATAGTTCATCAGGAAAGGTTGACGGTGGCACAGACTTTCGAATTTTTAAAATAATTTTCAAAATCTCCATCCTTATTACCTTTTAAGTGGGGTGACTAGTGTTTGGCTGTTGAACTCCCTTGTGTTAAAATTACTTTAGTAACATCTTTTATTTTTCAGTTATTCAAGCGAAGAAATGTTGCTACAGCAGAAGAAGAAACAGAAGAGGAAGTTATGTCAGATGGAGGCTTCCATGAAGCTCAGATTAATAACATGGAAATGGCACCAGTAAGTAAGATAATAAAAGAAACTCTTTTTAGTGTTTCTCTGATGAAAATATGAGGTTTAAGATATTTTTGTTTTTTAAAAAAAGGTTACATGTCTACAAAAAGTACTTGAAATTTGATTTTTAAAAAGAAGCCATATACTTAATCTCATGATTTACTAAATATTTAGTATATTTTAACTAACATACAGATAAACAGGATTAGCTAAATTGTGAAGATTAATCCAGCTATTAAAATGTACAAAGATAGCCGAAACCGGCTCAGTGGATAGAGCGTCGGCCTGCGGACTGAAAGGTCCCAGGTTCGATTCCGGTTAAGGGCATGTACTTGGGTTGTGGGCACATCCCCAGTAGGAGATGTGCAGGAGGCAGCTGATCGATGTTTCTAACTCTCTATCTCTCTCCCTTCCTCTCTGTAAAAAATCAATAAAAAAAATATATGAAAACAACAAAAAAACAAAACAAAAAAATGTACAAAGATAATTATAATAAAATTATTCCTTAAAAGTTGAATATAAAGGATATGTTAATGGAAATCCCAATTTGTTATTCATTTCAGTTACAAAATTGGATATGTTTATATGATTTTAAAAATTGGTTCCATATCACAACTATTGGAATTTTTTTTAATTGTTTTATTGCTTAAAGTATTACGAAGGGTATTACATATGCCTCCTTTTTTTCCCCGCCCTTGACAATCCCCTGGCCTCCCCTACCCCCCAGTGTCTTATGTCCATTGGTTATGCTTATTTGCATGCATACAAGTCCTTCGGTTGATCTCTTAACACCCTACCCCCACCCCCCAACCCTCCCCAGCCTTCCGGCTGTAGTTTGACAGTCTGTTCGAGGCTGCTCTGCCTCTGTATCTATTTTTGTTCATAAGTTTATAATGGTCTTTATTATCCATAAATGAGTGAGTGGAATTTTTATTATAACCTATTTTATAACTGTCTTGAGGTTACCAAAACAGATAAAAATTATGCTTTATATGGATCACACCTGTCTACATTTTCAGTTTATTATGATAAATTTAATACTGTTTTATTAGAACATATATATCTGGTTTTCAAAAAGAAGAAAAATCTCTTTTCTTTTACCTTAGTCACCCATTGTCAGTGACAGCCACTATTACTAGATTATTCTTCTTTTGAGGAAATAAGTTACTCCCACCCTTTTTTTTATGGTGGCATATTATACACAGTATTATAGATTTTTCCTTTTTTCCACTTCATATATCTCTAGTTTTTATGGACCAATTTTCTTTGGAATTAGAGCAGTTTAAAATCTTTTTTGGTGTTGATATAGACATTGTAGACAATACTGTCATTCTCTGGTGAGTTCTTCTAGGCCCTTCAGAAAGTCAAGCTGTTATCTTTTTTTTTTAAGTGGATGTTAAATGAATGTGAAGTATTTTGTGGACTGTATTAGCGTTCTGCAGATGAAACCGAACCTGTAGGAGAGAGAGAGGGGGGTAATGATTTATTGATTGATTAATTGATTTTAAGGAATTGGTTCATGCTGCTGTTAGAGCTGGTAAGTCCAAAATCCATACGGCAAGTCAGTAGGCTGGAAATTCAGTTAAGAGTTGTAGTTTTAAGGCTGAATTCTTTCTTTAGGACATCTCAGTTTTTGCTTAACTGATTGAATGAGGCCCACTCACATTTTGGAGGGCAATCTGCTTTCTTCAAGTGTAGTAATTTAAAATGTTTAATCACATCTAAAAAATGTTTTTACAACAACATCTAGATTGATGTTTGTTCAAACAGCTGGATACCATAACCTAATTAGTTGACACACAAAATTAACCCTCCTAGTTCACTCTTTGTTAGTTTGACATCTATATACAACTCCTTAAACCATACTGAGTCTCAGATAAAGACAAGAACAAAGTCAGACCTTCACATAACATGACATAACAAACCTGCATGTAACTTAAAATGCCCTAACCTTTTTCCTAGAATAGGATGCAAAGTTCTTGAGTGTTATTCACGTCTCATCCTGATATTCTGTAACTTAAATACTATGGTGTAAAATTAATAATACTTAAATACTATGAATGTAAAATCAGTACATTTTGTTACTTGATAAGGGGTTTCGAGAGGGAAGAAAAAGATATATAGATACAGATATATAAATTCATAATAGAATTATATATAAGTACCCTTTGTTTATTCAGGAATCGGTCTTATAAGTTTCAAAGTACAGTTACTTTTCTGACTCTTAAAACCCTTTTTAAAATATATTTTTATTGATTTCAGAGAAGGGAAAGGGAGAGAGAGAGAAACATCAGTGATGAGAGAGAATCATTGATCAGCTGCCTGCTACATGCTCCCTACTGGAGATTGAACCTGAAACCCAGGCATGTGCCCTTACTGGGAATCAAATCATGACCTCCTGGTTCATACGTCAGTGCTCAACCATTGAGCCACACCTGCCGGGCACTTTTCTGAGTCTTAAAAGCAGAATGCTTCATTCGCCCCACGGGGATTTTTAAGTGTTATATATTGCTTACCAACCGTCTAGTGTTTTTAACTCAGTGCAGTTTTCTTCAGAGTTCCTCTCGTTGACTCTAACACTATGAAATGATAAGAACTTTTACTTCATTGACAAATGATTCTGAGAAGAGAGTTAACTACTAATACTGGGGATCAGTTATAGTGGAATGTGGAAAAATTCTAATAAAGCAAGAAAATAGTTAGAAGCTGAAAAGTTTTAATAAAGCAAGAAAATAGAAAATTTAAATTTAAGAGTCAGCGGTTGAATTCAGCAATGGCTAGAATCTGTGTTTTATATTGTATAATTCTACTCATTCAATAAATATTTGTTGAGCATCTTCTGTATGCCAGCTATCAGTGATAGAGGTAAGATAGGCAGGGTCTTCGGCTTTCAAGGAGCTTACCGCGTACTAAGGAAACCTGGGCAGTAAACAAATAACTAAGAAAAATATATATCTGATAGTGAAAAGGGATGTACCCAGGATTAATATAGAGGGATAGGATAGAGTTGGAGTGGATCCTTTAGATTTGGAGGTCATGCAAAGCCTTCTTTTAGAATTTAACATTTAATCTGAGTTACAAGGAATAGCTAACTCTTTGAGCAATGAGAGGAAGAATAAAAAACATCTTGTCTTAGTATTTACTAAGATTACTACTTTCTCACTGTTGTGAGCTTTTTAATGGTAGAGATTGGTTTCATCACATTATTATCTCATTTCTACATGTAAAGATAGCCCTCCCTTTGTGTAACTTCTAGATAAATATGATTAACTTAATAACATGGCTGCAATGTATACTATCTCTGTTTATCTTTGAATTAAAGTTAAAATTTCCTTATGTTTGTTTTTTGTTTGTGATCCCAGGGTGGTGTTATTACTTCTGACATGATTGAAATGATATTTTCCAATAGCCCAGAGCAGCAACTTTCAGCAACGCAGAAGTTCAGAAAACTTCTTTCAAAAGGTGAGTTCTGAATATCCTATATAATAAAAACCCAGCAACTGAACGGCGGAACAACCAGAACAAGGGCTCGACCAGTCGCTATGATGTGCACTGACCACCAGGGGGCAATCAATGCAGGAGCTGCCCCCTGGTGGTCAGTGTGCTCCCACAGCGAGAGCAGCTGCTCAGTAGGTGGGTCCATAGCCACTCAGCTGACCGGGTTGAGCAGCGCTCCCACAGCAGGCTGATCCCCGCAGGCCATGCCCCACCAGTGCACGAATTCCATGCACCAGGCCCCCGCAACCAGCACGAATCCCGTGCACTGGGCCACTAGTGTTACATATAGTGTTTATTTACAAAATATTACTTTTCCATAACCTATTGACTTGCTTTGGAGTTTGTCTATCAACAGAATAAAAGGATGCATACAGAAATATGTATAACTATGATCCATAGCTAACTTTTGGATTTCCTTATTTATTTGTGTGATCTTACAGGACCAGAAAGCAGCATTATTTTTATTTCTGAGCTATCTTATAAAAGACCTTAAATTGGTAAGAACAGTAGTCAGTATTTTATGTTAATTCATATTGAGAAACTCCACTCTTTTTTAAGAAAAACTTCAAAAATATCACTGAAAGAGCAATGATTTTTGGTTTTAATGTTAGCAGTTTATCACTGATATTAAGTATGGATTTATTGGTGGACAGGTTAACTACCTTTTGAATAATTAGGGTAGAATGGAATGTAATATTTTTTGTCATCTGGACAAGTAAAAAGATCTCTGTAACTCAGAATCATATTTGGCTCCCAGTAGTAAGTTATGGTTGTTTAGAATTATTAATGAGAAGTTGACATACTCCTTGAGGTTAACTGGAATAAAAACATATTACCATAACAAAAAAATTGTTTTTTGCATGACAACTTATTAAATATTTGAAGGCCATTATCATGTACATCTTCCCCCTCCCCTCTAAAAATGTCTTATTTCTTTTCAGCAAGCTGAACCTAAAGGGTTTCTCACATAATATGGCTTTTTAAGGCCTTTCACCACTCTATTACTTTCCTGCATGTATTGTAGTTTGCCAGCCTCCTGTCTTAGAATGTGATAACTGAAATACAGTACTGCTGATGTGTTAGTATTCTCAATGGTGAGAGATTGACTTTCTCAGAATATACATTATAATAATGTATTCTAAGATGTTATCAATTTCAGTAGTCATGGCACAGTAATGTTTCATTGTATTTGCAGCATTCTAAACTCCCTTGTACTTTTCTTCGTGAATTGTTTTAAAGTATTGTTTGTGAAGTCATGTGGATTGTTGTTTTAATTTTTTAAAAAACTCAGTTGCTGAGTTTTGCTTTACCCCTATTGCTTATATTGCCAACTTTGGCTTAATGTTCTTTCTATATGTTGTTTGTGTAATCTAGCATACTAACTACTTAGTCTTTATTATAATATCAAATTTATTTGTTGTGTTTGAATGCTTGGTAAAAATGTCAAACCAGGCAAAAAACATGCCATTAGAGCTCTCTCCAAATTATCATTGAACCATTAGTTACCTCTTTCAGTAAAGCCATTGACTTGGCTAAGAATTTGAAGTAGTACTGTAGTCCAGCTGCCATTTTTCTTGCATTGCTACATAAATCTCATAAAAAATTTTGTCAAATCTCTTGCTGAAATTATTATGCTGATTGTTTAGGACATTACTTATTTATTCATCCAACAAGTTTCTACTGACTTCATTTATAAGCTACTCTGTTGTTATAAATGAAAATGAGATTAATTTGGCAATCATCCTTGGTGCATTCTTGCTCTGATTTCTGTTTAACAACTTAACACCTGCAAAATTAAGTCCTGCAAGCATGCTCAGAATGTCCTAATCCCATTTCTTTCCATTTTCAAACTGATGACCTGTGCCAGGAAGCAAGGTCTCAGATGCTCCCCTGATCCAGTTTCTTAAGACAGCTTATCTATCTATCTATCTATCTATCTATCTAGCTATCTATCTATCTATCTAGCTATCTATCTATCTATCTAGCTATCTATCTATCTATCTAGCTATCTATCTATCTATCTATCTATCTATCTATCTATCTAAAAGGCCAATATGCAAAGTGTCCCCTCAGGAGTCCAACTGGGAGAATGGGAGTTCAATCGCTCACTATGAAGTGTGCTGACCACCGGGGGCTGTGTGGAATGAAGGAAGGCGCCGGCTAGCAGCTGGTGAAGGGAGGCCCCAATTGGCCCTGATTGCCAGCCAGGCCTAGGGACCCTACCCATACACGAATTTCTTGCACTGGGCCTCTGGTGTTAAATGAAAAAGATGAATAATAAACCCATACACAGAAAAAGGACTAGAAGGAAGTATACCAAAATAATAACTGGTTATCTTTGAATGGTTTTCCCTCTATTTTCTAAAATACTAGAGGTAGTAATTTTAATTTTTAAGAATTATGCTTATCATTTTCATGTTAAAGCTTACTTTTTTGTGAAATTTTTCAAGCTGCTGTAGTCTCAAAGTGACCAAAGTCAATTTTACATTGTTTTTCTTTTTGAGATTTCCAGCATGAAAGAGATGCTAAAATGGAGGGAGTAATTATGAAGTAATTTTGACCTATAAAGTCTTTGCATTGAAATCAAAGAATTATTTTTCTTCTTTCCTTTTATTTTATGGGGAGACAGAACCTAATCCTCCTATTGATGAAGTCATCAGCACACCAGGAGTAGTGGCCAGGTTTGTGGAGTTCCTCAAACGAAAAGAGAATTGTACACTGCAGGTATGAGCCTTTACATTTCTTGCCTCATATCTTCTCTTTGCAAATTTACATTTTGTTACTTATTTTAATCTATAGGAAGGGTTAGTTTTTTATAATGAAGTTTCCAACAACCACATTGCAAGTTTCTTTGATAGTTTTTTTAACATCCAGGCCCTTGGTTTTACTCTTTAGAATTTTTGTCTTTTTTTTTTGTCATGTAAAAAATTATTTTATGATTGTGGATAATACTTATCCAATAGGAAATTGTTTGCCATAGAGGAGCCATTATAGGATCTAAGTGTGGGCTACGTAAAATTTGGTTTTGAAGGATTTTTAGATTATACTTGTTAGCTTTCTCACTAATCCCCAAATCTCATCCTAATTAGTCCTCCCCCCTACTTCCAAAGAACTGACAAGGAGATAGCCTTGTTAGGAATCTATCTGCTTTGTGCTGTGTTAATTTTGTCTATCAATACTGTGTTATCTAAGAATTCTAAGAAGAAATTCTACAAATTCTGGGTTGGATAATTTTTACAGTAAAAAGAACTACTGTCAACTGAGTTAATTTAGAAAATTTAAAATACTATTTTGTAGGAGTTAATTTAGAAAATTTAAAATACTATTTTGTGAGTGACATCAGAGCAATGGTGGCATGAGAGAGCCCCTTGTCCTCTTCCCTTGAAATTTCAGCAAGTTGACCAACTATAATTCAACAAAGAAATCCCTGCTCAACACAGACACATGCTGGAGAGACCTGCACATTGAAACATCTAAATGTTAACAACTGGGAATAAATGGGAGACGGGAAGGGAGGAAAGTGCAGATGGCCCTTAGACAGCCTTGCACTGGGGAGCTCACAGTTCAGCTGGCCAGGAGAAGGGAGAAAGCCTGTGGTAGCAGGCTCTTCCTTCAGCTGGAGAAACAGAGCTTTGCGGGGTGGGGAGCCAACCCAGCAGGTCTAGCAGCAAAGGAATGAATAGTGTGTGAATCAATAGATGCTTGACAGGGTTCTGCCATGCAGGGAAGCCCGGGTCCCAGGGTGCCTGTGGCTGCCAGAGGAGGGAAGCCTGGGTCCCGGGTGCCAGAGGGAAGCTAGTGCCGGCAGCCAGGGGAAGAAAGGCCTACTCTTCGATGAATCTTCGTGCATCGGGCCTCTAGTTTAAAAAAATAGAATAGAAAAGCGATCCTTTTGCAGCGTGACATTCGCATTTTGCTTCACATGCTCAACACCCCCATTCATTTTCCACGGGGGGTCGTTTTCTGTGTTTTGCCGTTTGCTGCTCGCTTCGGATGTCTATCATGGCTCCTCGTTTCACTCTTCCCTCCCGACGTGTATTCAGTTTACGTTCGAACACCTACATGTACACCGACCGCAGTGACCGAAGTGCGGAAGGAAGCCGTTCAGCACCAAGAACAGCGCTCTAGCTGAGGTGCCAGAGGAAATGATATAAATGACAAGAGATTTCAAGATTGCAGTTCTGAAAATACTCAACAAGATGCAAGAAAATACAGACAGGCAATTCAGTGCACTCAGAAAACAAATGAATGAATAAAACAAGTACTTTACCCAGGAGATTGGAACTTTAAAAAAGAACCAATCAGAAATCCTGGAATGCACTGGGGAGCTCACAGTTCAGCTGGCCAGGAGAAGGGAGAAAGCCTGTGGTAGCAGGCTCTTCCTTCAGCTGGAGAAACAGAGCTTTGCGGGGTGGGGAGCCAACCCAGCAGGTCTAGCAGCAAAGGAATGAATAGTGTGTGAATCAATAGATGCTTGACAGGGTTCTGCCATGCAGGGAAGCCCGGGTCCCAGGGTGCCTGTGGCTGCCAGAGGAGGGAAGCCTGGGTCCCAGGTGCGGGGGCCGAGGCAGAGATGGTTAGGGGCAATCAGGCTGGCAGGGGAGCAGTTAGGGGCGTTTACCTGTTGCGAGATTGGGCCTAAACTGGCAGTTGGACATTCCCCAAGGGTCCCAGATTGGAGAGGGTGCAGGCCGGGCTGAGGGACACGTGCACTGGGCCTCAGTATGTGATATAAATGACAAGAGATTTCAAGATTGCAGTTCTGAAAATACTCAACAAGATGCAAGAAAATACAGACAGGCAATTCAGTGCACTCAGAAAACAAATGAATGAATAAAACAAGTACTTTACCCAGGAGATTGGAACTTTAAAAAAGAACCAATCAGAAATCCTGGAAATGAAGCATGCTGTTAAGGACATTAAGAGTGAACTACTGCCCCATCTGGTTTGGCTCAGTGGATAGAATGTCACTGAAGAGTCCCAGGTTTGATTCCAGTAAAGGGCAAATAGCTTGGTTGCAGGCACAATCCCCAGCCCCAGTTGGGGCACATGCAGGAGGCAACCAGTGTCTCCCTCACATAGATGTTTTTCTATCTCTGTCTTTGCCTCTCCTTCCACTCTCTGAAAATTAATGGAAAAATATCTTCAAATGAGGATAAAAAATAAACAAAGAGTGAACTACAGAGCATAGAAAACGGAGCCAACCAGATGGAGTAAAGAATTAGTGATATCGAAGATAGGAATCTAGAAATGACGAAGAGGGGAGAAGAGAGAGATCTGAGCATAAAGAAAAATGAAAGCTCTGACTCCATCAGAAAAAGCAATATTAGAATTACTAGAGGCCTGGTGCATGAAATTTGTGCACGGGTAGGGTCCCTAGGTCTGCCTGGCGATCAGGGCCAATCAGGTTCCCCGCCTCCCCACCTCCTCCTTCCCATGCTCCCTCAGTACCCCGCTGCTGCCGCTGGTTGCCCACCATGTTCCGTGCCACCCCTTGTTGGTCAGCGTATGTCATAACGAGCAAATGAACTCCTGGTCGAACTCCCGCATTCCGGAGAAGGAGGAGAGGGAGCATGGAATGGAAAGTCTATTTAAACAAATAGTGGATGAGAACTTCCCAAACCTATGGGGAAGAACTTAGATCTCGAATCCAAGAAGCAAACAGAGCACTTAGTTACCTCAGTCCAAAGAGGCTCTCTCCAAAGCACTTGGTATTCAAGTTATCAAGAATTACACATCATTAAAATGTTCATACTACCCAAGGCAATCTACAGACTCAATGCAATCCCTATTAAAATACCAATGAAATATTTCACAGAGCTAGAACAAATACTCCAAATATTTATATGGAATCAAAAAAGAACCTGAATAGCTGCAGCAATTTTGAGAAAGAAAAGCAAAGTTGGAGGAGTCACAATACCAGATTTCAAGTTATACTAGAAAGCCTCCGTAATCAAAACAGCCTGTTACTGGCACAAGAACAGGCGTATAGATCAATGGAACAGATTAGAGAACCTAGAAATCGACCCAAGCCATTATGCTCAATTAATATCTGACAAAAGAGGCAAGAGCATACAATGGAGTCAAGAGAGTCTCTTCAAGAAATGGTGTTGGGGGTTAGAGATCAACCGAAGGACTTGTATGCATGCATATAAGCATAACCAATGGACATAAAACACTGAGAGGTAGGGGAGGCCAGGGGATTGTCAAGGGCGGGGGAAAAAAGGAGACATGTAATACTCTTTGTAATACTTTAAGCAATAAAACAATTTAAGAAAAGAAAGAAATTGTGTTGGGAAAATGGGACAGATACATACCAAAAAAATGAAACTAGGACCACCAACTTACACCATACACAAGAATAAACTCAAATGGATAAAAGACTTAAATGTAAGTCGTGAAACCATAAAAATCGTAGAAGAAACCATAGGCAGCGAAACCTCAGACATCTCTTGTAGCAATATGTTTACAGATACATCTCCTAAGGCGAAGGAAACTAAGGAGTAAATAAACAAATGGGACTACATCAAAATAAAAAGCTTCACAGAAAAATCCTCAACAAAATGAAAAGAGAGCCCACTCTGGGAAAAGATATTTGGCAATGATATATCATAAAAGGTTAATATCCAAAATATATAAGGAATTCCTACCACTTAACAAAAGAAAAACAATCCAATAAAAATAATGGGCAAAGGACCTAAATAGAAACTTCTCCAAAAAAGGATATACAGATGGCTAAGAGACATATGAAAAAAATGCTAGAAGTCACTACTCATCCCAGAGATGCAAATCAAAATGACAATAAAGTACCATCTCGCACCTCTCAGAAATGGCTACCATCAACAAATCAACAAATGACAAGTGCTGGTGAGTATGTGGAGTAAAGGGAACCCTAGTACACTGCTGGTGGGAATGCAGACTGGTGCAACCATTATGGAAAACAGTATGGAGTTTCCTCAAAAAATTAAATATGCATCTGCCATTTGACCCAGTGATCATACTTCTAGGACTATATCCGAAGAAACCCGAAGCACCAATCAGAAAGAATGTAGGCACTCTTGTGTTCATAGCAGCACAATTTATAATAGCTAAGATCTGGAAACAGCCCAAGTGCTCATCAGTAGATGAGTGGATAAAAAATCTGTGGTACTTTTATACCATGGAATACTATTCAGCAGTAAAAAAGAACCTCTTACCCTTTGAGACAGCATGGAAGTACCTGGGGAGTATCATGCTAAGTGAAATAAGTCAGTCAGAGAAGGACAGGTATCACATGATTGCACTCATATGTGGAATCTAAGTAACAAAATAAACTGATGAACAGAATGAACCCAGAGACATGGAAGCATGGAACAGAGTGAGAATCTCAGAGAGAAGGCGGGGATGGATGGGAGGTAGTCAACCAAAGATCTCGAATGCATAACCCATGGACACAGACAATAGGTGCTGGAGGCCTGCGGTGGGGAAGCGGGTATGGAGGTGGGCTGGAGGCGGCCAATTGGAGGGAAAAGAGAGGCATATGTAATACTTTCAACAATAAAGAATTATTTAAAAATAAATAAACAATAATGACAAAAAATTCTCAAAACAACCAGGGAAAAGAAGGAAGTGAACTAAATATAAAGGAAAACCCATCAGAATTTCATCAGATTTCTCAGCAGAAACTCTACAAGCCAGAAGAGTGGAACCAAATATTCAAACATCTGGAAGAGAGAAATTACAAGCCACGAGTAATATATCCAGCAAGATTATCCTTTAAATATGAAGGTGGAAAACAGGAAATAAAGATGTTCCCAGATATACACAAGCTGAAGGATTTTATCACATCAGTGTTTTTCTCTCAGGAAATACTCAAGGGAGTTATTCTACCTGAAACAAAGAACATGAGGTCACAGCACTATGAGTAAGGTCACCAGAAAACTTAGAGCATAAATAGGGATTATCTGTAATAACAAAAACATAAAAGGGGAGGGAAGTAAAGGTCTGAACTGCCAAAGGAGGATGAAGATCAGTTGCACTCAAAAGAAAATACGCTATGGTATAAGTACAGGTTTATTTTTTATAAACCTAATGGTAACCACACACAAAAGTAACCAAACCAGAACACATAGCTTAAAACGAGAGGAAAGAAGTATAGCGTACCACCAAACAAAAAGAATAGATAGAAACAGAAAGGAAAAGAACCAATGGAGGCACAGAGCTAACAAAAAACAAAAGGTAAAATGGCTATAAGGAAATCTCATACATCAATAATTACCCTAAATATAAATGGTCTGAATTCACCAATAAAGTGGCAGAGAGTAGCAGACGATTAAAAACAGAACTCGACTATATGCTGCCTTCAGGAGGCACATCTATGCTGCAAAGACAAAGGTAGATTCAGAGTGAAAGGTGGAAAATGATTCTCCAAGCAAATAACATCCACAGAAAAGCAGGTGTAGCCATACTTATATCTGACAAAATAGATTTCAAGATAACAGGTAATAAGAGACAAAGGTGGACATTTTATAATGATAAGGAGGATACTATATCAGGAAAACATAACACTTCTTTTTTTATTGTTGTTAATCTCACCTCAGGATATTTTTCCATTGATCTTAAGAGAGAGTGGAGGGGGAGAGAGAGAAACATCGATGTGAGAGAGACATCGATTGGTTGCCTCACGTGCACACCTCAGTTGGGGCCAGGGATCGAACCTGCAACCAAGGTAAGTGCCCTTTCCCGGGGAATCAAATCCGGGACCCTTCAGTCCGCAGGCCGACTCACTACCCACTGAGAAAAACTTGCCAGGGCAACACTTCTTAATATATATGCATGCAACCAAGGAGCACCGAAATATATAAAACAGCTACTCACAGAATTAAAGGAACAAACAGATCAAAACACAGTTATACTTGGGGACTTTAACACTCCATTGACATCTCTAGACAAATCAACCAAATAGAAAATAAATACCGGCTTTACATGAAACACTAGATCAAAAGGACATGATTGACATTTATAGAACTTGTCATCCCAGAACATCAGATTATACATTCTCCAGTGCACATGGAACATTTTTAAGATTAGAACATATATTGGGTCACAAAACTAGCATCAACAAATTCAACAAGATTGAAATTATACCAAGCGTATTTTCTAACCACAATGCCTTGAAATTAGAAATCAACTGTAAAAAGGAAGCAAAGAAACCCACAAATAGCCCTAGCCAGTTTGGGTCAGTGGATAAGAGAGTCAGCCTGCAGACTGAAGAGTCCCCGGTTCAATTCCAGTCAAGGACGTGTACCTCAGTTGCAGGCTTGATGCTGGCCCTGGTTGAGGTGTGTGCAAAGGCAACCAATCCTTGTGTTTCTCTCACATCCATGTTTCTCTTTCTCTTGTCTCTCCCTCTCCTTTCCACTCTCTCTTAAAATCATGGAGCCCTAGCCAGTTTGGCTCAGTGGATAGAGCGTCAGCCTACGGACCAAAGGGTCCTGAGTTCGATTCTGTTCAAGGGCACGTGCCTTAGTTGCTGGCTTCTCCCTGGCCCAGGCCCTAGTCAGGGCTCTTGCAGAAGGCAACCAATCAATGTGTTTCTTTGACATCGATGTTTCTCTCTGTCTCTGTCTCTCTTTTCCACTCTCCCTAAAAATGAATGGGAAAATATCCTTGAGTGAGGATTAACAAAAAAAGAAAAAGAAACCCACAAATACATTGAGATTAAACAACATACTATTAAAAAATGAATGGGTCAAAGAAGGAAATAAAAGATGAGATCAAAAGATGTATAGAGACAAATGAGAATGGCAGTATAACATACCAAAATGCTGGGATGCAGTGAAAGAAGTAAAAAGAAGAAAGTTTCTATCATTGCAGGCCTATCTAAAGAGATGAGAAATCGAAGTAAACAACCTAATATCACATCTTTTTTTTTTTTAATCTTCACTCAAGGATATTTTTCCATTGATTTTTAGAGAGAGAGGGAAGGAGGAGAGAAATATTGATGTGAGAGAAACACATCATTGGTTCCCTCCTGTATGAGCCCTGACCAGAGCTCGGGCTGGGGAGGAGCCTGCAACCGAGGTATGTGCCCTTGACCGGAATCTAACCCAGGACCCTTTGGTCTGTAGGCTGATGCTCTACCCACTGAGCCGAACTGGCTCTAGTGTCTGCATACATCTTTATGCTCCCCCTTCTTTCAATCCTGTGCTCATCCGGCCCCTTTTTATGGAGGAGGTCCAGTTTGAGCTGAACTTTCACTTCCTAAAAGGCAGTGGTTCCCGATCAGCCATTATTATTCAGATTTATTGTCTTATTTTTTCCAAAGTGTTTTCAAAGTTGCCCACATGATTTCTCACCAACATAAGCAAACTTAAAGCAGATGTTATGAGATTAGTGGTGAAAGAGTTACAGACTCGTGGCAGTGAGGACTATTCCCAGTTCATCGAGGGCCTCAATCACAACCTTGTCAGCAGCAGAACTGGATAGAGTAGCAATATATGCACATCACTCCTTTTAGCTCTGTCCACATTATCCCTGAAAGGAAAGAAGGCATCCTAACTAACGGACACTTCACTAAGCTTGTCCACCCATTCCTTCTTCTTGGCCATGGTCAGTAAATCAGGGACTTCTTCAAACAGCGCCTTCCACTTTACCAAATTTTCATCCTCGTTGATGGTGCCATTAACATACTGATCGATGGCATTGGAGATTTCTGCTGTTCACTCCGGTTTTGAACTTTATTGAGAGCACTCATGGGTGATGCCGAAGCCACCAGAAGTTCACCATATCCCCTGCCAGGAGCATGCACTGGATCCGAGACTGCTGTTCTGCTCCAATGGCAATCACCTGCCCATTCTTGGCGCAGTACACTGAGTTGAACTGAGTGTACTAGGTCACTGGTCGGCAAACTGCGGCTTGCAAGCCACATGCGGCTCTTTGGCCCCTTGAGTGTGGCTCTTCCACAAAATACCGACTTCTGAGCATGGGCCATGAAGCTTCAATTGCATTGTATGTGCGCGCCCGCACGTGGTATTTTGTGGAAGAGCCACACTCAAGGGGCCAAAGAGCCGCACGTGGCTCGCGAGCCACAGTTTGCCGACCACTGTACTAGGTGTACTGGTTAATGATGTGGATCTTTTTCAATAGATGGGAGTTACACATATGTTGATATATATGCAATTTGATATGTATGCTGTTTTGTTGCATTGACAACAAGCTTTAAAACTTCATGTCAAATTTTCTGAAGGCGTTAACATCATAGATATTTTTACACTTAAAAATGTCGAATTTAGCCAAAACTGGTTTGGCTCAGTGAATAGAGCTTCGGTCTGCAGACTGAAGGGTCCCAGGTTCGATTCTGGTCAAGAGCATGTACCTTGGCTGATCAATGTTTCTAACTCTCCATCCCTCTCTCTTCCTCTCTGTAAAAATAAATAAAGAGAGAGAGAGAGTCGTGCGGGAAGATATAATTCATTATTTTGAAGAAAAGTATTGCTGAATACTTCGGGAAGCTTGTGAACATGCTCCATCTCAAGATACTTGTGA
>NW_006285042.1:103807-106358 GCF_000327345.1 Myotis davidii
TTCGCTGCCGACAACAAATAATCATTTGAATCATGCTTTGATCGTGAAATGACTAGAGTGTTCCAGAAAACATGGCAAAGTAATTTTGCTTCATGGTGATGCACCATCACACACTTCAAAACCAGTTAAAGACAAGTTTAAAGATCTTGCCTGGGAAGTATTAACCCACCCGCCGTATTCACCAGACCTTGCTCCTTCAGATTACCACTTGTTCCCATCGATGGCACAAGCACTTTCTGAGCAGCACTTCAAAACATACAAAGAAGTGGAAAATTGGGTCTCTTAATGATTGTCTCAAAACAAGAAAAGTTCTATTGGGACGGCATCCACAAATTACCTGAAAGATGGGGAAATGTGTAGCTAGCGATGGACATTACTTTGAATAAAGCACTTTTGATGTTTCTCTCGAAATTACTGTGTTTTCTTTGATTACCAAATCCTCTATTATTAACTGGTATATCTAGTACTTCCCAGCACTGGTGACCATGATGAGGTCTTAGAGCACAGATTCCAGCAAATCTTTTTTCTTGGTAACAACATTGCTAAATAATGACACCATTATTTCTTTTCTGACTTAAACAAAGACCAAAGAGAGTCCAAACTTCATTTATCTGGATTGTAAGATTGGTCCATCTGAAGAACACAGTAGTTCCATTTTTTCTTTTTAGAAAGTATTTTCAAAGCTGCTTCTTCATATCCTTGGGGCAGTAATACCATTAGATACCTCTGGAGATTTTGGCAGTAGGGACATCACATAGGGCATCAGATAGCGCAAAAAAGTCACCAAATGAAGACATCCTATCAGCCCCTCTTGCTCGTGCATATGAAGTTGCTATGGGTATGAGGGTTTTATACATGTCATAGACCATGCACACTTTGGCCTCATCTTCACTAAGGGGAACTCCGACAGCAGCACCTGAGAGAGAAAACCGTAAAATAAGCCAAAAACTTCGTTATTACTTGCCAACTTGTAAATGAAGACAACATTTTTTCTTAACATTGTCTACACAGCGTACTTTCTAGCACCTGTGCCAAATTACACAAAAATCTGTTTGGCCAGATAATTAAAAATAAAGAATAGAGTCCTAGGGGAGGTGAGGAGAGAATCTCCCCTCTCTAGCCTCTGACAACAGAGCCACGTGTCTGAAGTTGGCCAGCACCAGGCATGTGTATGAAGCTGGTTTACTTCATTGCTGACTCTCTCCATCCTGCTTCATACCATATGACGTTCGCTTCTTTCCGGCTCACGTCACTCTAACATTGAATCACCATCGGAGGATGAATTTATGTGTCGGGCTGTCAACAGATCTGGTGATGGTGACTTAAGTGTAAAAAAGCAGAAAAGTATCTCACACAATGGCTATAACGTTACAGATAAAGTGTCCTAAGAATAACTTCTTTAGGCCACTCAGTTCCATCTTCCAACATGTGGGAAACTATTCAGTCACACTGCATTAAGTCATTTTACTTTTTTCTTTTTTAAAACTTCATGTTCCCACTACCAAAACAACTAGTTCCTAATCTTCCCATCTCACAATGATGTATGTTTGTATATATTTTTGTATGCTATTTTATTATCAGATTTTATGATGTTACTATATTGAAAGTGTTAACGGGCTTGAGAAAAAGAAAAGGCTTCAGACTTCACAGAATGTCTACATTCCCACAGGAACTCACCAGTTCTTATTACAACGAGAAAGAAGCGCATGTGGAACAGTTCCCGCATGCAGAGCTTTACCTGCTGGGCTGACATGCTTGAAAGAGGCAGCAGCTGGAACGCCTAAGGCTTCTTTGAGTTTCTTCACCAGCTGCCAGGCATTCAAAGCATCACACAAGTTTATAAATCCAGGGGCTCCATTTAGAACTGTGATGGGAAGCTTGGGCTAGAGTTTGATGAGAGTTCATTCCGTACCACAGGACATCTGAGATATTCCTTTGCTGTTTCCTGAAGTAATCTGAAATTTCTTCATCATATTGTGCCATGTGAGTGAAAGCCTTCAAGGCCAACTGGTGTCTGGTCTCCAAGGAGGTGTCTTTACTGTTGGAGCTCTGCATCTCTGTGGACATGGCAGCATAGTCCTCAGGTTCACACACTACTGTCACTCAAGTGTGGTTTTTAGCTGCTGCTCTCAGCAGGGTTACTTCACCAATATCAATTTACTCAATAAAATAAGGATAGAACGGAAGTACCTTAACATAATAAAGGCCATATATGATAAACCCTCAGCTAATATCTTACTTAGAGGTGAAAAACTGAAAGCTTTTCTTATGATCAGGAACAAGACAAGGATGTCCACTTTCATGATTCTTACTTAACAGTGCTGGAAGTCCTAGCCAGAGCAATAAGGCAAGAGAAAGAAATAAAAGGCATTGAAATAGGGAAGGAAGAAGTAAAACTATCACTGTTTGTGGATGACATGATTCTGTATATAGAACACCCTAAAGACTCCACCAAAAAACTATTAGAAACAATAAACAAATACAATAATTGCAGGATACTAAGTCAGTGTGCAAAAATCCATGGAACTGGAGAGCATTATGCTAAGTGAAA
>NW_006285042.1:106465-122036 GCF_000327345.1 Myotis davidii
AAAAGAAATGCAAAAAATAAATCCTTTTGCAATTGCAACCAAAATAATAAAATACCTAGGAATAAAACAAAGAAGATGAAAAACCTATATATGGAAAATTACAAAGCATTAGTAAAAGACAGCAAAATGAAAAAAATAACCTGTGTTCATGGATTAGGAAGGATCAACATCGTTAAAATGGCCATATTACCCAAAGCAATAATATACAGATTTAATGCAATACCCATCAAAATCCCAATGTCATTCTTTGAAGAAATAGAAGGAGAAACCATTAGGTTTTTATGGAACCATAAAAGACCCCCAAAATTGTCAAGGGCAGGGAAGAAAAAGGAGACATATGTAATACTCTTTGTAATACTTTAAGCAATTAAAAAAAAAAAAGACCCCCATTAACCAAGGCAATCCTGAGAAAAGAAGAACAAAGCTGGAGGTATAATGCTACCTGACTTCAAATTATACTACAGAGCTATGATAATCAAAACAGCATGATATTCGCAGAGAAACAGACACACAGATCAATGGAACAGAATAGAAAGCCCAGCTATAAAATTACATGTAAATGGACAGATAATTTTCAACAAAAAGGCCAGAAATACAGAATGGAGCAAACATAGTCTTTTCAACAAATGGTGCTGAGAAAAATAGAAAGCCACATGCAAACAAATGAAACTGGATTACATTTTGTCCCTGTGTACAAAAATTAATTCAAAATGGACCAAAGACCTAAATATAAGACCTGAAATAATAAGTTACACAGAAGAAAATACAGGCACCAACTTGATGGACCTTAGTCATAGAGAACATTTTATGAACTTGACACCAAAGGCAAGGGAAGTAAAGGCAAAAATAAATGACTGGGATATATCAAACTAAATAGCTTCTGCACAGCAAAAGAAAATGACAACAAAACAAAGAGGCAGCCAACCAGATGGGAGATGATATTTGCACACAGTGGCTCTGACAAAGGTTTAATTTCCATAATATATAAAGAACTCATAAAACTCAATACCAAACAGTCAAAAAGTGGGCAGAGGACCTGAAAATACACCTCTCCCAAAAAGACATACAAACAGCCATTAGATGTAAGAAAAGTTGTTCAACCTCCCCCGCAATTAGGGAAATACAAATCAAGACTACAATGAAATACCACCTCACACCTGTTAGTGTAGCCATTATCAACAAGATAAGTAATGACAAGTGTTGGAGAAGTTGTGGAGAAAAAAGAACCCTCATCCACTGCTGGTGGGAATGTAATGGTACAAACACTATGGAAAGCAGTCTGGCGATTCCTCAAAAAAAAAGAATAGAGCTACTATAGGACCCAGCAATTTCTCTCCTGAGTATATATCTGGAAAAGTTGAAATCCTGTATTTGCAAAGATATATGCACCTCTATGCTCATTGCAGCATTATTCACAGTGGACAAGACATGGAAACAACCGAAGTGTCCTGCAATAGAGGACTAGATAAAGATGATGGGTACATATATACAACGGAATACTACTCAGCCATAAGAAAGGATGAAATAGTGCCATTTGCAATAAAATGGATGGACCTTGAGAACATTATCTTGAGTGAAATAAATCAGTTGTAAAAAGCTAAGAACCACATGATTTCACTCATATGTGGGATATAAAACTGAAACTCATGAACACAGCAGTATGTTGGTTGCCAGAGGGAAGGAGGGTCCGGAAAAGGGGGTCCTAATAAAGATTTGACTTTGGATGTTGAGCACATGGTGCAATATGCAGATCTTATAACATAGAAACACATACCTGAAACCTATGTATTCATGTTGACTAATGTCACTCCAATAAATTTAATTAAAAAAACAACACTATTTTGTTCCTGAATAATGTTGGACTTTTAGTTAGTTGGTCATTTTTTTCATTAGTTAGACTTCCTTAGAATAACCAGCTGAATTTATTTCTCTATTCTTTAACAAAATACCCGTGACACCTAAATTATCGAGTACTTGTAAGATCTAAGATGAAGGGTTCAGGCAACTATAATAATTGGTTAGGTACCAAGTGGATTACAAAAATGGGGTTACTTTTCCAAGTATATGTTTGCCAATAACAAGTTAATCAAAGATAACTTTTGTCCCCTTGTTTGCTTTTGCCTTACCATAACGCTGTAGGGTTAAGACATTTTTGTAAATGACAACTTTGTCCCCAGTTTCGTTACCGTCCAGAGTCTTGTAGATAGTTCATAAAACTTGATACTTTGTCTTGATATTTTCTCTCCTTTCCTCCCACTCCATCTTTCTCCCTCTTTTACTCTCTTTGTTGCGGTGATGCGTTTCTTCCAGAGGAAAAACAAGAAATCCAGAAAAGGTAGAGTACTTCAGTGCCCCTTCAGTTTTTCTTCTCCAGTTTGATATTTACTAATCCCCAAGTTCATTTGAATTAAGATTCTGTTTTGCTAGCTGCCTCCTGGATTATAATTCTGGTCCCCATCTAAGGCCAGGATCACCATCACCTGAAGTTACCAGGTTCACCTAGAAAGCAAGGAAAGAAAGACCTGTCAGAAAAAAAGGAAATCCAGACAACCAACACTGCAGAGAACAGAGCCTGAGCCCCTAAGCTATCTGCCAAGAGTACCAGAGGAACCCAATGAAGATTCTTACTGCAGTTTATCATTTGAAAAGCTTTGTAGGAAGAGGGAGGTAGGGAAAATTATTTTGTTCATGTGAAAATATGTTTCTATCCTGTCTCTGACAATGAGAGTAGTTCCGAGTGCTGAATTTTCTCCTCGATCTAGCAGTTCTTCATAGGGGATTGCAGAGTTCCAGTTTCTTAATGCACTAAAGATAAATGGTATAACCTAGGCCTAAAATGAAAAGTCAGAGAAATGGGTACTTCCCCATCTCTACATTCTCCAGTATTCTCTCAGACAGTGCCCTCTCCTGGCTAGCCTGTGTAAATTTTACATCATTTTTTATTCTGTAATCCTAGAATTTGTATCCTTAAAACATCTGAAGATGAATGCCTTCAGAAATCTCTAATTTGCTTCTATCTAAATTCTCAGATTCCACCCCTTGCATAAACTAATAATTAGGCTGAAAGATTGAGAAATTATTTCTCTGGAAGTGACCATCTGATGATTTTAACCTTAGATGTCCAAAGACTCTGAGAAATAATCAACCTATTATCTAAAGGTCATTCCCAGCTTTTCTTCTGTGTACATTTAAGCACAACATGGTGTTCTTTCTCCAGTGTGACTAATGGGTAATCTTGACCTCTCTCTCCCTAAAAGCAGGAGGAGCAAGTATATTGAGGGAGACCATAGGGCCAAGAGGCTTTGTGCTCAAATAATTAGATGTGCTCTGGTAAACTTGGAGGGCACTCCTTCCTCTGTCTTCTTGGATACTCCTATCTGCTTGCTAGAAAGTTGGATAGTGTGTCTTTGGAATGGGGCTTTTGCCATTTCACTTCCAGGAAGAGAATAACATAGTGATAATAGCTAAACTCAATAATAAATCCTGTGGACAAATTTCATTCATTCATTCCATAGATAAAGGACTGAATCCTAGTAAAGCGTCTCTTCACTTCCTTTCTGGCTTTCCTTATCCGGAAATCAGTGAGGTGTCTCAAACTAGGGAGATAAAAACTCCTGCTTTGGGCAGTGCTATTCAGATACTCTCTTACCCTCAAACAAGATGAACATGGGTGGAATCTAGGATTTAGAAAGCAGACAATACCATTTGACTAAAGGCATCCTGAGTCCAGGCCCAGCATCTGTGTATTGTCCTTTGCAATGCTAAGAGGTTACATTCTCAAACTTTATAGAAGCTTATAAAAATTTTTAGAAATTAGTAAATTGCCTCCTAGCTCCCATCATTAGACACATACTCTCCTTAAGGTCATAAATTTGAAAAAGAAAAACGGTTTAGTTTTTCCATTTCCTGCCTCTCGTCCCTTCTAAAGCTTAATATGAGTAAACTGCAGTAAGCCTTCATCCTCCTACTTCTTTTCCCATCTTCATTGATTCCTCTTCCTTTCTTCAAAGGTTGCTCAGATGACTCAGGCACTGTTCTCCACAGAGTTTTATATCTGGGTTTATTTTTCTGATGTGAGCCTTTCTTTTCACTTGCTCTCCAGGTGAGCCTGGCATTTGCTAGGAACCAGAGTGGACCCAGCAAAGTGGCCAGCAACAGAGTCCTGATCCAAATGGAGAAAGGGAACCAGGCGTACCTCAACCTGGAGTGGGAAACTTGATAGGAGGTCAGAAGTATTTCAGCTTTGGATTTTCATTTTCCTTATTTAAGGAACTGAGCACCAGAAGGTAGAGACTCAGGGAAGAGAGAAAATATCAAATCTTCAGTGTACCCTTCAGATTTCAGCTGTAGCCTTATTTAGCAAGTTCTGGATAGTGAAAAATAATGGAATTACAATTTATAAGCAATTACAGCTGCATGACAGGTTGTTTCCTTGTATGGTGCCATTCTCGTAGCACTAAGAATATAGTAGTTTACAACTATAAACAGGAAGTAAAGATGATAGCTATTTTGGCTACCATTTATTACTTTAGGTAGCACTATTTCTTAGATATTTTTTTCATTTCATGTTACTGATTTGTTTTTGAATCACATGGTTACTTAAATTAATTTTCCTTGCCATTTCTATCATAACTTTATGCCATTGTGCTGTGAACTCTGGGCTTTCCCATTTTGCAACTGTCTTTCATGTTAAATTCTAATCAGGGACCCAACGCCAAAACATTAACCTAAAAAGTGATTGCAGAATCCAGTGAAAGAGAAGTTTACACATGATACATGGGTATAGCTAATTGCACAAATATAGCTTAATGAGTTTTTATGAGGTAAACGTTAATCAGCACCTAGTGTGGTGTGTACGTTTGTATGTTTTAATACTTTATTAATGCATGAATAAGATATAGTTTTCAGTGGCTTTCTGGTTATTAATTATTTGTCTTTTTTTGTCCTAGTAATGGCAGAACTGATTTCCGATTTTCATTCTTATCAGAGAAACGTTGAATCTTTGTGCTCAGAGGTTGTCATTATGTTCTTCTTCTTAGTAATAAACATGACTCTGGTACATTCTTCTTTTGCTGAGAAGTCCTAATTTCTAATTTCCATCAATTCATGTTTAGGCTATTTTTCACTTACTCCATATTTTCTTAATCATTGTCACTCTTTTATTTTGTTTCTCCAGTTTATTCACTTACGTAGCATCTGGAATTCTCTCTCATTTTCTGTGAGACCTTTGGTCATCAGACAAATAGCAGTTTGGACTCTGGCAGCAATTATTATTTTAATATCTTCTCATTGATACCTCTTTAATATATTCTTTATCTACTCAGATTATTGTTACCACTTCTTTTGCAATAAAATCACACCACAGTCTTTTCACTTAGATATTAATTGTTTTGTATGCTGATCTTACTCATTATTTACAGATTGCTTTGCCTCACAGTTTTCATTTCTTTGACGTGGTCTCTCCATAAATGACAACTCTTTGTTGAACTTTGAGCCTGCCTTTTCGTAGGAAAGTTTGCTTTCGTATTCACATCATACATGTCTGTTTTACTAATTAATTTTCCTAGTAAGCAAAAGAAACCACATTTTAGGTGAACTGTATTTTCATTTTAGTATCCACTAAACAATCTGACATATTATTTGACATCTCTGGCCCTAGATACCAAAACCACAATTGAAATATTCCTGTCAGTGTTACAGGTATAATTCAGAGAGAAAACTGAAAGGAAGCCAGAGAGGCTAGCTACAAGTGTATTAGAATAGGAGACTAAAATCTAGTTCTCTTTGCCTGTGTAACATTACTCAAGTCATTAGTTAGATTGTTGGATCTTTTTCCAATAATTTCCTTATTCATAAATTAGAAGGGCCAGACTTCTCTGGGTTGCTGTGAGAAACATCTGAGGGTATATGACTAATGCTTTGAAAATATAAAGTGCTCTGTAAATGTAAAGTTTCAATTCAGACAGATTTGGGCTTGAGCATTAGTTTCAGTAGTGATTTAATTATAGGGGGTTATTTGATGTGTTTGGTTTTTTAAATCCTCACTTGATTTTTTTAAAGAAGTATATTGTTACTGGTTTCAGAGAGGAAGGAAAAGGGAGAGAGAGATAGAAACATCAATGATAAGAGAGAGTCATTGATCGGCTGCCTCCTGTAAACCCCACACCGGGGATCAAGCCTGCAACCTGGGCATGTGCCCTGACTGGGAATCGAACTGTGATCTTCTGGTTCATAGGTTGATGCTCAACCACTGAGCCATGCCTGCTGGGCCCCGGGATATTTTTATTTTTTAGAGAGAAAAGAGAAACATCGATATATGAGAGAAACATCAATTGGTTCCCTCTCATAAGTGCCCGGACTGGGGATTGAGCCTGCAACCTTTTTGGTGTATAGGACGACACTTAGCCTACTGAGCCACCTGACTGGCTGGGCTGATGGGTTTTGTGATGATTCAGTGTTTAAAAGTCTGTTGAACTTCCCTCATAATAAAAAGTTAACAGACAGCCCTGACCGGTTTGTCTCAGTGGATAGAGCAAGGGTCCTCAAACTACGGCCCGTGGGCCACATGTGGCCCGCCGAAAACATTTATCCGGCCCGCTGGGTGTTTTTGCCACCGCTGCCTGTTGCTGAATTTGTTCATAGTTTTTTTTTAAACTATAGTCCGGCCCTCCAGCAGTCTGAGGGACAGTGAACTGGTCCCCTGTTTAAAAAGTTTGAGGACCCCTGGGATAGAGCGTTGGCCTGTGGACTCAAGTGTCCCAGGTTCTATTGAAGTTAAGGGCATGTGCCTTGGTTGCGGGCACATTCCCAGTGGGGAGTGTGCAGGAGGCAGCTGATCGATGTTCCTTTCTCATCGATGTTTCTAACTGTCTGTCCCTCTCCAGTCCTCTCTGTAAAAAATCAATAAAACCCTTCCTCTCTGTGAAAAATCAATAAAATATATTTTTAAAAGAAGTTGACAGAACAGGTTTTCCCAGTCCGGTACTCATTGCTGTTGTATTATCAGTGTTCACTGTAGCTGGCAAGCCACTTTATCTCACTTGTGGATGTCACATTTATAGGTTTCTTTGAACGTCCTCTTCTTTAAATATCTTCTCCTATGAATTTGCTATCATTCATATGTGGTTTTGAACTGTGCTACCTAGATTTCTTCCATCTTCTCTCACCCCTTATGATTTATGTGGGGTTTTTTTTATATGACAACTGCCTTTCAGTCTACCCCAAATCTTAGAAGAGTCATAGCTCCTTTTTTAAAATTGATCTTTTTATAAAATATATTTTTATTGATTTCAGAGAGGAAGGGAGAGGGAGAGAGAAATAGAAATATCAATGAGTGGCTGCCTCCTCCATGCCCCAAACTGGGAATCAAGCCCACAAATCTGGGCATGTGCCCTTGATGGGAATCGAACCAAGAACCCTTCAGTCCACAGGTCAGGGCTCTATCCACTGAGCAAAACCGGCTAGGGCTTTAATTGATCTTTCATTCAAGGGGCATACCACTGCATTTTTTTCTGCATATGAGCTTTGTTAAAGGATAATTAAAAGACAAAACAGGAGAAGGAATCAAAAACTAAGAACTCAACTATAATAGAACTGTAAGAGTTCATTTTTGGATTTTAATAGCTAATTCCTGGATTTCTTTATAATAGGCTCTAGTCAAGCTATTATAGGAGGGGTGAGATTAGTAATATGCAGTTATTTTCATTAACCATAATTTTCTTAAGAATCTCTGTTTAGAAGGGCAGAGGGAGGAGGGAGGAAGGAATGAGGGGGGGAGGGGCTGGTGCCAGGCTGCAAAAAAGAAAAAAAGCAAAAAAAAAAAAGAGAGAGAATCTCTGTTTACCAGTTTATTAACCTTTAAGAATGTTATTTTATATATATATATATATATAGATATAGATATAGATAGATATATATATATTTATTTTATTTATTTATTTTTTATTGATTTCAGAGAAAGCAGAAGGAGAGAGAGATAGAAATGTCAATGATGAGAGAGAATCATTGATTGGCTGCCTCCTGCATGCCCCCTCCTAGGGATCAAGCCTACAACCTGGACATGTGCCCTTGACCGGAACCGAATCGGGGGACCCTTTAGTCCATAGGCTGGTGCTCTATCCCCTGAACCAAACCGGCTAGGGCTAAGAATGTTCTTTTTAATCTTACCTCTGTGCCTTCGTGTGGAGCCTTCTCATTTATTGGAAGCTCTTATGCTCTGAAGTACCCATTTCTATTAATTATATGCCTGTTAACTTATTTTGGCCTACTTATCATTTAAAGCAGCGGTTGCCAGCCGGTGGTCTGCAGACCACTGGTGGTCCATGAGGTGCGAAAAAAGATTGGTGACCACTGGTTTAAGGAAACCTTTGGAGCAGCAGTCACCAGCTGGTGGCCCCATGGACCACTGGTAGTCGTGAGGTCTAAAAGGTTGGCAACCGCTGATTTAAAACATCTTTTGCCTTTTTCACTCTACCTGTATTTTATACATTTTACATTAACATCCTCTCCCCATTTCACTTTTCCTGTCCTATGGAAATTATTTAATTAGTTTTTATTAGATAATTTATACGGTTTGAGGCCAAAAGGTACAGGTTTTACAGTGAGAAGTATTTTTTCTTCCCATCTTTGTTCCCTAATCACCCTGACGTCTCGGTGTAGATAACAAGTATTTACAGTTACTGATGACTCCTTCCAGAGATATTCTGTACAATAAGTAAATTAATGCATACATTCCCTCTTAACCCTTTTAGAAAATATATTATGGTATCATGTTCATGTATGCTGTTTTTCTTTTTTTTTTTTAAATTCATGATTTGGGAGATCATTCCATGTCAGCATATGAAGCACTTCCTTATTTTTTTATGGTCTCTTGTCAGCTCTGCCTTGATCTGAAATTTTAGACACCTGAATAGTCTTCTGGGCTGCTGAGGTATTTCTTCTGGGAATTCTTCTTTTTAAAATTAATATAGTATTTACCTGATAGGTTATATACAAATAATCTCGGGGTTTTTTTCTTCATGTATAGAAAACCTAATTGTTATAATTAAATATGCTATTAAAATCTTAATAATATAATGAAATTATTTTTATCTTTATAGTTTGAATCAGCTTGGGTATTGACAAATATTGCTTCAGGAAATTCTCATCAGACCCGGATTGTAATTCAGGCAGGAGCTGTGCCTATCTTCATAGAGTTGCTCAGCTCAGAGTTTGAAGATGTCCAGGAGCAGGTAAAACAATGAAACAGATAAAGAGAAGTAGGTGAAAGAACACAATTTTCTTATATTTAGGGCCTCAGTTTTACCACTTGGCCATGACAGTCTATGGTTCATTACAGGGAACATTCTAGAAATCTAAATTTACCAAAATAAAAAATTTCATAGTGAATATAGGTAGAATTTCTCCTAGAAACAAAACCATTTTCCTTCTAATCCTGAACTTCTGTCATCCACACACACACACACACACACACACACACACACTTTTTAGATCACTTATTGAACTTTTTTTTTTATAGGAATCTAGTGTTGATTGAAATAACAGGTCTTTGCCATTTTTGTGCACAAAAGACTTAGGAAACATGTATTTTTTTACTGCCAACTTTATCAAATTCATAAATATAAAAAACTAAATGAGAATGATTTTCTTCAGTTTTATTGAGGTATAATTGACTTATAATAAACTGCATATATTTAAATACATTTTGAAATATATATATGTGTTTGTGTGTATATATATGTATATATATATATCCATGAAACCATTATGATAATCAAGAAAGTTGATATATCCATCACCTGTCCAAAAGTTTTCTGTATTTTGGTTGTTCTTAAATTTTGGCTTACTGTTTCCTTTTGCAAGCAAGCTTAAAATACATTTTTAACCAGCTGAGTAAGCCATAGACATCACTGCTCTATACCAAGAGCTGTGTGGAATGTTAATTAAGGGTGGGTTCCGGAAAGGTAAAGAATACATGTAAGAACTGTTTCCTTTCTTTACAAAGTTTACCACCTTGAGTGTTCACATGCACACTTTCATAATATCACTAGAAGCCCGTTGCACGAAGATTCGTGCAATAGGCCTTCCTTCCCCTGCCTGCCGGCACTGGTTTTCCTCTGGCACCCACGACCCAGGCCTTTGGTCTGGCTGCAGCGGAGAAGCCAAGCCTCTTCAGTCTTCACTCTGACCGGAGCCTTAAGTGTTGGCTCTGTGCCTGTGTATGCAAATTAACCGCCATCTTTGTTGGGTTAATTTGCATAGTTGCTCTGATTGGTTGGTGGGTGTAGTAGAGTGACACCAATTTGCATGTTTCTCTTTTATTAGTGTAGATTGATCTTGTTTCCCCAATCCCACAACTATTTCATCTGACTCCTTGATGTATAATACACGTAGATTAACTACAGTATAATTTTGTAGAGTTACTGTGATTTGTTGACTTTTAAAAAAAGAATTATAAGAGAATAAAAATATACAACCTGTCATTAATGAATGATTTTTCACAGGCAGTCTGGGCTCTTGGCAACATTGCTGGAGATAGTACCATGTGCAGGGACTATGTTTTAGACTGCAACATTCTTCCCCCTCTTTTGCAGTAAGTTTCTTTTTCTTTAAGTAATAAAAATATGGGATCTTCTCCAGAATGCTAATTCATCTTTGGAAATCATTTTGGATTTTTCTGTGATTTTTTTGTTGTTGTTATAGACATTTACTGATTTATTCAGATAATTTCTTCAGGTATCTGAAGAAATTCCAGTCCCAAAATTCTGAATTATTTGGTTAGAATTAAGCTATAGTTCTGGAGAAAATGGTTTAGTATTTATATTATGCCATCACAGAATTAATATTCATTGTTTACCATTGTGTCATCATACTTATAGGTTATTTTCAAAGCAAAACCGCCTGACTATGACCCGGAATGCTGTGTGGGCTTTGTCTAATCTCTGTAGAGGGAAAAGTCCACCTCCAGAATTTGCAAAGGTAAGGATTATACTTGTGGGAAATTGGCAGAAAAATTACAATTAAAAGAGTGAGCAACCAATATTAATATGAAAGGAAAGAAATAATAAAATTATAACACTATAAGTTTTATCAAAAAAATATCTGTTTCTAGAGAAATGGGGTTGTTTTGGTTTATTTTTGTTTTAATTTGGGATAAATTTTCACTACCTGTAAAAAGCTCTGAATTAATCCTTAAACTTAGCATTTTTTGTTCAGAACAAAGTATCTAAAATACAGAATTTCCTATCTTAACATTTACGGAAGTTCCTTTACCTCTATGGTCTGCAATGAGTGTGTTTTGACAAGGAATCTCTCAGAATTGGTGTATATTAAACTTTGCTCTCTGAAATTATTTTCCTTGGGCTCGCACTGCCTCATTAAAGTAAACTGCAAGGCCACCGACAGCTTTCCAAAGATGGACATGCCACTTGACCACTTGCTACTCCATCTCTAGAAGTACTGCTAGTCATTCCAGAAGTCAACAAGTGTGTGTCTGGTTGCTTTCTGGAGTTTCTCACCTCACTTCTTGGTTTTATTCTGTGAATTTCATAATCATACCATCCTCCCTTTGCAGGTTTCCCCCTGTCTGAATGTGCTTTCGTGGTTGCTATTTGTCAGTGACACTGATGTACTGGCTGATGCCTGCTGGGCCCTCTCGTATCTATCTGATGGACCTAATGATAAAATTCAAGCAGTTATTGATGCAGGGGTGTGTAGAAGACTTGTGGAGTTGCTTATGTAAGTTATCTTGAAGAAAGTTGATATGCTTTTTTTTGGTCCCAATATTAATTGCTGAACTCAAATATTCATTATATTGACTTATTGTGCTTTGGGCTTCTGTCTTTTGTAATTGTTTATATTGATGTCAAGTTTGTTTGTTTGTTTTGAGACTTATGAAGAACCTCTCACTTTTCTGCTGTTAGCATTCCTTCAGGAACATTTAGTAAACTGATGTATGTAATTTCAGCTCATGTTCACTGGATAGTGAAAGGCAAATTGCCACTAAAAATAATCATTCCTTATCTTTCTGTCTACTTTAGAGCTTATTCTAGACTGGTGTCATCCTTTGAATTTTAATTTGCTAAATTTCTTTGTGATGCCTATGATTTATGGAGTGGAAGATTTACTGACAACATAAAGACTGTAGTACTCAAATTTTTAGATAATAAAAAAGTTAGAGTGATAAAATAATGGGGAAATAATATACAATTATAAGCCGCATGAAATTTTAATTCAAGTAAGTACAAAGTCTATGCAAGTAGACACTGCTCCAAACATGACACGTGAAATGAATTAGATGAGTGTAATGTACACAATGCCAAACTCTGGGATTATAGCTGGTTGCAGAGTGGGTGCAGATCAGCAGCAAAATGTTATTGTGAATTAAAAGCAATCTGATGCTCCAGGGGTCAGAAGTACAGCATTTAAAATCTGAGAAGTAATCTATTGTACTCTTTAGTCATTAGATTACATATATATATCTTAACCATTTCTTTTTAATCATCCAATCTTAAATGTGAAGGAACTGTCATAGTTTTGAGAAGAGTGATCAATCTTATTAAAAGGGAGAAAAAATAGGATTTTGAAGGAAAATTAAAGGATATTAATTTACTTAGCCTGAAATAAAGATATAATATTTGTTTTCAAATACATAAAGGGTTGTGTGGAAGGGTATGTCAGGAGTGGTGTAGAGAGGAAATGAAGACTATCACAAACAATGAGAGAGAAAACTTTGATTCCCAGTGATGGGATACCTGGGAAATACTGTTAGGAGAGATTTGTAGTTTCTTATCCAAAAATACTAAATAAACGGAGAGTCAGCTTTTCTAGGGGACAGCAAACATTCTGTCATCATGATAGGGTTCCCTTAATAACCACCATCAGTACCTTTCTATCACATGTTACTTAGTTTGTATTTCAGCCCTAAGGAAAAGAAACTAAGGATAGAATTGTTAGAAATAACATTTCTTTTTATGGTTGCAGGCATAATGATTACAAAGTGGTTTCTCCTGCTTTGCGGGCCGTGGGAAACATTGTCACAGGGGATGATATTCAGACACAGGTATGAATATGTGACAACTGTTTTTTTTTTCTTCACAAATAGTACATAGAACTCCATGATTAAGTTTGTATTATACTATTAAATTCCATGTTATTGGAGAAAATTAATACTTTGTTTCATTAATGTTTGTTAAAAATTAGGCAAGTAAAACAAACAAAAAATTAGGCAACTACTTTCACTACCTTGGTTATCTCTGTTTTGACGTAGTACTTGTAGAAATTTTGGGTTTCTCTATGATGTAACTTAACCTTTGGTCAGGCAGGTTTCTTTCCTACTGCTTCTACTTGAAATGGTTCTTGTGAGCATATGAAGCTTTCAGTAGCATCTTTTCTCTATCTCTGTCATCTTTATCTCAACATCTCTGATAATTTTCTCCTTTGTATATGGTCAATAAGTCTCCTATGTCAGGAGGATTCTTCCATCCTAGCACCTCATGTTACTCCATTCAACTTCTATATCCAGATCCATTTACTCACAGTGGATTGGCTAGCCATTTTCCTTCTTGATCTCTCAGGTACATTGGCACATTGCTGTCATCTTTAAATTATCTTTTTAAGCTGTTGTGATGTTGAAGTATTACGGTCTCCTGCCTCAGATTATTTCCCTTTAGTGAGCTCTTTTTTCTGTTTCTTCTTTTTTGTGGGAATTCTCCAGGAGATAATCCTTCAGCCTCATTCACTGATCTTTTTATATATTCAGCCATCACTTTGAGGATTAGGTTTTAGCCTTACCTTGCTTTTTCTTAACCACCATTTACTTTCAACATACATTTAATGTCTTTACTTTTCTAATCTTTAAAATTAAGGAAGATTGAGTTTGTTCTCAGAGGTGTCTTCAAACTCTCATATGTTCTTTAAATTTATTCTATCCACTAAGGAACTCATTGTTTTCCCTTATATATTTGGGCCTCTGCTTATTTATGTTCCCCGTTTCAGTGAATGGCACCGACAGTTACCTGAGGCAAAAACCTGGACATCAGTTTGATTCTTCTTCCCTACTCTCATCAGTCTCTAACTCTGTTATTCCATCTCTACTTATCTCTTGTAATGCTTAGTTCAGACATTTATTGTACCATTCCCATGTTACCAGAAGAATGCTTGTAAAACACAAATTTGATCATGTATCTTTACAATCTTTTTATGGCCCTCTGTTGTCCTTTGATGGTGTTTAAGATAATTTAAAATCTGGCAGCTGTATCGCAGGGCTGGAGTGGCTCAGTGGTTGAACGTTGACCCATGAACCAGGAGATCTCCAGTTCAATTCCTATTAAGGACACATGCCTGGGTTACTGGCTAGATTCCTGGTGGGAGGCATACAGGAGGCAGCCAATCGATGTATCTTCTCTCATCAATGTTTCTATCTCTATCCCTTACTCTCTCTCTAAAATCAATAATAAAAACATATTTAAAAATAAAATCTGGTAACTATATAATGGAATGCTATGCAACAGAAGGAAGGGGCTCTTAATCATTGATATAGAAAGCTCTCCAGGTTACTATAATAATAAAAGCATAATATGCTAAGTAGACCAGATGACCTTCTGGATAAAGTCACAGCAGCGGGGGCCGAGGCAGAGGCAGCCACAACTGGGGCCAGGGGCCAGGCCCCTTGCACAAATTTTGTGCATCAGGCCTTTAGTATTGTTTATAAAGAAAAACAAGGGGGCTGTGGAGCAATGGCAGTGCCTCAGTGCCAAGGGAGTGGCTTGTTAGCCAAGCTGCTGGCTCAGGATACAGCTCAAGCCTCCTGTCCTGGCCCCCGATCCAAAGGCCTTGAGGAGAAGGGGAAGCAAATTCTCAAGGAAATAGATCAGTATTATTAGAAGTCTAAATGGGAGACAGACAGAATCCAGAAGAGGAAAATGCTGCACTGCATTCAGAGAGCCCTGATTCAAGAAGATCTAGATCAGTGGTTCTCAACCTTCTGGCCCTTTAAATATAGTTCCTCATGTTGTGACCCAACCATAAAATTATTTTTGTTGCTACTTCATAACCGTAATTTCCTACTGTTATGAATCGTAATGTAAATATCTGATATGCAGGATGGTCTTAGGTGACTCCTGTGAAAGGGTTGTTCGACCGTCAAAGGGGTTGTGACCCACAGGTTGAGAACTGCTGATCTAGATTATGAGTCATATGGTAGAATGGTGGAGAACTGGACCAGGCAGGTGGGCAGTCACATGGAACCCTTTGAGGCACACCAAAAGGTCAGTGACTCCACTGGCCACAGTGGCAAAGCCAGCCAGGATAAGTACAAGAATGAGACAATCACACAGGCAGAAAAGTTCAATAATAAGAGGTCCTGGCAGCAGGACAACAATGTGAATCGGGAGAATGCAGCTAATAATCATGACCATGATGACATCACCTCAAGAACTCCCAAGGAGAATGGAAAGGAGGCTTTCAAGTATATTGTCCTATAACCGTTTCAGTGTATTTGCTAAGTTTCTATGTTCCCATTCCCACATCAAATTTTATATACTCTTGCTGTTTTTTTTTTTTTTTTTTAGCT
>NW_006285042.1:122137-134261 GCF_000327345.1 Myotis davidii
TTTGATCACTACCTCACATGTGTATCCACACTGCCCTGTCTTCTCATCTTCAGGTCTTGTTATGACAAAACACTGTTTTCTCTAAGAAGCCTTGTTTGCTGTCATACTCTTAAGTTACTGCTCCTTCTTTTGTTTCATCCATCATGGCACTTATCACACTGTATTATAAGTAACTAGAGGCCCGGTGCACGAAATTCGTACACTGGGGGTGGGGGGGAATCCCTCAGCCTGGCCTGTGCCCTCTCACAGTCTAGCACCCCTCACTCCTTACCGCCCACCTGCTTGCTGCTCCCTACCACTCGGCTCGCTGCTCCTCAGTGCTGCCGCGGAGGTTCCTGCCACTTCTGCCGCCCTCACCAGCCATGAGCCCGGCTACTGGATGAGCAGCACTCCCCCTGAGGGAACTCATTGTACCTCCAGGCCCTAGTTGGTGTGCATCAGTAGTTAGAGTGTCCTCCCATGCACCAAAGGGTCATGAGTTCGATTCCAGGTGAGGGCACATACACAGGTTGTGGGTTGCTTGGGCAACTGATCAATGTTTCTCTTTCTCTTTCCGTCTCCCTTCCTCTCTCTCATAGAATCATTGAGAAGAACATATCCTTAGAGGAGGACTTAAAAAGAAAAAAAAAGGCTGGTTTGGTTCAGTGGATAGTGCTTCTGCAGGCAGACTGAAGGGTACCAGGTTGGATTCCAATCGAAGGCATATACCTGGGTTGCCGGCTTAATCCAGGGCCCTGGTTGGGGATTCAGCAAGAGACAACCATTTGATGTCTCTCATATTAGTTTCTGTCTTTCTCCCTCCCTTCCACTCTCTAAAAAAAAAACAAAAAACAAAAAAAAATCAATGCAAAAATGTCCTCAGGTGAGGGTTAACAAAAACAACAAACAAACAAACAACACCCATTCCCAGTGTGATTATTGAAGGAGTATATGAAGTATTTGTTGAATGAACAGGAAGGGATAAGACTTTGCTTTCTAACTGTTTTAGCAACTGCAAGCCAGAGGGTGTATTTTTTAAAATATATTTTATTGATTTTTACAGAGAGGAAGATAGAGGGATAGAGAGTGAGAAACATCGATGAGAGAGAAACATCGATCAGCTGCCTCCTGCACACCTCCCACTGGGGATGTGCCCGCAACCCAGGTATATGCCCTTGACCGGAATCGAACCCGGGACCCTTCAGTCCGCAAGCCGACGCTCTATCCACTGAGCCAAACTAGTTAGGGCCAGAGGGTTTATTTTTTATTTTCATTTTTATTGATTGATTATTTTAGAGAGAGGAAGGGAGCGAGAGAAACATCAGTGTGTTGTTCCACTTACTATGCTCTCTTTGGTTGCTTCTTGTCTGTGCCCTGACCAGGGATCCAACCTGCAACTTTGCTCTATCAGGAGGAGGTTCTAACCCACTGCTCAAGGTGCTGCCTGTCAGAGCCCCTCAACAAAATCCCTCTGGTGTGCCCTGGCCCGTGCTGTGGGTCGGAGCTCCTCTGCCACAGCAAACGTTTGGGTTCCATTCTGTCAAGTTTTGGGTTTGATTCCTGGTCCAGGCTGACTGCTGCTCAGCAAATGACCAAGGACCATTGAAGTCCATGTGCTCTAGTCATTCGGCGGGGACCCGGGGTTCCATGGCTGACTTGGCCGACTCTGATCCCTGCTACCTCCATCCAGGGCGACTTCAACTATAAAAGCTACGTGGCCTCCAGGTAGATCGCCCTCTCCATGGCTCACCAGGCTTGGTTTCTGCGCAGTTGCCCTGGGAGGTGGATTTCCGGGTTCCCAGGGAGAGCGCCCTTCGATCCAGACTCCCAGGGAGAGCCGGTTGGGGGCTGAGTGCTGGCTGACCTCTGCAGTTGCCCCACCAGCCCCGCTCTCCCCTGCCTGTGGCCCCGCGCTCACTTCCTGATCTCAGATCGGGACCACAGGCACCTCAGTACCCAGTCCCCTGGGTGCCGCCATGCCTGCGGCCCAGCCCCTCCCTTCGCGATTGCAGATCAGATGGCTGGAGGCAGGTTGCACCCTGGGCCTGCACCCGGTGCTCAGGGTGCTGCCATGCCTGCTGCCCCGCCCCTCCCTTCATGATCACATATCCAGGGGCCACAGGCACCGGCTGCACCGGATGCCCTGGGTGCCACCATACTTGTGGCCCCGCCCCTCCCTTCACATAGCAGATCAGAGGGCTGCAGGCAGGCTGCACCCTGGGCCTGCACCTGGTGCCCAGGATGCTGCCATGCCTGCTGCCCCACCCCTCCCTTCTCCATTGCAGATCCAGGGGCTGCAGGCACAGATGCCCTGGGTGCCACCGTGCCTGTGGCCCTGCCCCTCCCTTCGCATGGCAGATCAGAGGGCCGCAGGCAGGCTGCACCCTGGGCCTGCACCCGGTGCCCTGGATGCTGCCGAGCCTGCTGCCCAGCCCCTCCCTTCGTGATCGCATATCCAGGGCCGCCTCTCCCTTCAAGATCGCAGATTAGGGGACTGCAGGCACAGGGGCACCCGGTGCCGGGGTGCCCTTGTGCCTGGGGCCCCGCCCCTTTTTTCACCATTGCAGATCAGGGGGACGCAGGCCAGTCGGCACCCCTGGCCCCGGTTGTCCTATACCCCGGCTCTCTCTTACTCCGATTGCCATGGCAATCACCGGCACCCCTGCTGGGGGTGTCGTCTGGCCAGCTGGGCTTTCTGATGGCGATCACTGGCTGGGGGGCTCTTGCCAGCCACCATTCTTCCATCTTTCCCCTTTTGCCTCCCATCATTGCGCCTATGTATGCAAATTAGCCGCCATCTTTGTTGGCAGTTAACCGCCATCTTGGCTGGCAGTTAATTTGCATATTGCCCTGATTAGCCAATGGGAAGGGTAGCGGTCATATGCTAATTACCATGTTTCTCTTTTATTAGATAGGATTAGCACTGTATTATAGCTGTTTAATCACTGATTGTAAGCTTCTAGAGGGGAATCTGTGTCAATCTTGTTCATTTTTATGTCTCTGTAATCTAATAGTTCCTGACACAATGTGTAGGAACTAAAAAAAATATTTATTGAATGAAGTTCTGAATCTATACATCTAATTCTGACTTTCTCTTAATTTTCAGTCCCATATATCCAGTAGCCTGTTAGATATTTCTGCTTGCATGTCTCACATTTGTCTCTTACAATTTGTTCTTTTCCCACAAAGCATGTTCCAAATCTTGATTTTTTCCATTGCAATTAAAGATACAACAATTAAAGATACTACTCTTCATCCACACTTGAAACTTTGCAGTCATATTTGATGTCTCCATATCTCTCAGACTTTGTATAGTAAGTCACCAGGTCTTGTTGATTCTTACTGTTATCTGATTCATGTCTTACCTTAGTGTTGCCAGATCTACGTCCTATCATCTTATTTTGGTTTCCTTTTTTTTTTTAACATAAAGGTTGTTGCTGTACCCACCTGATTCATCTTCCTACTCTCCCAAGCATTTATCCCCCTCAGTTTATTCTAATAACAGCTTAACCTTTCTTAAAATAACCTTGTTCACATTATTTATTTTCCTCTTCAACAAGCTTCAGCCTAGCTGGGTGGCTCCGGGGATAGAGCGTCAGCCTGTGGACTGAAGGGTCCCAGGTTCGATTCTGGTCAAGGGCACATGCCTGGGTTGTGGGCTCGATCCTCAGGAGGGAATATGCAGGAGGCAGCCAATCAGTGATTTTCTCTCATCATTGATGTTTCTATCTCTCTTCCTTCTTCTCTGAAATCAACAAAGATATATTTTTTAAAAAATAAACTACAGGGAAACTTAAAAAAAAACCAACAAGCTCCTTTAATGCCTATGACAGTGGTCAGCAAACTGCAGCTCGCAAGCCACAAAATACCGACTTCTGCGCATGGGCCACGAAGTTTCAATCGCACTGTATGTGCGCGCCTGCATGTGGTATTTTGTGGAAGAGCCACACTCAAGGGGCCAAAGAGCCACATGTGGCTTGCGAGCCGTACTTAGCCGACCACTGGCCTATGAGATAAAGAACTTTGAAAGACTTTAAGGAATTTGTACTTCAGAGTTTCAGTCTCATTTTTCTTTTTGACCTACTGTTAATTTTGGTCTATTTTCTTATTTTGGTACTTGTGGTAGCCGATCTCAGCATTTTCTCATTTCTTTTTTTAGTATGTTTTTATTGATTTCAGAGAGAGGGAGATAGAAACATCAATGATGGGAATCATTAATTGGCTGCCCTCTGCATACCCCCTACTGGGGATCAAGCTTGCAACCCAGCCATGTGCCTGACTGGGAATCAAAACTGACCTGGTTCCTGGGTCAGCGTGCATTTTCTCAGTTTCTTTTTTTTTAAAGGTCTCACACATTTATTATTGAACCAACTGACTACTGCAGAAATAAAAAAGTCAGCAGAAAAAATCATGAGTCCATTAACTTTTCAATTAAAATGCCCCAACTGTCCATCCAGACAGTAGCGATCTTTTCAATCATTTAAAGAAGTAGGAAACCTGGATACAGCATAAATATGCGAGTCATCTCTCATGTGTGATTCCTCATAGACCCAGTTTGGTTCTTCTCCAATGTCTCTTCTTCGAGTTGTACATCATTTTATTACCAGTTTTCATCTGAATCCATTGGGGAATGGGCCGGTTGTGCTTTTATTTCTTGGCCAGGAACTTCTTGAACCTGAAAGTCTTGTCAGAAGACATGGTGAAGAAGAAGCTAACGCATTCACCTCGACGGTGGAGAAATTGCTCATTTTCTCATTTTTAACCTACCTTTGGGGGTCCTTTCTCTGCTTTTAAAATCTTACCCCTACTCTCTATGAAGTCTTTTTCTGACAACTCTTCCCCAAGTCTTATGTTTAACTTCTGATGTGTTTATTTTACAGATCACGTATTTTGATGTTTTAAAAGTTGCTTTGTGACATCTTTTATACTGTTATTTAGAAAGGTTGTATTTGTTTAAAGTTTTTTATTGTTTTGAGCTACATTAATTTAACAGGCAAAAAAAAGGACTTCCTTTTAATTTGCATTTCTGTCATTTCTTGTGAGATAATTTTCTATTAAAATTTTAGTTTCTCACCAATTTACATATTAAAGATAGCAACCCTCTTATCTATTGCATTTTCCTATTTTTCATTGTTTTTATGCTTGAAAAGTCCTTCACTATCCCAAACCAGCTATTTACTGAGATTTTCTTCTGTTTTATGATTTCTCTTTTATATTCATTAAACCAGCTGCAAAATTTATTTTTATAACTAGGGTTAAGAAATGAGTTTTAAAAAAATATTTTCAACTCCTTTATACTAGTACCAACTATTAAATAAGACCACCAGTTATTGTGGGAGGAAAGGATTAACTTTATTATGTACTTAATTCTTTATAAATATCTGCATTTGCTTTTGGACTTGTTATCTATTCTGTTGTTCAGTAGTTGATTCTTGAGCCAGCCACCTATTATTTTAATCATGACAACTTTATGATTTTAGTTTTGGTAGAGTAGCTCTCCTTCATTTCTTATCTCCCTCACCCTTGTAAGCTGTTTGGTAGCTGGGGACATACTCTTTTTATCTTTGTATCTTATAGTGCTTCATTAAGTATGTATTGGTTCATTGACTACCAATTAGAGGGTTATCAGAGGACTTAAAATTCTGAGACCACTTTTTAATTTTTGGCTGCTTGATACAGTACCCATTCAAAGGCATTTTAATATGCTGTAGGGATAGGAAAGTAACTAAGACATTATTATATCTTACTAAGTATGGTTTTAGTAGTTGACAATGTGTACAATGAAACTGCTTTGATGATGTTAGAAACTAATTCTTACTAGCAGTGAATACTTTTTTACATATATAAAGTTATTTGTTTCTAAAATTTCAAGGGGAGACATTAAGTTATTTCTTTGCCTTTTTTCTAAAATAAAGTTTTTGAGTTAAAGATTTACTTATATTTGTTTGCATCAATAAGTAAAATTTTCAAACTTCTCATTTTAGGTAATTTTGAATTGCTCCGCTCTGCAGAGTTTATTGCATTTGCTGAGTAGCCCAAAGGAATCTATCAAAAAGGAAGCATGTTGGACAATATCTAATATCACAGCAGGAAATAGGGCCCAGATCCAGGTAATTTCAATACATAGCATCTGTATTTTTTTGCATATTTTTATGGATAAATAAGATTTTTTTTTCTGTCAGTCTTTAAAGTATATATTTTTTCTATTGCCTTGGAGGCTACTTACTGCCAACATTGTTCTCTTATTTGGTCAGTCTTCATCTTTTTAAAAAACCCTATTTTGAAGAAGATAAGTCTTTTGAACTTACACTTGGGCCTTGGTATTTCCCTTTGCCTTTAATATTTGATGATTTTCCAAGATAGTGTAATAGTGTCTTGTATTCTTGCAGTTTTGTTGGACTTTATGCTAAGCAGGTTAACTTTACTCTTGCCAAGTAAAATACTTATTTTCTATTGGACTCATGCATTAGATTGCTTTAATTTTTCATGAACCTTTGAGGACCCATTTTTCTCTAGCTGGTTATCTGCCCTTTTATTCTTACACTAGGGGCCCAGTGCACGAATTTTTGCACCTTCAAAGGAACCTTGGGCTGCAATGCTGCTGTGGGCACAGGGGTGGATGTTGGCCCTCCCACTGCAGCCCCTGGTCCCCTGTCTGCTGGCAGCCCCGTTCCTGCTGCTGCCGCTCCCACACACTGAAAGAACCAGCCCAGCTCGCATCCGCTGACAGTGCAGAGCGATTGGGGCTGGCGCCAGCAGCGGTGCAAAAGGTGGATGCTGCCCTGATTGCCCCTCAGGAGCAAGCGGAGGTGGAGAAGCCCTCAGGGGCAATCAGAGCTGGCAGCAGGTGCGAGCCGCAGCTCGGGTGCTGGCTGCCAGCCCCGATCACCCCTCAGGAGCAGGGGGAGGTGGAGAAGCCCTGTGGGGCAGTAGGGGCCGGCAGCTGCCACTGGCACCACTGATGGCGCCAAGCCATCAGGGCTGGTGCTGAGTGGGGCCAGCAATGGCAGCAGGTGCGAATACTGGGCAGGACCACGGCGCATAGAAACAAAGAATTTTCAGTAACCACCAGAGGCTCACCCCAATGACAGTGACCGGCACCCCGCCTTGGTCTGGCGCCCCCGCTCACCTGCTCCACCATGTTCCATGCACGCCCCCTGGTGGTCAGCACACGTCATAGAGACTGGTTGTTCTGCCGTTTGGTCTATTTGCATAGTAGGGTTTTATATATATAGATCAATGGGAGAATAACCCAAGTGGAAGATTAGCAGTGGTCCAAATGGTCCAACATAGGCCATGAGAAAGGCTGGAACAATGGGTTGAAAAACAACTTAGGAGATTTTGAGCTGAGTGGAATCGTAGAGGTCATCTAATCCAGCATTCTTGTTTATAGATGAAACTGAGACTCAGAGAAATAAAATTATTTTCTACAGGGCATCTCGAGTAAAGGACAGAACCAAGATTAAGTGTCTTTCTGCTAAACTTTGCTTACTGCTCTCATTGGTATAATAGATAAAGTTCTCATCCAGGAAAGCATGGGTTAAGTTAATCATCCCTTAACAGAATTCTATCATGGACAGACATTGGTAGCTATTGCAGTTCATAGCTTACATACAAGGTGATTTTAACTGCAGTTGATTGCTTGCTATGCACCAGACTGCTATGTAAAACTCAATTTTTTTTTTTTATTAGAAAATGATATGAACCAATTTAGGTACTTGAGCTAAGGAGAAACATGAAGAAAATAATTTGAGGAAGACTACTTTAGTGTTAGTAGGGTAGGTGAGAGGGACTGAGTAAAAGTACTCTGTCCAACTAAAGGCTTTTCTGGTAATCTGGATTGAGGTGGTGGCTTGGACCAGAATGGTGGCAGTGCTAAAGGAAAGGAAAGAAAGGATGGACCTAGAGCACTTTAAATTGAAAATGTAAAAGATGTGGTGACTGATTGAATTTAGAATAAATAAATACAAAGAGAGCCTTTGTGAATTTGACAAATTTGAAAGGAAACCTGGTATAGAGGGCAGATGATGTGCTTGAGGCGATTAGCAGATCTAAAGTAAGCTGTTGGCCATCCTGGGTTGGAGCTCCAGTGAGAAGGGAGTCACAACCAGAGTTACAACACACATGTCAGGGTGGATGCTATGAGAGAAATGAGAATAGCAGAGGAAGAAAGAATTGAACTTTTATTGTGGGTGGACCAAGACAGGATAATAAAAGAGAAAACTCAGAGGTAAAACTAGATTACAAGGTCACAGACTCCAGATATCAAGTATGGCCAAAAGGTTAAGGATAATGAGGACTTAACTCCTCCCTATTTATTTTTAACACGGGGAGGGATGCCATTAGTGAAACCACCTGAAAAGTTATAATTAGTATTATGAAAACTTTTTTTAAAAGCACATGTTTTTATTGATTTTAGAGAGGGAAGAAGCGGGGGAGAGAGAAATATCGATCGGCTGCCTCAGGCATGCCTCCTACTGTGGTTTGAACCCCAAAACCCAGGCATGTGCCTTTACTGAAAATTGAACCTAAGACTTTTTGGTGCATGGGATGATGCTCAACCAACTGAGCTACAGCAGCCAGGGCATATCATGAACACTTTTATAAATTTTTGTTTATTATTTGTCAATTGCAGTTGACATTTAATATTTTATGTTAGTTTCACATGTACACATAGTGGTTAGACATTACAAATCTTACAATTTTCCTTCCCATTTAATTTTTTCTTTAATTTCAGACTGTGATAGATGGCAACATTTTCCCAGCCCTCATTAGTATATTACAAACTGCTGAGTTTCGAACAAGGAAAGAAGCTGCTTGGGCCATCACAAATGCAACTTCTGGAGGATCAGCTGAACAGATCAAGTAAGTACTAGCCAGGTAGCATCTTATAAATTAAAGGAAAGTTTTTCTCTACCATTTAAGAATGCTAATTCTAGCCTCCTGGAACATGATTCTGTTTCATAATTTAGACACAAATAGATGTTTTATTCCTTATACCTTTCCCATGCCTTCTTGCAAACAAATTCTGGGATGTGAGAAGTATGGCAAAGTTGAGGTTTGAAGCAGAAATAATTATAGGGGTGGCTTCAGCACACTCTGGAGCTGCTTGGTCAGAAATTTCTTGAGTAGTCTAGAAGGTTACATGTAGAATCCTTAGAGTCCAACTTTAATAGTTAACTCTTGCTCTTTCTAGTTTAAATGGTTTAATTGGACCAGACTTGAAAGAGAGGTCTATCTTAGGGTAAAGTCCCAAATTCAGTGGAGGCAAGTGTCTCCTAAAGTAATATAGTATTCAGTAAAGAGAGAGAGAGAGATCTGTATCAGCTAGAGACTCAAATGGCCCCTTGGGTAGTAGCAGCTTATAATCTTAACACGTTAAGCGCCCAGCCTGTTTTGTCTTCCGGATGGAAAGTATAGTGTCAGTCACCGGTGACTGACTGGGCGCTTAATGTGTTAACTAGAGGCCTGGTGCATGAAATTCGTGCATGTGTGGGGTCCCTAGGCCTGGTGAGTGATCAGGAGTGGTTCCCCGCCTTTCTGCCTCCTCCTTCCCCCACTCCCTCAGCACCCTGCCACCACTGCTGGTTGCCTGCCATGTTCTGCACTGTCCCCGGTGGTCAGCGCACATCATAGTGAGTGATCGAACTCCTGGTCTCCCAGTCGAACTCCTGAGGGGACAATTTGCATATTAGCCTTTTATATAGGACTAGAGGCCCGGTGCACAAAATTCATCCACAGGGGGGTGGTCCCCTCAGCCCAGCCTGCACCTTCTCCAATCCGGGACCCCTTGGGGATGTCCAGCTGCCGGTTTAGGCCCAATACCAGGGATCGGGCCCAGACCAGCAGTCATACATCCCTCTCACAATCCTGAACCACTGCTCCTAATTGCTCACCTATCTGCCTGCCTGGTTGCCCCTAACTGCCCGCCCACCAACGTGATTGCTCCTCACTGCCTCTGCGTGCTGGCCTGATCATCCCTAACTGCACCCCGCTGCCGGCCAGGTTGCCCCCAACTGCCCCCTCCCTGCTGGCCTGGTCACTCCTAACTGCCCCCCCCCCGGCCTGGTCACCCCTTACTGCCCCCTCCTGCCAGCCTGGTTGCCGGGATAGCTAGAAAAAGGCATTTGTAGGGTAGGAATCATAAAAAATAATGAAATCTTACCATTTGTGACAGTATGGATGGACTTAGAGGGTGTTATACTAAGTGAAATAACTCAGGGAAAGACAGATACCATATTATTTCACTTATATGTGGAATCTAAAGAACAGACGAAACATAAATAGAGTTATAGATACAGAGAACAGACTGAGGGTTGCCAGAGGATTGGGGGTTGGGGACTGGGTGAAAAAGGTGAAGGGATTGAGAAGTATAAATGGGTAGTTACAAAATTGTCATGGGTCCCGGGGGATCAACAGGGTGGGTGGAGTGAGCAGTATGGCTGCTCTCAATCCTGTCCTCAGAGGCCCTGGCAATTGCTGCAAGCGCCTCCGAGAGAAAGCTGCCCTCGAGTTCCAACCAATGCCAGACAGTCCAGTTTCTCCCCAGAGACTCGCACGGAACTGGGGCTCAGAGCCTGAGACTCCCTCCCGATTGAAAAAGACAATCGTGTCCTCAGCCACCAGCCCTCTCCGAATGCACCTCCGCACTTTTGTATTTAACTTCCGCTCTGCACCTCCTCTGAGTCTCATTATGCTTTTCTCTTTCCTCCAGTTGTAGAATTTCCACTCAGCCAGCCTTCCTGTGGTTCTGGATGATGTCCGTTCCGTCTTTTAGTTGTATTTTTGAAGTGGTTGTGCGAGGCAGCAATCTCTGGTGTTTACCTATGCCGCTATCTTGGTTTTTCCTCTCCAAATCTGTTTTCTTAATTGAAATAGTTAAACTGTACACATACATATTTTGAAAACATTTCTAAAATACTGTGGTAGCTTTCATCAGAAAGTATTCAGGGATATTTTGCTCAGTTAGAGAAGAGAATGGCGACTACCCTTTTAAAAATTTTGCATAGCTATTTATAATAATTAAGTTAGTTATCAATATTCTAGCAGTTTCTTATTAATTAGATGAAGCGTTTTCTTAAAAAGATTATTATAAAAATATTATAGTCCAAATTATTGAAAATAGACTGGCTTTCTGATAAAGATATCTATGTGGCTTCTGCTCTTTCTTGTTGGGAAGACAAGATTTAGATAGTTTTTAATTATAGAAAATATCCATAATTCTATGCTAAATTAACCAATTATAAACATACCACTATAGTGGTCTTTATTTATTTATTTTAATGTATTTTTATTGATTTCAGAGAGGAAGGGAGAGGAAGAGAGAGATAGAAACATCATTGATGAGAGAGAATCATTGATCGGCTACCTTCTGCACACCCCACACTGGGGATTGGGCCCACAACCCAGGCATGTGTCCCAACCAGGAATCAAACAGTGACCTCGTGGTTTATAGGTTGATGCTCAACCACTGAGCAATGTAGGTGTATCGGTTTTTGTGTGAACATAAGTTTACCTCATTGGGTAAATACCTAGGATTAAGATTGCCAGATTGTATAGAAAACTTTGTAAAAAACTGACAAGCTGTCTTTCAAAGTGGTTTATTCTAATTTGCATTCTCACCAACAAAAAAAAGATGAGTTTCTGTTGCTCCAAATCCTTACCAGGATTTGGTATTGTCAGTGTTTTGGGTTTGAGCTATATCAGTAGGTCTGTAGTATCATTGTCTTAATTTATAGCCCCCTAATGATATATATAGGGTGTCCCAAAAATATGTTTGCTCACTTTAACAGCTGATTCTATTACGTTTTGAAAACGAAATGTATCTTAATAAGCACTGTCTTTATAATTATTCAGTGTGTGTATACATTTTTTTTTCGGATACCCTGTATATGAGTTGAGCATCTTTTTATATGCTTACTTGCCATTGTATATCTTTGGGGTGTATGTTCAGATCATTTGCCCATTTTTATATTGAGTTGATTTCTTATCTTTATTTATTTATTTTTTTATTTAAATCTTTATTGTTCAGATTATTACATTTGTTCCTCTTTTTTCCCCCCATAACTCCCCTCCTCCCAGTTCCCGCCCCACCCCCTCCCTCACTCCCCACCCACTGTCCTCATCCATAGGTGCACGATTTTTG
>NW_006285042.1:135205-145051 GCF_000327345.1 Myotis davidii
TCCCTCTTCTCCCGTTTGATTCTCAGTCCCTGGCGACTCGCCCGGATCTGGAGCTCAGAGTCTGCGACTCCCTCCCGATTGAAAACGCCAACCGCGCCCTCCGCCGCCAGCCCGCTCCGCGCACTCCGCACCTCAGAATTTGCCTTCAGCACTGCGCCTCCTCTGAGTATCCGTATGCGTTACTCTTTCCTCCTAGTTGTAGGACTTCCACTCAGCCAGCGTTCCTGTGGTTCTGGGTGATGTCCGTTCCGTCTTTTAGTTTCACTTTTGAAGTGGTTGTTCAAGGCAGCAAACTCTGGCGTTAACCTATGCCGCCATCTTGGTTCTCGATTTCTTATCTTTAACATTTAAGCGTTCTTTGTACAAAATAGAGTGGCCTGTTGGGCCTGTTATGCTGGCTTTTGCAGCAAGTGTGTCATATTTCAGAGGTGCAGTTACCTATAGAAACAAAACTATTTTCTGAGTTGCGCATGTTCAGAGAAAAGAGAGTATTCCAGTTTCTTGGAGTCCAGTAATTGTGGAAGGAAAAAAGAACGGAACTGGCTGCTAGAGAACTATTTCACTTATTTGTGCTTTTTGTGTGTGATAAGGTGTAGTGTATGGTTGAATGGGTGCCCTTTTTTTTTTTTATCTCTGTAGTCAGGTTGAGGATGATCCTTCCACCAACCTAATAAGTTTTATTGAATTAAAAGCTTTGACTAAAGTATTCTTTTTATTACTTTAGGTACCTCGTAGAACTGGGTTGTATCAAGCCACTCTGTGATCTCCTCACAGTCATGGACTCTAAGATTGTGCAGGTTGCCCTAAATGGCTTGGAAAATATCCTGAGGCTTGGAGAACAAGAAGCTAAAAGAAACGGCACTGGCATTAATCCTTACTGTGCTTTGATTGAAGAAGCTTATGGTAAGACAGAGTATTAAGCAGATGTCCTAAATTATTGTCTTTTCTCTTTGCTTTTCTGGCCTGTCCACATCTGTCATTAGCAAACATATACAAAAACTGTTCTCTTATGAATGATAATGTTTAGTATGTAGACTTGGAAAAGAATATGTATTGTAAATAAAAGGGAAGCAAGTACCTTCAGTTTAGCCAGTTTTACACTAGGCTCTTAGGATCTTCCCAATTCCCTGACTGCTTTTCCTTGTGGGTACTCTTGCATTCTTACTAGTCCATCTGATGCTCAAGAACATCCGTATCTACTGTATCTGATGCCTGACTCCTTTGCTCTTGTAAGATTGAGAGTTCTGATTTTGCATTGCACCCTCAGTTCCTGTGTTCCTAAAGAGTTTCTGACTAGAGTTTCATCTTAGAGTCACTTGGTTTCCTCATTCTTCTATTTGAGTCTTTACTGTATTCTTCATCATCAGTTTACTAATGTACTTTAACCTTTTAAGTTGCCTAAGTGATTTTAATGCATGGCCTGGGGTTTGTTTATTCCTGAGATTGGAATTAGGGATCATGGGGGTACATTTATTTTTCAGATTTATAAGCTGATGCAGAATTGTTTTCCAAAATTATTTTAACAACTTATTTTTTAAAAACATGATGACAAAAGCTATACGTACTTAGTGTAAGGGATTTTGAAATGTATAAAAAAGAAAAACATTCTTTAACCAGAGTTTTTTCTCCACAGATGTAACTATTGTAACTTTTTTATTTCTATACATTTTAATATGGATATATATATGAATATGTATTTTTTTTCCATTGAGCAATGTTATTTTTTCCTTTGAGTGATGTTAACATTAAAATCAGATGGGCTTGACCTTAATAAAGGGAATGTGTTGGCTAATTGCTCTAGTCGGACTTCTAAGTTTAAGCAATAGAAATAGATTCTGACTGATTTAAGGATATTACACCTTTGCTGTAATGATATTGGATAACAGCGTCTATAGATAGAACTAGAGCCAGGAATTAATTAGGCCATAGGTACAGTCCAGCAGGAACTCTTCCGAGACTGGCCCTTGGCACTGAATGATGTGACTGTTATGGAAATTGCTGTTTCTGGGGTCTGGCTGTTGCTTGCACATGCATTTAAGATGCCAGTTTGTAATGTGCTGGTATTCAGATGTAATCCCCAGCAATACTGTCTATGCTATCACAAAATACATATGAGCTATAAGTAAAGAAGAGAGTCTTCCGTTATCTCAAGAAAGACAACATATGGCAAAACATGGCTTCATTAGAATTTCCTATAGATAAACAACAGATTTTCCTTTATTCTTTATTCTAGGTCTGGATAAAATTGAGTTCCTACAGAGTCATGAAAACCAGGATATCTACCAGAAGGCCTTTGATCTTATTGAGCATTACTTCGGTACCGAGGATGAGGACAGCAGCATTGCACCCCAGGTTGACCTTAGCCAGCAGCAGTACATCTTCCAGCAGTGTGAGGCTCCTATGGAAGGCTTCCAGCTTTGAGGCAATACACTGCTTTCATGTTCCTGTGTCAGACCAGGCTACCTAGTCACGTCCTCTTGTGGAGCCCACAGTCCTCATGGAGCTGACTTCTCAAATGTTTTCCATAATACTGTTTGCGCTCATTTGCTTGCCTTGCGCACCTGCTCTCTTACACACATCTGGAAAACCTCTGGCTCTCTGTGGTGGAATATCCTTCTAAGGAAAGAGTAACCAGAACGGCCCACTCTTAAAGGAAAATCCCTAGACTTTGGAGATCTGCACTTCTATATTCTAAGAGTCATGGAAATATACACATATTCATGTGGCTTTCTTATTTTGTGGCAGAAAAAAGAGGACTCCTCCTTCCCTTTTAAGTGGGAAAAAATACTGACATTAAAAAGATAAGACTAAAACTTTATCTTGAGTTTCACACAACTACTTGCAACAAGGGAGATGTTTAGACCTGTTGTGTACTTCAGAGTACTTTTCATGCGTTCTTCCACAGTGAACCCTGGTGGCTTTTTCTAGCCAAATTTGCATTAATTCTTACTGAGATTGGATGGTTTTCTTTCCTCTATTGGCGCCATTCTTCACAGATTAAAGTTAAACCATCTGCTCTCTCACCTCCAGCCTTCAGGTGAATGTGCTTTCTAGTTGTCAGGAATGCTGAAGAATTAACACTGATTTTCTCATGTGATACTGGTTTGAAGATTTCCTTAGAGCAGAAAGCAGAGGGGCACATATTAATCTGTATGGCTATTGCTTCTCTTTGGTCTTCTGTGTCTTTGGATTTGAAAGTGGTTCAGTTCTAATGCTGGGTGAAGATTGATTTAGAATCCTTAGTAATCTAAACTATATTCATTTAATAACAAAATTAAAAAAAAAAACCCTCCAATTTTCCCAACTTAACCAGTGTGTTTAGAGGCTGTGTTTTTGCATTTAAACAGATGTTTCAGGCTTTGTGGTCCTGATAAGGTCCTCATTAAATTGTAAAGTTCACGCTAGGTGCTTTTCCCCTCTGTGACTGGCAGAGAACACGTACTTTTAAAGGTTACTTAGGGACATTTTTTTTTTTTAAATTAGGTGCAGCTTGATTCTAATGTATTCATGCTGCAGATATGAATATATGTTCCCTTTAATGCAGCATCCTTATCTTGAACAAATAACTATCTTCTCAACATGACCTGTTTAACCCAAATAAGGGCAGTGATCTTTTTCTTATAACCTCATTGTTCCCTCCCTAATCATTTCATCTCCTACTAGTTAGTATAGCCCAGTCAAGTTGCCCTCCCCCTTGTCATAAAATAAAAACAGTTTCTACCTTCTGGCTCATTTAATGATGACTGCAATCTGTACTTGCAAAAAGCGCTTCCAGTACTGTCTTCTGTGATCTACATTTGAGCTTGGACTGGAACGAAAAAATAAGTTTAATTGCCAAGAGAACTGCAACTGAACATACGACTTCTTGGTGCTAGTTGGCCATCTTGATTCAAAGTTGGGACACACTCTCAGAGAAGATTTATATTTGTTAATGTGCTATTCAAAATGAATTCTGAAGGAAAAGTTGCTCATTTTTGTTTCAGAGAATACCCTTTTAATCCTCTTTAATCTTGTCCTCTTCTAGAATTTATTTTAACCCCACAGTGTAAGTAATTGGAAGTTCCCCTGATAAGTTATTTATACATCTCTGGTAAATCCTGCTCAATTTTAGGGATAATCAGAGCTCTCATACCTCATCATGTTGTCATTTAAGCAGTCAACTTATGTGACCTGATTTAGATTTTTTAAAAATCCACTTCATTTAAAGTAGAAAGGTAACAAAAACAATGGACATTTTAGCCAAGCCTGTGACACTGTCTTCACACCTAGCTTGTAGTTGTGTCTGTGCTCTGGATGGATACGGTCTGATATTTGTCTGTCATTGATGGAGCAGCCACTGCAAAACTAGTCAACTCTCATTTATAACTGTTAATTTTTCTAGTGCTGCTTTGTGCTGTAAGGACAGTTTAGTTTACTGCACTTGACCTATAAAAGACTTTGATTCTTTGTAATTTAGGGACAAGTTAGGTGGTTAGTTTAAAGAAAAATTTTTAGTGTTGCCTTGATTTCACATTAAAATATATCTTCTTTCAGAAGGGTAATAGAAGCACTGATTCATAGTAAAAATCTTGGGTTTTAGCTTTGACTTCTTTTGTTTGTGGCTGAGTTTTTAAAAATTGTAAATTACTGGTAACACGTCATTTCTGTAGGATGTTTAAATTATGTATCTTCTATTGGGTAATTTTAATAGTTTTCAGTTCATGTTGATAAACCAGTTTGAATGGAAAGTATATATAAAGCACACAAAGTTGTTTCTCCAAGTTAGAATAGCATACATTGGAAATTTTTGCTAGCAATTGCAGGTGTCTCAATGAATGAATTAAAACAAAGTCCACTCAACTAATGTCGTTTATTTTCTATTTAAAACAGAGAAACGTGTCTTGCTCCTGTCCTAGAAGTTCATGAGCCGTGATATATCAGCTAAATTTTTTTTAGAATAAAATGATTTTTTAAATATAAAAACTGGAATTGACTAACTGGAAAACTGAGCATAAAGGAACTGAGAAAGCAGCCCTTTTTTTGTAATAGAAATGACATTTCAGGAGGTAACTAAGTCCTATTTTTAGTTCTCTGCCTGGCAGATTCTGTTAATTTACTTTGCATATATTGAATATACCCTATCACTAAGATGTTACTCATTACAAAAGCATGTTAATTTCAACACAGGAAAACTCTTCTGTGGTTTTATATACTGATGAGGGAGAAAGTGGCTCGATAGTCTCTCCCCCTTTTTCTTTTCTCCAAACTTTCAAAGTGTAGTCTTCGTAATGAGAACTTCAGTAGGGGGGAAAAAGCATTAAGATCTGGGAATTAAAGGGACCTTATAGCTGAAGGACCAGCAAGTAGATATAATTAGATTGGGAAATACTGGGAAAGTTAAAGATGATTGATATGAAGAATGGTGAGATTTACAGATGGAGTTTTCCATGGAACACATTAATTCATATTCTTGTCACGATATAGTTACCTTTGTCAGCTGTACTGATTTTTAAAACTATATTACCCTAGGATTGTTTCTTCCATCTGCCATATAAAACTTGGGTTGCTTTCATCATCACAGATACAAACATTGACAATTATCCCACAATAAATCTGAATTATTCCACATTGTTGCTGATTTTGCTAAGAAAATAGCATATTTTATAAACCAAACTACCCCATCTAAATCTTCTGTTGTACTTGGCTATCCCACCACAGGCAACTTTGAATTTACTTATCTAGTGTTGAATAAACATTTTAGTTATTTAATCCCCCAATTTGAGGTTGTATTATGAAGGTATACCTTGGGTTGAAGGATTTTTCTTTTTTGCTGATTAGTTTTGTGAACATTTTTATATTAGTAAGTCATAGCTATTTTAAGTCTTGGGGCTTTTCAAACTGGGTGGAGCAAAAAACAGATTTACAGTTGTGAGTACACGAAAGTTTATTGTATTATTTATTAGTTATTGTATTTTCCATATGAACAACAGTAAACCTACTTTTGCCTTATCCTGTAAAGGATTAGAAAATTGTGATGTTCAGTAAAGAAAAGAGTTCCACTTTTAGAAAGGGGTATTGTTTGTTTTCCATATTTATAAGATACTAGAGGCCCAATGCACAAAATTCGTACAAGGGGCTTAGCCCTCACAGCCCCAGCTTCGTCCGAAAGGTTGTCCGGACTATCCTGCTGCTGTTTGGTCTAATTAGCATATTAGCTCTTTATTATATAGGATATGCTACCTCCTACATTCTAAACTTTGCTCATTTGCAGTGATAGGTATAAACCTACACATGGGAGACTCAAATCTGAACTTTTTGCCATCTGAAAATAAAGCCATTTTATTGTGCAGTGAGCAGAGTATATATGTGAGGAAATATTTGGGCTACATTTTCTTATCAAAAGTTATATATAGCCTAGCCGGCTTGGCTCCGTTGTTGAGCGTCAACCTATGAACCAGGAGGTCATAGTTCAATTCCTGGTAAGAGCATATGCCTGGGTTTCAGGCTTGATCCCCTGTGTGGGATGTGCAGTAGGCAGCCAATCCAAAAAGGATGGGCAGTAATGGTACCGGACATCAGAATATGTGTGATAAAATGCAACAAATATTAAATGCTAATTTTAACATCAAATTGCTACTGGGAAAAAATGTATCTGGAAATTTGGGATAAGAACATTACAAGTAGCTGAAGTTCCATCCTTTCTCAACTAAGGAGAGATGAGTCCCAGTGTGTTTTCCTATAGGTCAAATAAAGATTACTATTTCAGCTTCTGTTGTTTCCCAAGTGCTTGGCTAAGGGATTTCACTTGTTCTCTTTTAATCCTCCAACTGCTCTTTGATGTGGGTAGTTGTCACTATGTTATAGATGCCAAAATCAGGGCTTACAAGGCTTAGGAGAATTTACTTTGCCCAAGGTCACAACTATTAGATACTGTTTGTCCAAAGATGGGGAAGTGTCTTGCAGATTTTATGTCAAAGAAAGCAGTCATGGAGGTGTTCTGTGCCAGGAACTCTCAGAATTACACATGTCAGCCACAGCTGGGCCAGCTTTTTTTGTTGGACCATTCTTTCTGAATCTTCCTTAGCAGCAGCATCCTTAAACTGACTACATGAGGTATAAGTTATTTTAAGATTACATAGGTCCTCAGCCCAAACATCTTTCCCCTTCTGTGGTGCTAAAATTATGTATAATCCGACCAATAAAACAACAGAAATTTAAAAATAATATGCAAATGATTTTGAGTTTAGTAGCATAGTGGCTAAACTCAGAAGCATGTTTCCATTCAACAAACAAATGTAGAAGGTATTAATACAAAAGTAAGGTTTTAATACAGAAGAATCCTGCTTTAGAAAGCAGTGCCACGTATGGATGTGAATTTAACACAGCTAACTTCCTAAGGGAGAATCGTCCCAAGGAATGTCAAAAAGATCACTTTTTAATGTATGCTGTTATGTTCAGCTTACCTCGTCTATGTCCTTTTTCAAAGTGTTCTTACACTTTGGAATGGTTCTACTAATTCTTTGTACTTGAATACAGTATGTCAGGCCATGGGTGAGCGCCTTGCACCTAGTAGATCTTTAATAAACACTAAATGACTGAAGGAATATGCAACTATATGATATTAGTAAAGGGCATTTGGTTACCAAAAAGTTCAAAGGAATTCCTTTTATGCTGCTGTCTGAAATCAGGATTAACAACTCGTAAAGCTACTGTCTTAAAATGTATTTTGTATGTAGTAACCTTTCAAGAGACAATTTGATCTGAAGTTTACAAAAGCAAATATAGCAGAGATTTGTTATATAAAAACAACCTACGCCTTCTGAGAGAAGTTAATGGTATATTTTACAGGATAGCTAATTATAAAATCAACCCCATGTGTTTATGTATACTAAAAATAGCTCTCCAGTCTTTTCTGGCATAGTCTAGGGTTAAAACTTTTGTCCAATTATATCCACTTGATGTGGAAATTGATGGTTACCCTTCACCCGTAGTCGGCAAACTGCGGCTCGCAAGCCACATGCGGCTCTTTGGCCCCTTGAGTGTGGCTCTTCCTAAGCCTTAGGAGTACCCTAATTAAGTTAATAACAATGTACCTACCTATATAGTTTAAGTTTAAAAAAGATGGCTCTCAAAAGGAATTTCAATCGTCGTACTGTTGATATTTGGCTCTGTTGACTAATGAGTTTGCCGACCGACCACTGCCCTACACTATTAAATAGGGATTTCTTATTGTTACATATTATATGTATTGCTGCAGGAGAACATTATCCATTCCTCCAATTTAAGTGACAGATCAGAAACAGAAAGATGGTATGTTTCTTCATCCCATGATTGCTTCTCTACTATTTTTGAGAGATTCCACTGACCAGGTGTTTTGTTTTTCTGAAAACAAAACAAAACCTTAAAATATAGCCTTAACTCCTGCAGACTACACTATCATCTATAGTACAAAATTGTTGGGTTTACAAGTTTATTGTAGTCAGCTTAGATGATTGTTGCCCCTATTTCATTTGCCATTTTGAAAGAGCCTTGTTTGAGAAAAAAATAAGTGGTCATTTCTGTGATACTGAATGTTTTGCAAAGAATAAAATTACTCTTAAATTCCTTTTTCTTTCCCACTTACCCTAACGAAGCCAAAGGAGTCTAGCAGGTGGGTGTCCACAATGTGGTTCACTTCCTTACCAAAACCACTTGGGCCCAGCATTATTTAGAGTGATGGGGAGGGAGAAAATAGAAACTCAGAAGACCACAGTGGTGGGAACAGAACACTACCAGAGAGAGATCTCGGCAGGATGGGGTGTAAAATATCCTGTGAAGAGTGCGGAACTTTCCAAGATTAAATTGTGGTTATGAGGAGAGAGCCCTCTTGAGAAGTCAGCAGTGGCTGTACTGGTTTTCTGGGGGCAGTCCCAGTTTTTAGATCAACACCTGTTCATTATTTTAGTCTGTCATTTCGCTTTAAAAAAAAGTCTCAGTTTAGATAAGTTATATGGCTAGCCCATATTTAAACTCAAGTAGATTTTCATATGTTTAAATTGCTGGTGGTCTAAAGCAACTATATGTACACAGTCTTATTCAGTTTGATTTTTGAAATTGAATTGGGTAATCAGAGTTACTACAAAGCAAGTCAGTCAAGATGACCCTTAATGTAGGAAATCACTCCCAGGCCATGTTTAGGTCTGACACACATATAAAAAAAATTTTTTTAATTAAAAAGAAACCAGCCGAAACCGGTTTGGCTCAGTGGATAGAGCGTCGGCTTGCGGACTGAAAGGTCCCAGGTTCGATTCCGGTCAAGGGCATGTACCTGGGTTGCAGGCACATCCCCAGTGGGAGATGTGCAGGAGGCAGCTGATCGATGTTCCTCTCTCATCGATGTTTCTAACTCTCTATCTCCCTTCCTCTCTGTAAAAAATCAATAAAATATATTTAAAAAAAATAAAAAGAAACCAGCCCGCCAGTGTTGCTCAGCAGTTGAGCATCAACCCAGGAACCAAGAGGTCACTGGTTTGATTCCTGGTCAGGGCACAGGCCAGGGTTACAAACTCAATCCCCAGTAGGGGGCATGCAAGAGGCAGTCCATCTGTGTTTCTCTATTTCTCTCCTCTCTCTAAAAAGCAATAAAAACGAGAGAAACTAAGATGGCGGCAGAGATAAACACCGGGAAATTAATGCCGCTCACAACAATTGATTAATACCTCAGAGAAACAATACGGACTTCATCCAGAACCATAGGAAGCCTGGCTGACTGTAAACTCTACAACTAGAAGGAAGGAAAGGCACACTGAGACCCAGAGAAGCTGCAGGAGAGAAGCACAGAGGTACGGGGCTCACCCGGGGCTCGCGCGCGCGGAAAGGGACTGGGAC
>NW_006285042.1:146975-147493 GCF_000327345.1 Myotis davidii
TCCTTGTCAGGGCACAAGCCCAGGTTGTGGGCTCAGTCCCCAGTGGGGGGGTGTGCAGGAGGCACCTGATCGATAATTCTTTCTCATCATTGATGTTTCCATCCCTCCCTCTCCCTTATTCTCTCAGAAAGCAATAAAAACATATTTAAAAAAGCAAAACAGCCCTAGCCAGTTTGGTTCAGTGGATAGAGCTTCGACCTGCATACTGAAGGGTCCCGGGTTCAATTCTGGTCAAGGGCACATGACCGGGTTGTGGGCTCGATTCCCATTAGGGGGCGTGCAGGCAGTAGTGATCAATGATTCTCATCATTGATGTTTATCTCTCCCTCTCCTTCCTCTCTGAAATCAATAAAAATATATTTATTAAATAAATAAAAATAAAAAACCAAAAACCAACTGACCTGACCGGGTAGCTCAGTTGGAGTGTTGTCCTCATATGTCAAGGTTGGGGGTTCAATCCCTGGGTAGGGAAAATTCTAGAATCAACCAATGGATGTATAAATAAGTGAAAAAATTAA
>NW_006285042.1:147530-150146 GCF_000327345.1 Myotis davidii
TCTTTCCCTCCTCCCTCTAAGGTCAATAAATTAAATGTCCTGCCCGGTGTGGCTCAGTTGGTTGAGCATAGTCCTGTGTACTGAAAGGTCACCGGTTTGATTCCCAGTCAGGGCACATACCTGGGTTGTGTGTTCCATCCCTGGTCAGGGCGCATGGGGGAGGCAACCAATCAATGTTTCTCTCTCTTCCCCTCTAAAATCAATAAAAACATTTTTCATAAATCTTAAAATGATCCATTTGTGGCAACATATCTATTTAGAATATTTGCAAATTTTACAAATTTGAGGGGCAAGGAGAATAAACTTTTCAACCACAGATGAGACTTTCCATTTTAAAACTATGGAAGCCTGGCCAGCGTGGCTCAGTGGTTGAGCATTGACCTACGAACCAGGAGGTCACAGTTTGATTCCTGGTCAGGGCGTGTGCCCAGGTTGTGGGCTTCATCCCCAGTATGAGGTGTGCAGGAGGCAGCCAATCAATGATTCTCTCACCATTGATGTTTTTCTCTATCCCTCACCCTTCCTCTCTGAAATCAATAAAAATATATTTAAAACAAAACTTCTACGGAAGCCCTCTGTGGCTTAGCTGGTTGGAGTGTCATCCCCTACACCAAAAGGTGGTGGGCTCAATTCCCGGTAAGTGCACATATCCAGGTTGTGGGTTCAATCCCCACTTGGGGGTGCAGAGGCAACTGATGGATGTTTCTCTCAATAAAAAAAATTTATGGGCCCTAGCAGGTTTGGCTCAGTGGATAGAGCAGTGATGGCGAACCTATGACACGCGTCAGAGGTGACACGCGAACTCATTTTTTAAAAATTTTTCTTTGTTAAATGGCATTTAAATATATAAAATAAATATCAAAAATATAAGTCTTTGTTTTACTATGGTTGCAAATATCAAAAAATTTCTATATGTGACACGGCACCAGAGTTAAGTTAGGGTTTTTCAAAATGCTGACACGCCGAGCTCAAAAGGTTCGCCATCACTGGGATAGAGCGTGGGCCTGATGACTGAAGGGTCCCAGGTTCAATTGTGGTCAAGGGCACGTACCTCGGTTGGTCGAGGTGTGTGCAGGAGGCAGCCAATCAATGTGCCTCTCTCACATCGATGTTTCTGTGTCTCACTTTCCCTTCCACTCTGAAAATCAATGAAAAAATATCTTTGGCTGAGCATTAAAAACTTTAAAAAATGTTATGGGAAATTTAAAGAAAATAACTTGATTTCTACAGGAAGGAAAACTTCCAAATCACTTATTTGGTGGCAATTAAAGGCTGCAAATATAGAAATTGTTAAATAAGGACTGTGTAAGATACTTTGAGAGCCCCAAAGCAAATCTATAATTATGGTTCCTGTCCCTTTTACCGTGCTCTTACTCCATACTTGCTGATGCTCCTGTGCCCCCCAGGAAGTAAACTATTAAATTCTTAGTCTTAATTCACAAGGACTACAATATTATGACTACTTGTTAGTATTAGAACATGACTAGTGGATAATGGTTTAACTAGTTATAGTCATAGCTTTAATTTCCTTTACATGAATTCCTGACCAAAAAAAAATCCAGAAATCAAGAAATGAATTTTAATACTGGACATTTTTTCAGTCAAGTTCTGGGAAAATTATTTTTCTGGATATTCCTATCAACACATTCTCATGTGCCCCTTTTCCCTCTGCTTGTGGTATTTCTGGTGGGCTAACTACACTCCAGCACTAACACCCCAACCTAGTCCTCAAGTCATGTGTTTATCTTGTCTAAATTCCTCTTTCATTACTCTCCCAGCACATAGAACAGTTATTGGAAAAATAGATTTGCTTAAATTCTTTGGAACAAAGCCTATACTTTTTTTTCTTAAGTACTTTTAAATTTATTTTTAATGAATTAATTCCAGTGGAAATAATTTCAATTGATGCAGAATTTAAAATGGTTCTGTTTCCCAGCAACAATCACACTAATCTAGGCTAATGGGAGGAGGATAGGAGAGGGAGAAGGCACAGTTTAAACAGAATTGAACTTTAAGATACAGTACAGTGAAAAAGTGTGTCTTTTAAAAGTGTTAGAGGGGAGGTCCATGGTAGTTAAGAGGAATCATAATGTGTATAAATGGAAGCTCCAAACCTTTTAAAAGATGTTTATCTAAAAAAAAAAGATGTTTATCTCATTGATTTGGACTAGTTAAGACTAAAGCATTTGTGCAATTCCTGTATAATTTCCAAACTAAAGTAGTAGGGTCTTAAAGTAATGAGGTTTTTACTATAATTACCTAATTATAGGTGATATAATTGTGCGGTTGTACTAATTATCCCTTAAAAGATTAGGAAACCCTTTGTTTTTAAATGTTCTAATTCTTTATTTTTTAAAAATTTTAAATATATTTTTATTGATTTCAGAGAGGAAGGGAGAAGGAGAGTTAGAAACATCATGAGAGAGAATCACTGATCAGCTGCCTCCTGCATGCCCCCCACTGGGGATCTAGCTTGCAACCCAGGCATGTGCCCCTGGCTGAAATCGAACCTGGGGCCCTTCAGTCCGCAGGCTGATGCTCTACCCACTGAGCCAAACCGGTTAGGGCAGGTTTTATTGATTTTTAGAGAGAGAGGAAGGGAGAGAGATAGAAACA
>NW_006285042.1:151453-164044 GCF_000327345.1 Myotis davidii
GCTCTCTTTTTTTATATAATTTTCAAACTATTTTTTTATTGATTTCAGAGAGGAAGGGAGAAGGACAGTTAGAAACATCATGAGAGAGAATCACTGATCAGCTGCCTCCTGCATGCCCCCCACTGGGGAGCTAGCTTGCAACCCAGGCATGTGCCCCTGGCTGAAATCGAACCTGGGGCCCTTCAGTCCGCAGGCTGATGCTCCATCCACCAAGCCACGCCAGCGAGGGCAAATGTTTTAATTCTTGATTGACAGAAAACATGAAGGATATTTGCCTCCTGACTTCAACTTATGGGGAAAACCATTTAAAACAGAACACTTGCTGACTCTCTGGGCACTTTTTATTGAGCAATTCAAGGACTGAAGAAATTACCAATTTTTGGGGGGTGGGGGGTAACCTATTTTTGTTTAAAGAGAGTAATTACATCTGAAAAACATGTATCGTTCAGGTAATACTTTCACAGCCATTACTCATTTCTTAAAACTGGGGTAAACTCTCTAAAGTCTAATTAGAAGTAACCATACACATTTCTTACCCCATTCCATCAACTTCTTTGTCCCTTTTCTGTCTCAAGCACCTATGCAGATAGGAACTTTCCTTCATTTTCTTTGGAAGCTTAATTTGGAAGTTTACCCCAGCACTACCAGATCATGCTCTTGGAGCATTGACGTTTCAAGGCCCCTAACACCTATTCTTTTATCCTTTTCTAAACATTTAGGGGAAACTTCATTATTTTTATTGATTGATTTCAGAGAAAGAGGGAGGGGGAGGAGGAGAGAGACATCAATTTGTTGTTCCACTTACATTGGTTCTTTTTTTTTCTTTTTTATTATTTTTAAAATATATTTTTATTGATTTCAGAGAGGAAGGGCAAGAAACATCCAAGATCAGAGAGAATCATTCATGATTGGCTGTTCTCCTACCCCAACCCCTTACTGGGTATTGAGCCCACAGCCCGCCTTGACCGGGAATCCAACCGGACCTCCTAGTTCCTAGGTCCACGCTCAACCACCAGGACACACAGGCCAGCGGTTGATTCCTGTTATGTGCAGTGACCGGGCTCGACCTGTCACCTTGGTGCATAGGGATGACGCTCTAACCGACTGAGCAATCCGGCCATGGCTTTTAGGGAAAACTTTAAAACCAGAAGTCGCTTCGCTCCCCTAGCCTATTTGCAGCCTTGCTGTATACAAGACTTAGCTACATTCACAAACGCGCACTGTCTGGGCAGCTCACGTCCCAACTGTGGGCTTAGCCCTGCGGCTAAACGCGGAAAATGCAGTCCTTTCTTGTGACACGGTTTGCAAAAAGAAACAAATCTTTTCTGACATATTCACCGCTTTCCACTCTAGCCGGTCAGGTCTGGAACAATCCCGGCCCCAGGGTAAGGAAGATATTGCGCATTTCCGTGTAGAGGCGGAGGCGAAGACCGGAAGAAAACCGCTTCCATTTTTGCGCAAGCGCACGAAGGCTTCCCCCATTGGTCACCTTGACTTGGAAGTAGGTGGCTCCCTCTGCGCATGCGCTTAGCGTCCGGCCGGCTGTTTTAGCGATTGACGCGGCGGTGATGACCCGTTTGTATCTGCAGAATGCAGTCGGCAGGCCGGGCCTCGAATAACGGCGATTACGCAGGTTTTCTCTTAGCTTCTGAAATCTGTCTAAAGCGGTGATGCATTCATGCTAAAGTACCTAAACTGCCAGACTGGTAGGGTTGCTCAGTGTTCTCAAACCTGTCGGACTGGGGGAGGGGCCGTGAACTATAGTTTGTATAGAGATTTCCCTGCGCCCTGCCCCGCCCCGCTTTGGACGCCTGAGTACGTTCACAAAATACCCAACATTAATACCTTACTTGCTGACTGCGCATGGGACTTTTTAATAATATTTCTCAAGTATTTGTTTACAGAAGGAAGCGAGGAGAAACTGAAGCGGTGCAAGCCATGTGTATATGGTAATTAAAAGATGGTCCAGAAATTATCATTAAAGACCGTTTATATTTTAGTCTAATAATCTAATGTTTTAATCTTCATTTTGCTGGGCAGAAAATCAAAATACTGGGCTGCCTGGTTCTGGGCCGGACGCTGAGCCAACCTAGTGACTTGGAGCTTCGAAGCCATGGCAACAAAGGAATCAGATGCCAAAGCACAGTCAGCCCTCACCTCATCAGCCAATCAGAGCAAACAAGCCTATGAAAAACCAAACTATGCTCTCAGATGTACTCTTGTGGGACATATGGAAGCTGTATCATCAGTTAAGTTTAGTCCTAATGGAGAGTGGCTAGCAAGTTCTTCTGCTGACAAAGTAATTATAATTTGGGGAGCCTATGATGGAAAAAAGGAGAAAATTCTTCATGGTCACAGTCTGGAAATATCAGATGTTGACTGGTCATCAGATTCCAGTCGTCTTGTTTCTGCCTCAGATGACAAAACTCTCAAGATTTGGGATGTGAGATCAGGAAAATGTTTGAAAACACTGAAGGGGCACAGTCATTATGTGTTTTGCTGTAATTTTAATCCACCATCCAACCTCATAATTTCAGGATCTTTTGATGAGAGTGTGAAAATATGGGAGGTGAAAACAGGCAAGTGTCTCAAGACTTTGTCTGCTCATTCTGATCCAGTTTCTGCTGTTCATTTTAGTTGTAATGGGTCCTTGATAGCATCAGGTAGTTATGATGGCATCTGTAGAATCTGGGATGCTGCATCAGGTCAGTGTTTAAAAACACTTGTTGATGATGATAACCCTCCCGTCTCTTTTGTAAAATTTTCTCCAAATGGTAAATACATTCTCATCGCAACTTTGGATAATACTCTTAAACTATGGGATTATAGCAGAGGCAGATGCCTGAAGACATACACTGGTCATAAAAATGAGAAATACTGCATATTTGCCAATTTTTCAGTTACTGGTGGGAAGTGGATTGTGTCTGGTTCAGAGGATAACCTAGTTTACATTTGGAACCTTCAGACTAAAGAGATTGTACAGAAATTACAAGGTCACACAGATGTCGTCATCTCAGCAGCTTGTCATCCTACAGAAAACATCATTGCATCAGCAGCATTAGGAAATGACAAAACAATTAAACTGTGGAAAAGTAACTACTAAACCCTTTAGAAATCAAGTAGTAGAGCCAAGTTGGCAAAAAGTTGTATATTTTAAAAGATGATTTCTCTTAATTTTGGCATGGTTTTGTATTTCTTAACATTGTCTTGAATTATATAAGATTTTAAGACATACAACCTACATTTTCAAAGCAAGACAATTGGAATAGCAAGTCTAGAACCCAGGGCTTCTGACTCTTAATCTTGAAGTTTATTAATCTCTTGTGTCTGTCATTGAATAGATTTCCATTCTATTCTTCTCTATGACTATTTAAAGGATTGGTATATTTGAGGAATATTTAGAAGATTCACAAGACAATGATTAATTAAATGAAGAGAGCAAAGGAGTTTGGAATAACTCCAAGGTTTTTGGTTTGGGAGATCAGATGAATAAGAGCTTAGGCCTGGGATGGTGGTGGATTAGAGATGTGTGTCAGGCACCACTCACACTAAGTGCAATTCCTGTATAGTGATAGCCTACCAAATGGGACATGAAATAGTCTATGGAATCAAGTCTTTAATTGGGAAAAAGAAGTCATGGTTAGGTTTTTTCTGAGAGTGTAAAACATTATAAATGGTATTTTACTGAAGGACCCCTAGATGGCTTGTCAGGTTGTGCCCTCTCATGATTTTCAAACAAGCTAAATGTTGGAGTGGTGAGGCCGCTCTCTTTCATTATGTGACTGACTCACTAGTTCCTATCCATGCTTCAAACTTAGTTCAGAAATCAGTATTTTGTGGAGCCATCACTGCCTGCCTGACTCCAACCAGTTGGCAGCTGAGTTAGATTTTATTGCTATTTCTTTTTTTTAAAAGAAAGCATTTTTATTTTTTAAAAAAAATATATATTTGATTTCAGAGAGGAAGGGGGAAGAGATAGAAACATCAATGATAAGAGAGAACCACTGATCAGCTGCCTCCTGCACGCCCACTACTGGGGATGGAGCAACCGAGTCATGTGCCCTTGACCAGAATTGAACCCCAGGACCCTTCAGTTCAAAGCTGATGCTCTATCCACTGAGCTAAACCAGTTAGGGCTATTGCTATTTCTATCGTTTCTGTTATTAAAGTTCAAAATATATCACTTATCAATTTGTATTGTAATGGTTTCATAGGCCATGTTTCCCATATATTATGTGTTCTGTGGAGACAAGAAATATGTTATGCTATTGGACTTTGTATTCTGTTTTTGTATATAGAAGGGACTCAAGTGATGTTTGATGAATGACAATGAATTATATCACCAGCACTTCATTCCTTGCCTGCTTTCACTAAATTTTTGGAATCAATTCCCCATACTATTATTTTTGTTGTATCTGAGTATAATCTCACACAAGGCTTATATAAAATATAAAGTGGAAAATGGTTTCTGCCCACTATCTAGGGACATGGTAAACATGAAAAAAAAATCTAGAAATTAAGCAAAAGATAGTACAACAGTAATTAAATTGAAAGTATCAAGAGCAAAACTGTCTTTTGTGTTCTACAGTATTTTATACTACTGCTCACTAAATCTGAATTGCTTGACAAGTTCTGAAAAACATAAGATATTAAAAGTTACTAGTAGGGTATGACTGCTGAGAAGTTAGCATGTGAGGGTACTGGGAGAAGTGAGATTAGATAGGGGTAGGTCGGAAATTCTGGCCAAGAAATTTGTATTTAATCCATAAGGAGGTAGTCACTATAAGTTACTGAACAGGTGAATGACACAAAATGAGAAAAGATTGTGTGTATTCTTGCTGCATATGTGAGCTTGGTTTAAGAAAACATTTTTATTACAATAAAACTCCAAGATACAACACTTTAAAATGCTACTTTAGAAATTAAAAATGGTATTGTTTTATGAAGAAAGATTACTTATTTTTAAAAGAAGTACATTAAAATTTACCCATATTTAGAACATTGGTTTAGGTAAGATGTAACATAAATGTTTCAAAATAAACTAATCTAAAATGTGTAAGGAACAGTGCTTTTTGATAGTAAATTTTCAAGTGATAAAAATCAAAGAATTTGGTATCTAAAAAGAAGCTATGGTCAAATTACTACAAAATAAAATTTATAGACAAACATCATTAACATCAGATAGTTATAAAGCTCTAGGTAGACTGGTGTATTACATTTTATTAAGCCAAGTTCCCAAACAGCTGCATTTTAATCTGCTATAACCCTCTTAGGAGACCTAGCAGATTGAGATGGCTGTGAGGACTTGTCATCCACTATTATTTGTGAGAGAATAAATGACTATTTAAAATAGAAACTAGCATCCTTACCTAAATATGAGACAGCTTGGCATACCGGTCAAAGTGAGATATATACCAGGTGCAAATGCAACACTAATAAGAAAATGCAGTTGATAGACTTTCATAATTGAGAAGTTTAGTGTAAAGGCAGCAGGACAAGGACCAGTTAGGAATTCTAAGCCATGGAGCAGAAGAGGTGACTGCTGGTCCCAAGCAATTCAATGATGCTGGGATTTCAAAGTCCTTAGAAACTTGTGGCAAGATCATTATCATCACCTTGCTAGGACATTTTCAAGGACTGTGCTAAAAGCGTCTATGCCAGCACACCCGAGAATGGCAAAGTGTGTTCTGTCTGCTTTCCAGGGCTCTGAGAAGAACCATGGCACTTGAGGAGGTTAGCTCTCTAAGATGCCCTTGGGCAGTATTCTCAGCTGGCCTTCTTTCTCCAGAAAGGAATACAAATAAGAGAGAGAGAGAGAGAGAGAGAGAGGGAGAGAGAGAGAGATGCAGAAAAAGAAGCATTTTGACTTCTGAGGAGAGGTCACTTTGGTAATGGGAAGTAAAGTAAGATATGGAACCTGACTCTAAAGAGTTAATATTTAAGTCAAAATAAGTTGTCTCATTTTTCATTTAATCAAAAAAGTTGAGAGGACGCATTTAACCTGGATCAAAGCTGTGAAATTAGACAAGTCATTTAAGAAAATTTATTTGTACCTCTAGAGCAGAAATAGGGAAATGGTATGTTTGTACAAACCATAACTTTTATGAAATGGATCCTCATACCACATTCTTTTAAGACAGGCTTGTTGCTGACACATTATTCCTGGGTTTTCAAAATCTAGCCAACATGAATACCTCTCACTCTGTTTTGGCTTTCATAGCTGCTTCCTCTCTCAGACGAGCTTTCTTTTCTAAGTTCAGGCTTGTTAAAGACTCGTGTCTTTTGACAGCCTAAAATGAAACAAATTTGAACAAGAAGTTATTTATGCCCGTTTGTGAATGACGTCACCGATAGCAGCAGGTTAGCCATGGTGCAAGAGCACAAGAACGGAATGGTCGGGAGCATGCACACAGGGCACAGCCGTCCCTTCCATGTGACTTCGCTTCCTCTACCGCTTCCCAGTCCATCAGTCCATTCATTCAAGCACTTCTCTCCCTTCTGCCTCATTCTTTAGATCTTCTTGTCTCTCTTCTCTTACAATTTGTTCCTTAGTCTTTCCCTTTTCCCTCCCTTTAGTTTTAAATATGTTCTCATTTTTATCCCTTTTTTCTCTTTTTACTTTTTTTTGTTGCTACCATTTTTTTCCTTCTCCAACTCATTTGTATTCTTTCATACCAAAAACCATTCAGCTTTGGGGATCCCAGACTTTAGCAAATATTATCACTGATGACTTCCAGCAGCTTCTATCCTAAAACTCCATCCTTAAAGAGCAAACAGCAGTGGGGGAGAGGCAACCATCCTCTTCCCTTGCTTCCCTCCTTGTGACCTGTTACATTATATGTGAAGCTTATATGAACAGACCAGCTTCAAAATTTTTATACCAAGTAAGTGATACTACCACCATATAAGGTAGTATTTTCTGTGTCATTTCACATATAAAGAGTTCTAGAAACCCCTATGTCCTGTTCACCTGCTTCTGCAGATTTCAGTCAGAACTAAGCATGAGAGGTCAAAGAGGGAGACAGAAGAAAAACTGAAGCGGGGCAGGAAGAGTTGTCAAAAGAACTTCACCCAGGTCTGCACACTGCCCTTCTTGCTCCCAGAACATCAGCCTAACAGTATTTAACATTCCAAGACTAAAGAGAGCTGGAAGTTCTTTCCCTTTTACTCTAGCCAGTGGTCGGCAAACTCATTAGTCAACAGAGCCAAATATCAATAGTACAACGATTGAAATTTCTTTTGAGAGTCAACTTTTTTAAACTTAAACTATATAGGTAGGTACATTGTTATTAACTTAATTAGGGTACTCCTAAGGCTTAGGAAGAGCCAGACTCAAGGGGCCAAAGAGCCACATGTGGCTTGCGAGCTGCAGTTTGTCGACCATGGCTCTAGCCAGGGGTGGGCAAACTTTTTGACTCGAGGGCCACAATGGGTTCTTAAACTGGACCGGAGGGCCAGAACAAAAGCATGGATGGAATGTTTGTGTGAACTAATATAAATTCAAAGTAAACATCATTACATAAAAGGGTACGGTCTTTTTTTTTTTTAGTTTTATTCATTTCAAACGGGCCGGATCCGGGCCGGATCCGGCCCGCGGGCCATAGTTTGCCCACGGCTGCTCTAGACTCTTGGGAGAAGGAGGTCAGTTACCACTGGGTTTGTAGAAAAACTCTCTTAATATCTGATAATAGATACAAGACATCCATTTCCACATGTAAACTGTGAAACAGAATTAGACACAGTATTAAAATAAGGGCTTAACCAGTTCTGCTGCATATAAAACTATATTTTAATCACAGGATAGTATAGTATAAAGTTTGATGATTTGCATACTTGGCTCTCAATTTTTATCTTCTTACTAGTATTAGCTATGTGACTTTGGGAAAATTATTTAACACCTTTTAAGCTTCATGTTCTTCTATAAAATACAGATAGCAAGAGAACCTACCTCTTAGGGTTATTGTGGTAAATAAATGAGTTTAACAATGCCTGTGATATTATAAGCACTCAATAAGTGGGAGCAAATTTTTTATTATTGTCTGAAGTTTTACATATGTCTCCCTTTTCCCAAATTGACCACCCGCCTCCATTCCCACTCAGGGCAAGCCCCCACTGCCCCAGTATCTGTGTCCAGATCCACTCCCCTACCATTTGTCTCTAGATCTATTCTTGTTCATCAAATTATGTTGATCATTATATCAGTGGGAGCAATTTTAATATCACCTCAATTAGGTCTAGGTTCAAATTGTGGCTCTGCCATTAGGCAGATGCATGACCTTCCTAAGCTATATTTTCTCAGCTGGAAATTAGGTCCTAATAATAGTACCAATCTTGCAGTGTTGTGAAGTTCAAATGAGACAACAGCAAAGTATTCAATTAGTGATTGCTATTAATAATTATCTATGTTAAAATAAAAATTTATGGGCTTGAATTCCTATGTACTGCTTAGGAGCTATGGTCTTCAGATATATGACCAGCTTGGCTGAGCTTGAAGTAGAGAAGTGTGATAAGATTGCTCATCAGGATTAAGGCAGTTAGGAGGAGGATAAATAAACCCATGTACTAAGAGTGCTTTATAGACATGCACAGAGCTATCATTAAATCTGCCAGTGTCATATTTCTTGTTTCACATTATTTATGAATCTGGGGATTGATGAATACTTTTTACTTTACAGAAAAATAACTTAGTCCTTCCCCCTGCCAAAGTTAGGATTTGCTATTTATCCCCAGTCATGATCCTAGGTTTGGCCCTATTATATCTTTGTTTCTTATAATTTCTTGTGTAAAAGCAGCCTCTTCTTCTCAAGAGAATAAATATGGGAGTCAATCCCTGATTTCCTATCGGCCCTTTGTGGAAAACAGACATAGGAAGTCCCCTCTTACCTGCTTGCCCTCAATAACCATTAAGATGCCCCCTGCCACTGTCAGGGCAATCATTACGTAGCTGATCTTCACCCGGAGCTTGTTCTTTGCCGCATCGAGCATCTCAAACCTAGTAATACAATGAGATCATGAGAGAAAGTTAACTTTCTGAAGTTGCCAGCAGGATATAAAGCTTTGTGAACCACAAATCGGAAGTGCAGTGGTGCCTATAAATATGAAAAAGGAGATAGGGCCTGGGTATCTTGTAGGACTTTAGGGAGGATTGGGCATTTTCACAACTCACTTTATATTTTATATAAAGTGAGAGAGCACCAATTTACAGGAGAAAAAAAGGAGAGGGGTAAAGATAGGAAGTGAAGTCAGGAACAAAAAAGGGGAGGCATATGAATCTATGCTTGCTATGGTGTGCCCTGATTTTGGCTCTCAAGTTTCACATTCGTCATCAGTGCTAAAATTGGAATCAGTAGCTATTTCTCCTTGAGGTTCTCAAGAGGATATTATGTGATATAATGATTACCTGAACATCCTGACAGATACTATAATGAATCTCATAAGTTTCAACACAAAACACAATTCAGAAGGAAACAAACACAGGAGAGAGTTAATGTGCTTTTTATACCCAGATTTATGTTCTCTGCTTTGAACCAGGAACAGATTTAAGAATATCTCTAGATCAGAAGAAAGACCTTTAAGCAATACCCCCTTTATATATTTTTTAAAAAATATATTTTCATTGATTTCAGAGAGAGGGAGAGATAGAAACATCAATGATGACAGAGAATCAGTGGTTGGCTGCCTTCTGCACACCCCCGATTGTGGATCGGGCCTGGAAACCCCGATGTGCCCTGACTGGGAATGGAACCCTGACCTCCTGGTTCATGGGTTCAAACTCAACCACTGAGCAATATTGGCTGAACCTTGTTTATATTTTAACTGATGTTTTACTAAAATTGAGTGACAGTAAACCAGCTCTTCCTCAAGTGCTTCTTACCTGTCCACTGAATACAGATCCACGTGCCTTAACAGAAAGTTGAGGATTAGATTATTATTCTTGTGTGAAAGCTGAGAGACAAAACAAGAAAGTCTGAAGAAAAGGCCCTTTCACCTTGGTGATTCCGCAGGTGGGCAGTTCTATTACCTTGAATGTCTGGTAGAGCTTCAGGATAGGGCATGTGGAGTCCTAGTTGTCCCAGAATAAAGAACCGGGCTAGTCGGTAGGGTATAAATAGTAAGTGACTACTCTAGCTGATGGGATTGGAGTGCTAATTTTCTCCCCCACACTCATGTTTTGTTTTGTTTTTCCTTCTCATGTTTTTAACACAAATTACATTTGAAGTCAAAAGACACAAAGTACTTTAAAAATGCTTTGGTCTGCCTGCCTGTTGTGGCTCAATGGTTGAGCATCGACCCATGAGCTAAGAGGTCGCCAGTTCAATTTCTGGTCAAAACACATGCCCAATGGGGGTGTGCAGGAGGCAGCCAATCAATGTTTTTTCACATTGATGTTTCTTTCCCTCTTCCTTCCTCTCCCTCCCTTTCCCTTCCTCTCTCTCTAAAGATCAATAAAAAAGGTCTTTTAAAAAAAATGCCTGGGCCCTGGCTGGTATGGCTCAGTGGTAAAATGCTGGCTCATGCACTGAAGGGTGACAGGTTTGATTCCTGGTCAAGGCATGTATCTGGATTGCATGTTTGTTCTCCGGCCACAGTTGGGGCACGTGTGGGAGGCAACCAATCGATGTGACTCTCTTACATCGATATTTCTCTCTCTCCCCCTCCCTCCCTTCTACTCTCCCTAAAAATCAATAGAAAAAACATCCTTGGGTAAGGATTAACAACAACAAAAAATGCTTGGAAGGAGTTCCCTGAAAGCATATACACTGGGACCCAGTGAGGTGGCGATGGAGTCTCCAGGCATTGAAGCTGGGCCTGCAGGTGGGAGAAACCAGGGACAACTGCTAAGGACACTGACTTGCTCTATTAAGAGCATCTAAGAAGGAACTCCTACCATTTGCAACAGCATGGATGGAACTGGAGTGCATTATGTTAAGCGAAATAAGTCAGTCAGAGAAAGATAAATATCACATGATCTCACTCATTTGTGGAATATAATGAACAACATAAACTGATGGACAAAAACAGATCCAGAGACAGAGAAGCATCGATCAGACCATCCCCACCCCTTTCAAGTTAAAGCTGTCTCACAGGCCAAGTTAGTGCTCAGTGGGGGGATAGGGACATATATGTAATACTTTAATCAATAAAGAAAAAAAAAGCATCTAAGATCCCACCAACCCATGTTGACAATATTTTATGTAAATTGGTATTTCCAACTGATGTGCTGTGATCCTCATGAAAAGTGATATAGTTTACATTTGAGGAAACATTTAAAAAGTAAAATGCACATAAATAAGGCTGTGATATTACCCTCCATTCTATAGGGACCAATCCCAACGGGCAAGTTAAGCAGTGCCTGTTCAGAACTAAGAGCACAAGGATAAATGGTTGCCTGGGCTCAGAGAAAGGCCTTCTAGGGTGACTCACTAGGCAGTACTTGGGGCTTCAGGGGATCTGAGGGCCAGGGGCCTCCAAGGGAACTAAAGAAGGTGTTCCATAGCAAAGTCTATATAGCACCTATTAGAGCCACGGGTTTTTACCAGCTTGTTTTCTGCTGGGATTTTTAGGAAGAAATTGGGATAAGCAAGAAACTGAAGTCATTGATATTTCCCAGGAAAGCACACTGTCACTTGAGCAAAGAAGGACCAGGGATTTCCTGGAAGTCCATTCTCTCAGCAACTTTTATAGCTGAACAGAACCTGGATAATTTGGCATGCAGAAGCAGAGGGCTCTTTTTCAAAGCTGTTGTAAAGAGAAGGCAAATACTACTTATCGTCCTGGAAAAAGATACCCTAAATGAACCCCGATCTTTCACAATCATAACTTGAAATCAGAGACGAGAAGGTGCAGGAATAGTTTTCTGGCTAGAAGGGACTGTCTAGGAGCTTTGTCCCAAGTCCCTGTTTCTGAAGAGGATGATGCCCCAAGGGGGAGATGGCATCTATTTCTCATAATCTCTGTTGGCAAGATCCAACCAATCAGTGAAGTAATGGTTCTCAACTGGGGGTGATTTTGCCCCCAGGGGACACTGGCAATACCTATAGACGTTTTTATTTATTTATTTTTTATTTATTTCAGAGAAGAAGGGAGAGGGAGAGATAGAAACATCAGTGATGAGAGAGAACCAGCTGCCTCCTACATGACCCCCCCACTGGACATCGAGCCCACAACTCAGGCATGTGCTCTGACCAGGAATCCAACCTTGATCTCCTGGGTCACAGGTTGACGCTCAACCACTGAGCCATGCTGGTCGGGCTGGAGACATTTTTGATTGTCATTAATGAGTGCTACTGGCATATACAGGGTGAAGAGGACATGGATGCTGCTTAAATATCCTATAATACACAAGACAGCCCTCAACAACAAAATGTCAACAGTGCTGAGGACGTGTGTGGGAGACAACCAGTGGATCTCAATCTCTCTCTCTCTCTGTTCCCCTCACTCCCTCCTTTCCACTCTCTCTAACAAAGCAATGGAAAAAATATCCTCAGGTGAGGATTACACCTGAGAAACCCTGGGTTATAAGAATCCATACCCATCATCTACAGACTTTGAAAAAGTCCCAAGATCCCAAATTTGGTGGCAGAAGGCACT
>NW_006285042.1:164072-185869 GCF_000327345.1 Myotis davidii
ACTCTTTCCTGGATCCCAGAGAAGGAATACACTGCTTTTAAATACTTTTATGCCTATGTCTGAAGACTTGAGTGAATTGTATAGAATATAATTATTGTCACTGGTACCTAACTGATACACCCAGATTAAAACAACCTAAAAAGAGTGAGCATCACTGTTTGGTCCCTGTACCTAGAAGAAGAAATCAACTCAGTTGACTTCAGAGTATGCTGTTCACTAGGCACTACATGACTTATCAATGATAAGAGAGATATCCTAGACGTTTTTATCCCAGGTACTTGATAAAGAGGAAACATTTAGAGAAGTGAAAACTTTTATTTTTTTAATACTCCTGAGGATATTTTTCCATTGCTTTTTAGCGAGAGTGGAAAGGAGGGAGTGAGGGGAACAGTGAGAGAGAGAGAGAGAGAGAGAGAGAGAGAGAGATTCACTGACTGCCACACACGTCCTGACTGGGGCTAGGGATTGAACCTGAACACAGATATGTGCCCTTGACAGGGAATCGAACCCCTGACTCCTTTGGTGCACAGGATGACGCTCCAGCCACTGAGCAACACCACCAAGGCAAGAAGTGAAACTATTTTAAAATTGGGTTGACAGGTTTTAAGTAGATACAAAGGAACCGCTTCTCCTTTAAAACAGATCAGTGAGAAACAAAGCTGCTTATAACCCGAGGGTCAGCACTCACGAGATAGTCTCTGGGATTTCCTCCTCCTTTTTGAAGCGACCTGCCCATATCAGGATCTTCCTCTCCCAGTCCGTGGGTTTGTGTAATGGCACTCTGTGGCTGTATGTCTCTGTGAGAAAAACAAGACGAGACAGCTTACTTATGTGAGATTATGACTCTCAAATTTAGCAACAAAAAAATGCTATTTGTGCCATTTTAGATCTATTGGGTCTGACTTTTTGCCACCTGTGTAGGTTTCATAAATTATTCTGGAGTAGAGATAACCATGAGCAAGGGTGATAAAGATGAGAAGAGGCCAAAGGCTGAACCTCAGGCATGGCCCAAGAAAAGGGACAGGAGAAAATGGAGTGGCCCAAGAGGCAGTTGAGTAAGAGGGGTAGAAAACCACAGACGTAGGAAAAAGACTTTTAAAGAAAGGGGAAGTCATTGAAGATAAGGAGCAGAAAAGGTTAGGGAATGACAGAATGTCGAGGTTAGAAGGGATCTTGGAGACAGTCTCATCCAAATGCTGCATGCTGCCCACATCTCTACTGCAGACAAACCTCCTTGACTGTTATCTACCAGTCACACTCACGCCCACCTCCATACCTTTGTTTATGCTGTTCCTTTCACTTCATCAGAAGGCAACAGCAAAAGAACAGGAAAGTTAATAAGGAAAACATCCCAAGAACCAAAGACGAGAAAAGAGGCTTAGAAGTATAGAAATAGTGCTGCTGTAGTTTTATCTAAAACTTCCAGGGTTTGGCACAACTGTCACTATAGTATTTTTTCCTTCTCATTTTATTTATTTTTTTAAAATATATTTTATTGATTTTTTACAGAGAGGAAGGGAGAGGGATAGAGAGTTTGAAACATCGATGAGAGAGAAACATTGATCAGCTGCCTCTTGCACAACTCCTACTGGGGATGTGCCTGCAGCCAAAGTACATGCCCTTGACCGGAATCGAACCTGGGACCCTTCAGTCCGCAGGCCAATGCTCTATCCACTGAGCCAAACCAGTTAGGGCTTCCTTCTCATTTTAAGCACTATACACCCATTAAAGATAATTCAGAAAGTATAGATGTGAGAAAAGAAAACATAGATGTGAAAAAAGAAAGTATAGATGTGGAAAAAAGAAAAAGATAAAAATCATCCCTAATTTTCTTGTCATAGCATAATCCCTATATTTTTATTTTGGTTTGTTTCCTAAGGCTTATCCCTATAATTATATATGTATGTGTAATGCTATATCTGTATCATGCTAATTTTACATCGCTACACACAATGTAAAATTTTTAATTCCTGCCTTATTCATTAGCAATATAACATTCCCCGTGCTAGTACATGGTATTTATAAGCAACATTTCCAACATATGCATAATCTCACCAAGTAGATCTGACATACATAATTAATCATTCACAGAGTATTTGACATTTAGGTTTATTTTCATTTTCCTATTATATATAAAAAATTGAAACATCTTTATACTCAAAGCTTTTCCCATATGTAGGGATTATTCCTTAGGATACATGCCCAGAAGTGAAACACCAGGTCGAAGGGCACAAACATTTTTAAGCTCTTGATAAATATATTTTGAGTATGATTCCTTTCCACTCACCAAGACCTGCCTGGCCCGAGCATGAAGAAGCAACAAGCAAATTGTTCTTAGGACCCTACAGTTTGTAAATTATGCTCCTTCTTCCTAGAGTGGTGAGTGAGAAGGGTGTGAGTTAGGGATAGGACTAAACGTGGCTGAAGTTAAAGCCCAAGCCAGACCTTAGCCCAGGTTGTATTTTACCCAAAACATCATTTCTTGATTTGGTTCATCTTTGGGGCTCCTTAAAAGATAATTTTAATTTCCAGACTACTATTCTTTGGTGCATCTATTCTCCTACAAAAAGTGACAGTCCAATCATTGAGGCAAGAAATAAACATGACAAATGAGGAAAATGAAGAAATAATTGCTACCTGTGAGCACAGCCAATGTCAGTACAATTTGGAGGTCTGAACTACATGACAAGGTATAATGTAGAGGCCACCTTCTTTTAGGTTTTTTTAATTCCAAATAGACTCTTTGGGAGCTGCCTCATCTATAATTGGAAAAGTAATAAAAACTTACTGGACGGAGGTTTTGGAGTTTCCTGGGGTTTGGTGCAAAATCCATTTATTCTCTTCCAATCAGAGTTTCTGGTAAGCCTTACAGATGAGGAAGCATCTCTTTCACATAACCTAAAACAATTTCCTAGAAAAGAGAGAAAAATGTCTCAGAGAAAGAAAATCTGATGTTGTCTCCAAATGAGAAATGCCCACAAAGTATATATTTCATTTAATAAAATTAACCCATTTAGAAAATGAATATACTACTCTATATGTAAGCTACATATACTATGTTTAGGGATGCTATGCTTGGTATTGTTTTAAAATATACATGTGTTGCTGATTAGAAAATGAGCAATTTATAACATAAACATTTTATCAGCTGCTAAGTTTTATAAAAGTGCTTCTCATAGGCCTTTTCATAACAATAGAGGTTCTGGTGGAAATATTATGTATTATGTCACCTGGCTGTTTAGGTAAAGATTAGCAACCTCGCAGACATGATAAACCAAGACACCAAGTTGCCAATATTCTTGTGGCCAACTCTGGGTAGGGAGTTGCAATGGCAAGAGGCTCTATAAAGCCTTGCTCCTTCCAAGTCACATTTCTCCAATTAAAAACCAACTTTAGCCCTGGCCAGTATGGCTCAGTTGACTGGAGTGTCATCCATACACCGGAAACTGGCAGGTTTGATCCCCATGTGGGAGGCAATCGATGGATGTTTCTCATCTCTCTCTCTCTCTCTCTCTCTCTCTCTCTCCTTCCTCTCTCTGAAATCACCTTTGGATATAGTCATGAGTTATGTGTAATTTTAAAACTATACACACAGCCATCCTATATAATAAAAGCCTAATATGCTAAGTGTCCAGTCATTCAGTCGGCCATTCAACCAATCAAGCATAATATGCTGATGATATGCTAAGGCTGCTCAACCGTTTGCTATGATATGCACTGAACACCAGGAGGCAGACGTTCCGACCAGTAGGTTAGCTTGCTGCTGGGGTCCAGCCGACTGGGATTGCATGAGACAGACCGGACATGCCCTGGTGCCCTCCCGTGGCCCCTTCTTGGCTGGCCAATCTCTCGTGTCCCTCCCCTCCCCTAATTGTGCACTGGTGGGGTCCCTCTGCCTGGCCTGTGCCCTTTCACAATCCAGGGCCCTCAGGGGATGCTGGAAAGCCGGTTTCTGCCCCATGGCGGAACAACCGGTTGCTATGATGCACACTGGTTTCAGGCACTGAGTCTCTAGCCCATATATATAAAAGCCTAAGTGACCGGTTATGACAGGAGCTGCCCCTAGTGGTCAGTGCACTCCCACAGAAAGAGCGCTGCTCAGCCAGAAGATGGGCTCACGGCTGGCGAGTGCAGCTGTGGTGGCGGGAGCCTCTCCTGCCTCCACGGCAGCGCTACCGACCGGCAGCAGCAGGTGTAGCGGGGCTGGGATGAGCAGGAGTGGTGTGGCACACAGCCCCAGTTTGGGTCCGTCTCCGGCCGCCTGCCACTTTGGCACTGCTACAGCCCTTGGAGGATGTCGGACTGCCAGTTCGGCATGATCTCCATAGGCCAGGCTTGTACCAGGCTGTGCACCAGGTCTCTAGTAAATATATAAAACTGTATCTATATATATAAAAGCCTAATATGCTAAGTGTCCAACTGTTCGGTTGACTGCTTGACTAGTCGCTATGATGTGCACTGACCACCAGGGGACAGACGCTCTGAGAGGTAGGTTAGCTTGCTGCTGGGGTCTGGCCAATTGGGACTGGGTGAGACAGGCTGGACATGCCCTGGACCCCTCCCACGGTCCCTCCCCGGTCTCTAAAATATTTCTTTCTAATTAATTTCCTTTCAATGTACACAAATTCGTGCACCGGGCCTCTAGATATAGGTTGGTAATTTTTAAAATCTAAGTTCTAAGCACTGACAGAGTAGTATTACAAATCTCCATGTACTCACCACACAGTTTCAACAATTAATACGTGGCTAATAAACAGTTTCATCTGAACCCCATCCTCTCCTTCTCCCCTACTTATTTTATTTTATTTACTTATTTTTAATATATTTTATTGGTTTTTTATAGAGAGGAAGGGAGAGAGATAGAGAGTTAGAAACATCGACGAGAAAGAAATATCGATCAGCTGCCTCCCGCACATCCCCCACAGGGATGTGCCCGCAACCCAGGTACATGCCCTTGACCGGTATCGAACCCAGGACCCTTCAGTCCGCAGGCCGACGCTCTATCCACTGAGCCAAACCGGCTTCGGCTCCCCTACTTATTTTAAAGCAAATCCAAAACATCATGTCAATTCTTCCAGAAATAACTTCAGTATGCATCTCAACCCAAATAAGTTTTCAAATAACTTTGTATTACTATAAAATAATTCCTTGTTATCATCACATTTTGGTCAAATAATGATTCAGTTTGGGCTCATAATTTTTTTAGTTGGCTTATTCTAAATAGGTGCACACACTGAATATGGTTGATGCTTCCTGTGTAGGTCACCCCCTCCTTTTTTGGTGTGATTTATTAATACATTAAAAAATAATACATCACGATCAGGTGGGGTTCATTCCAGGAGCACAAGGATGGTTCAGCATATGCAAATCAATCAATGTAATATACCACATTAATAAAGGAAAGGATAAAAAGCATATGATTTTATCAATAGATGCAGAAAAAGCATTTGATAAGATACAATATTTATTTATGGTCAAAACACTCAATAAAATGGGTATAAAAGGAAAGTACCTCAACAATATAAAAGTCATATATGACAAACCCTTAGCCATAATCATCCTCAACAGTGAGAAATGGAAATCTTTTCCTCTAAAATCAGGAACAAGAAACCTACTCTCACCACTCTTATTCAACATAGTTCTGGAAGTCCTAGCCAGAGCAATCAGGCAAGAGAAAGGAATGAAAGGCATCCAAATTGGGAAAGAAGAAGTAAAACTATCACTTTTTGCAGATGATGATTCTGTATATAGAAAATACTAAAGACCACCAAAAAACTACTAGGAACAATAAATGAATATAGTAAAATTGCAGGATACAAATTAATGTACAAAAATCAACTGCTTTCCTATATACTAAAATTGAAACTTTAGACAAAGAAATAAAAAAACCAATTCCTTTTGCAATTGCAATAAATAAAACATCTGGGAATAAACTTAACAAAAGATGTGAAGGACCTATATTCTGAAAACTACAAAGCATTATTAAAAAAGAATGAAAAGGATACAATAAAATGGAAAGATATACCATGTTCATGAACAGAAGAATCAACATAGTTAAAATGGTCATAATTACCCCAAACAATATACAAATTTAATGTAATAACCCATCAAAATCCCTATGTCATTTTTTAAAGAAATAGAATTTTAAAAATTTCTAGATTTGTATGAAACCACAAAAGTACCCAAATAGGCAAAGCAAATTTGAGGGGAAAAAGAATGAAGCTGGAGGTATCACAATATCTGACTTCAAATTATATACACTACAGAGCTCTGATAATCGAAACAGCATGGTACTGGCAGAAGTACAGACACACATACCAATGGAACAGAATTGAGCCTAGAAATAAAACCACATACGGGAAAATAAATTTTAACAAAGGAGCCAAAACATATAATGGAGAAAAGAAAGTCTCTTCAATAAGTAATGCTGCACCCCAAAAGACCAATGCCAAGGCACATTTTAATTAAATTGGCAAATACCAATAGCCCCAACTGCCCTCACCTGCTGGCCTGGTCACCCCTAATTTCCCTCCCTTGCCAGCCTGGTTGCCCCTAACTGTTCTCCCCTGCTGGCTTGGTTGCCCCCAACTGCCCTCCCCTGCAGGCCTGGTCCCCCAAAATGCTCTCCCCTGCCAGCCTGGTCCCCTCCAACTGCCCTCCCCTGTAGGCCTGGGTTCCCCCCAACTGTCCTCTCCTGCAGGCCTGGTCACCCCCAACTGTCCTCCTCTGCTGGCCTGGTCACCCCTAACTGCTCTCCCCTGCCGGCCATCTTGTGTTGGAGTGATGGTCAATTTGCATATCACCTCTTTATTACATAGGATGGGCAGAGGATGTGAACACACACCTCTCCCAAGACATAAAGCTCTGGCTGGGTGGCTCAGTTGGCCTCGGCATCCTCCTGTACACCAAAAGGTTGCAGGTTTGAATCCCAATCAAGGCACATACCTGTTTCAGGTTTGATCCCCGGTTGGGATGCGTATGGGAGGCAACCAATCAATGTTTCTCTCTCCCTTCCTCTCTCTCTAAAATCAATAAATATATCCTCAGGTGAGGATTGAAAAAAAGACATACAAAAAGCCATCAGATATATGAAAAGATGTCCAATTCACTAGCTATTAGGGAAATTCAAGTAAAAACTGTAATGACATTACCACCTCACACCTGTTAAAATGGCTATTATCAACAAGACAGGTAATAACAAGTGTTGGTGAGGCTGTGGAGAAAAAAAGAATCGTTGGCCCTAGCCAGTAGCTCAGTTAGAGTGTCGTCTGATACACCAAGACTGTGGGTTCAAACCCTGGTCAGGGTACATGTAAGAATCAGTGAATGAATGCGAAAGTAAATGTAACAACAAATCAGTTTCTCTCCCTTCCTCTCCCCCTTTCTCTCTCTCTAAAATAAATCAATAAATATTTTCAAAAAAGGAACCTCCACTCACTGCTGATGGGAATGTAAATCAGTACCGCCACTTTGGCAAACAGACTGGTGGTTCCTCAGAAAAATTAAAAATAGAGTTACCATATGACGTAGTAATCCCTCTTCTGGGTATCTACCTGAAAAACTAAAAAACATTTATACATAAAGATATATGCACTCCTATACTGATTGCAGCATTATTCCTGGTGGCCAAGACATAGACAACCAAAGTGTCCTTCCATAGATGGGATAAAGATGTATGCACAATGGATATCACTCAACCATAAGATGAAATACTGCCATTTGTGACAACATGGATGGACTTTGAGAATATTATGCTAAGTGAAATAAGTCAGAAAAAAGCTAAGAAGCATATGATTTCTTCTCATAAATCTCAGAGACAGAGACAACAGCATGGTGGTTACCAGAGGGAAGGGGGTGGACGGCAGTAAGGGGTAAAAGAGGGATAAATGTATGGTGATGAAAGATGATTTGACTTCCGGTGGTGGGTACACAATGCAATGTACAGATCATGTATCACAGAAATGTACACTTGAAACCTATATGACCCTGTTAGCCTATGTCACCCAGTAAATAATAATAAAAGGAAAACCTGGGACATAGGCCACAATGGCCTAATATACCTAGAAATGTTTTTGAAATCTCATGTCTTATAAAATTGGCATTGTTATATAAAATAATTATGATGTATCAAATTGCTTACTAGCTGTAACCCCAATTTGCCCCTGAATGTTATTTCTCCCACCCTAGGGCATCCTCACTATCCCTTCTTTGATGCATATGGAAATATTGAGGTCCTCCTGTAATTGAAATTGAGTTCATTTTTAGTTTCTATTATTATTTTTACTTCAGGCATCACATCCAGAAAGGACTTTCAGAGTTTTATTTTCTTCCTGGGACTGGCAAAAGCACAGGGAGTGATTGCATTCCTTTATACCCAAGGATTGCTTCACAGAGGCAGGAAGACCTTGACCCCACACCGTCAGCCCCAGTTCCTGACCACAGAAGCAAGAAGGGCAGGGAAACCTCTATCACTGACCCTTCACAAAACCTCCTGTGCCATTACCTTGGGGCATGTCACCGGATTCTAAACACTGTCCCATGAGGGAAGAGCAAAAATAACACAAAATACTAGGCCAACTTTTTAATATAGATTTAAATGAGGCTGTGTTACTCTGAAAGTAAGAGTCAGAATAAGTGGGGACTGACCATGGTGAATGTGTTATTACTCAGCAAATCCAGAAACAGAAAAACCAAAGGGCAACTTCTTTGAAGTGATATAAATGACAGGGTTTTAAAAAGAAAATAAAGCATTACATTTACCCATAAAATAAAAGACACTACTGTGGACTTCTCATGGGCATATGTATTTGTGTAAAGATTTTTGAAAGAACATTTTTGTTACTTGACTCCATATCATAAAATTCATCCTTTTAAAGCGTATGACTTTGGTTTTTAGTATAGTCACAATTTATGTACTAATTACTACTATGTAATTTCAGAAGATTTTCATCATCCCAGAAAGAAATCCCAAATCCATTAGTATTCACATTTTTCCTCTCCCCAGCCTTAGGAAACCACTAATCTACTTTTTGTCTCTATGGATTTGCATATTCTGGACTTTTTATATAAACCAAGTAATATAATATGTGGCCTTTTGTGACTGGCTTCCTTCACCTAGCAAATTTTCAAGGTTCATCCATGTTGTAGCATTTATCAGTACTTGATTTTTTCATGGACAACTTTTATTCCATTGTATAGATATCCCAGATTTTGCTTAAATATTAGTCAATGGACCTTCAGGTGGTTCCCACTTTTTGGCTGTTATGAAGAATGCTGCTATGGACGTTTGTGTATAAGGAGGGAACATCTATTTTCATTTCTTTGAGGCATATACTATGAGGTGAAATTGCTGGGATATATGGTAACTACAGTTAATCATTTGAGGAACTGCAATACTGTTTTCCAAGTGTCTGTAGCATTTTACATTTCTATCAGCAATGTCTGAGTATTTATTTTTTAATTAAAGCCATTCTAGCAGGTGTGAAGTGGTCTCTCATTGTAGTCTTGATTTGTATTTTTCTACTGAGTAATGATGTTGAGGATCTTTTCCCATGCTTATAGTTATTTATATATCTTTTCTGGAGAAATGTTCATTCAGCTCCTTTGCTCATTTCTTAACTGGTTGTCTTTTATTATCAAGTCGCAAAGAGTCTTTATATATTCTGGATAAAAGTTCCTTATCTAATATGACTGCATATATATTCTCCCATTCATACGCTGTCTTTTCACTATCTTGATGATGTCCTTTAAGTACAGAAATTTCTAATTTTGATAAAGTCCAACTTACCATTTTATTTTTTGTTGTTTGAGCTTTGGTATCATACGGGGTCACAAAGGTTTGCTCTAAGAATGTTATAGTTTTAGCTTTAACATTTAAAATAGTGATTCTTTTTTTTAAAACTTACTCATCTTTTAAAAATACTTTTATTTAGGATTTTGAGAAACATTGATTTGTTCCACTTATTTATGCATTCGTTTGTTGATTCTTCTATGTTGTATCAGGATGATGCTCTGATCAACTGAGCTACCAGCCAGGGCAGGATTGTGATTCATTTTGAGTTAATATTCGTACATTGTGTGTGGAAAGGAGGGGTCCAACTGTATTCTTTTGCATGTCGACATTCAGTTCTTCCACTGGATTCTGTGGGTTTTGAAGTGATATTTGGTATGAAGTGATATTTGGCAGAAAGTACACACTACAATTGAGCTCGCTTGTTCCTCATTGTAAAATGTGGTTAATGTAATCTTTACTTCACCAGGGCATCATTTGTTGAAAAGACTATTCTTTTCTGTTGGAGTGTTTTGGCACAATTCAGAAAATCAACTGACCAAAAATGTGAGGGTTTAATTCTGACTCTCAATTCTATTGCACTGATTTATAGTCCCCCGTGTTCTTTGTTGTGTTTTGCCACAGAAGTCTATGTTCCATGTTTGCCTGTTGGTTAGCAAATAACTGGACAGAGACTTCATTAAACGTGTTCCACCAATAAGACTTGCGAGTCTTTGCTGAAGAACTGTGTGCATGCTGGGCCATGCTCCAGGGTGGGGGTTATGGGGCAGGGGAGCTGGTGGCACTGAATTAGCTCTGAACACGAGAGAGAGAGAGAGAGAGAGAGAGAGAGAGAGAGAGAGAGAGAGAGAGAGACGCTAGCTCTGTGAATGGGAGTTGAGACAGAGACACAGATGCTAGCTCTGTGAATGGGAGTTTCCAGAGAAGTGTCAGGTCAAGCAGTAAAAATCCTCTGAGGCTGAGGGTTTGGGGGAACTCTAAATCTATTCTGCCTTCTTCAGTGCTAAAATGCTGGTTTCCATAGCTACGGTGATTGTGGGGCTATTAGTTTTCAAGGCTACTGTGAAGCTGAGAGGAGATAGCAAATCAGTTAAACTCCACAAGGCTTGCTGTGCCACGATTAAGCCATTTTTCTTGGATAAATGCTACTTGGATTGTCACGAGCCTCTGGTTATTTTCTAGAGTTCTGCAAAAATTGATTCTAAGAATTTCTGGCAGTTTTTCATTGTTTTATATAGGAGTGGATATCAGAGGTCCTTACTCTAACACACCAGAAGTCAGAACCCCTATTTGTGCAAGGATTTGTGGTTACCTGCAGTCTGATTTCCTTCATTAGAGGCCTCAGTTATTCCCGTTTCCTAGGGCTGTTATTCCAGAAAGCTTTGCCTGGGTCCCGGTAACCACACCATCAGTGCCACCTTGTGGCAGCAAGTACACACTACAATTAAGCATGCTCGTTCCTCATTTTAAATGTGGTTAATGTAGTCTTTACTTCACCAGGGCTGCTTCGAAGATTAAATGGAAAAAACAAATGTTGGAGCATTTGGCAAGATGTTTGAAACACAGCAGGAACTCTTAAAGGTTAAGTTTGTTTTCTGAAACACTACTTAAGACATTAATCTTCAAAACATTTCCAGAGCACTTTTTTCTGAGAAATCATGCAGTTACTAGGACATGAGAAAATTCTATGAACACTCTTCAAAAGATTTTTATGGCTCTCAGGATTACAACAAAATTATTTAGTGGTGTGTTCTCACACTTTAGTATGCATGAGAATAACTGGAATGGCTTGTTAAAACAAAAATCAGTTATTCCCGTTTCCTAGGGCTGTTATTCCAGAAAGCTTTGCCTGGGTCCCGGTAACCACACCATCAGTGCCACCTTGTGGCAGCAAGTACACACTACAATTAAGCATGCTCGTTCCTCATTTTAAATGTGGTTAATGTAGTCTTTACTTCACCAGGGCTGCTTCGAAGATTAAATGGAAAAAACAAATGTTGGAGCATTTGGCAAGATGTTTGAAACACAGCAGGAACTATTAAAGGTTAAGTTTGTTTTCTGAAACACTACTTAAGACATTAATCTTCAAAACATTTCCAGAGCACTTTTTTCTGAGAAATCATGCAGTTACTAGGACATGAGAAAATTCTATGAACACTCTTCAAAAGATTTTTATGGCTCTCAGGATTACAACAAAATTATTTAGTGGTGTGTTCTCACACTTTAGTATGCATGAGAATAACTGGAATGGCTTGTTAAAACACAAATCACTGGACACACCTACCTCCAGTTTCAGAATCAATAGTTATGAGGTGGAGGCTGGGAATCTGCATTCCTAACAAATTTCCAGGTGAAGTTGCTGCTTCTGGTTTGGAACTACACTTTGAGAACCACTGTGTTTTTTCAAACAAATTGCGGTAAAATATATTTAACACACAATTTACCATTTTTAAATGTACAGTTCTGTGGTATTAAGTACATTCACATTGGTGTGACACCATCACCAGAATTCACCGTCACCACTATCCATCTCCGGGATTTCTTCATCTTCCCCAGAGAACCACTGGTTTCATGAGACCTACAGGCCCCATCTCACAGTCCTGTCCCACTCCCTTCTGGCAGGCACTGAGACAGAAAGGAACACAGGTAATTGGCAGTGAGCTAGGACTCTGCTCTCTAAATAGGAAACAGAAAAATAATCAACAGCCCTAGCTGGTTTGGCTCAGTGGATAGAGCATTGGCCTGTGAACTGAAAGGTCTCGGGTTCGGTTCCGGTCCAGGGCACATGCCCCGGTTGTGGGATGGATCCCCAGTGGGGGACGTACAGGAGGCAGCCGATCAATGATTCTCTATCATCATTGAAGTTTCTCTCTCTCCCTTCTCTCTTCTCTGAAATCAATAAAAATATATTTAAAAAAGAAAAAAAGGATCAGTAATTATTTCCTTTGAGAAGGCTGCCTTTCCCCATCCCTCTTTTTTTTTTATTTAAAAAAATACATTTTTATTGATTTCAGAGAGAAGGGAGAGAGAGAAACATCAATGATGATAGAGAATCATTCATTGGCTGCCTCCTGCACGTCCCCCACTGGGGATCCAGCCCGCAACCCGGGCATGTGCCCTTGACTGGAATCGAACCCGGGACCCTTAGTCCGCAGGCCAACGCTCTACCCACTGAGCCAAACCGGTTAGGTGGCCCATCCCACTTAATAAGAACACAGGCAGTTTAGGAGAATAGAGAAGAATAGACAGTTAAGAACAGAAGTTGCCTCTCAGCTCAGTTTAGGGAGTAATTTAAAACAAAAATGCTCACATCTACACCTATTTACAATCAGTCACATAAATGCATGTTTGGAGATACTCAACAAATAATTGAGTACCTACCATGGTCCAGGCAATACACAAAAAGAGATGAAAATCTATTCCAGTAGAACTTACATTCTATTGGAGGGGAAAACTATATAGTTAGTAAGTGCCAGAGAGAAAACATGAACAGAGGGGATATGAAGTGTTTGTGTGCTTGGAGTGGAGTGTGTGGGTGAAATTTTAGATAGGATAGTCAGGGAAGTTCTCTTTGAGAATGCCTTGTTGAAGGAAGTGAAGGAGCTAGCTATACATATCTACATGCAGATATCTGGTGGAATGCTATTTCAAACAGAAACAACAGTAAGTGCAAGGGCCCTAGAGCGATTCTGGAACAGAGTAAATAATGTGAAAAGGATTTGAGATCACAGAGGTACCTGAGGTGGCGGTGGGGATAGGACTTGAAGGCATGAGGGGTTTATCTAAATCAGAAAATATTTATCAAATTTTTCTCACTACAGCTTCATATTAGATGCCAACCAATGCAAAAAATAAATTTAAAAACTGACATCACTAAAAAATGAAGTACTTGTTCTCAGTTTTTACTTTGCGACTACAAAAAAAAAGAAAGCATTGAAGTTTTAGTATTATTAAGGCTTTCTTTTTCTATCTCCAAGAGATATAATATTTTGCCCCAGATATCCAAGTCAAAAATTTTCCATCTCTGGTGGACTACAATTAAAAACAAACATACAAATTAAAAAGAAAACAGCCCTTTAGCTCTCTGGTTGAACTTGCAGACTGTCCCTGGCTGACAGTTCTGCATCCCTAGGGCCCTAGCAGGAAGTCAAGATGAAGCCTCACAGCTGCCTCTAAGGCTGTGATTGGCAATGGCTGGTTAATATTAAGAGTAGAGGTTTTTGCCCTGATCGGGTTGCTTAATTGGTTAGAGTGTGGTCCCAATATGCCAAGATTGTAGGTTCGATCCCCAGTCAGGGCACATACAAGAAGCAACCAATGAATGCATAAATAAGTAGAATAACAAACTGATGATTTTCTCTCTCCTTCTCCCTCCCACTTCCTCTCTCTAAAGTCCTTTTTAAAAAATTTTAAAAAAGAAGAGAAGTTCTCAAACATTCGAATATGTTATTAGACCCCATTTCCAGATTTTCTGATTCAGCGAGTATGGGGTGGAACCTGGAAATTTGCACTTCTAACAATTTCCCAAGTGATGTTGATACTGTTGGTCCTGGGGCTCACAATTTGAAAACCAGTGCCTTAGAGGTACTGTTGCTAGCTGGACACTGTAATGCAGCAGTCGCCAACTTTTCAGACCTCACAGAGCACCAGTCATCCGCGGACCACCGGTTGGCGACTGCTGTTGTAATGGGTCAGCTGGGATGAGGCTGGTTCAAATACTGGCTTCTACCTTGTTGTCCCCTCCTTTCCATAAAAAGCCTTTCCAACCTCATGATGGACAGTGCAGAGAGCAGGGATGCCTTTTTTCTCTGAATCTTTCAAGACCCTCCTAGAGAGAAGCATCAGTTATGTGACCTGAGATATGACCACTCTCTGGGAATCAGTGATGATAAATGAAGGGTCAATGAATGCTAGATGACAAAGAGGCTTTTAGAAGATGATCTAAGGTAGTGTTTCCTAAACTTTGTCAAGATCAGTTGTCAGGTGTGTTGCAAATGTGTTGCTAGCTATGAAGTTTGCCATTAATTTGCTTAAAAATAAAATCATGACATTTGTTAAAACTCTTAATACTGTACATCACAAAGAGCTTTAACAGATGTAAATTTTAAAATATCTCCTAGCTGGTTTGGCTCCGTGGCTAGAGCATCAGCCTGCAGACTGAAGGGTCCCAGGTTCCATTCCAGTCAAGGGCACATGCCCGGGTTGCGGGCTCGATCCCCCGTGTGGGGTGTGCAGGAGGCAGCTGATCAATGATTCTCATCATTGATGTTTCTAGCTCTCCCTTTCCCTTCATCTCTGAAATAAATAAAAATATATTTTAAAAAAATCAACCAGGTCTTGGCTGGTGTGGCTCAGTTGGTTGAAGCATTGTCTTGTGCACTGGAAGGTTGGGGGTTCAATTCCCGGTCAGGGCACATTCCTAGGTTTCAGGTTTGATCTCCAGTCGGGGTGCATATGGCAGGCAGCTGGTTGATGTACTAGTATCTCTCTTACATGGATGTTACTCTTTCTCCCTTCCTCCCTGTCTAGAATTAATAATAAATAAACAAACAAACAATTATCAACCAGGATGCTGGAGGAATCCCAGGATGTAATGCAGAATGTGACAAATGTACCTAACTGTACTAAAATGTATGAAATGACCTAACCCCATAATCTTCTAGGTAGGGGAAAAAGGAGCTGACCTAAGTAACTTTGAAAAACATTGTTTTGACTGAAAACTAAGACTAAATACAAAAGAACTATACATAAACACTATTTTAATTGGCAGATTTTTTAAACATGAGCATGGGTTAACAATTCTAAAACGACTCTATACACGTATACTAGGGTTGAACAAATAAGTAAACAAGTGGTCGATAATGAGCCAGGTTTCTCACTGTCAGAGAAAGAAGTTCCAAAAGAAAGGGTGGAAAGCTAGAGTAAACCCTGTGGTGCTGGATCAGGGCCAGAGAACAGTATATGAACTACTTAAGCTTCATATACTTATATATATTATGTATTTGTACACATATAGAGAGATGACAGAAGATAGACTTATAGACAGATACAGACATAATTATGTGTATAGGACTTAGTATACATATATGTATTTTCCAGCTCTGCCCACTGGGTTGGCTTGGACTCAGTGACACTTCTGTGGCAACAGGAACACTCAGTGCCCAGATCTTAGTTTCTAAATACCATTACCCAATAAAAGGAACTAGAGTTCCTCGGAGAAAAATGGCTGATTCTAGGCTCAGGCAGAGAAAATACAAGATGAATCTGGAACATCCTATAGGACCAGAAAGAAAAAGTGTTCAAAAATCAAAAGGATGGGGGCATGTAAAGGGACACAGGAGCTGAGTTGATAGAACCTACCCTGGAATAATTTGACCAACAAAATAAGTAATGCAGTTATAGATTATAACTTAAGGTGTGACATATATGCATCCATATTGATATCTGGATGAATGAATAAATGGGGGAGAAGGGACAAATCTTCCTTAAATAGAAATCCCAGATACATGTAGATTCTCTTCCCTCCTGGATTCATTTCCACTTGCGGATGGGCTGGACTTAGTGACTTGGTGACTTTACAAGAAAGAAACAAACTGGCCAAAATCACCAGTCATAAATCATGTGGATAGCATGTACTGTCTAGTATGATGTGATGAGGACACTTTACCTCTGTGCTATTTATTCTTCCTCCAAGCCCATAACCCTACTCTCATGAGAAAGCATCAAACAAATCCAAATTGAGAGACATTCTAGAAAATATCTGACCAGTGCTCTTCAAAACTATCAAGATCATGAAAATCAAAGCGTGTGACACTGTCACATATCAGAAGAGACTAAGGAACCCAACAACTAAATGCAACGTAGTGTCCTGGACTGAATCCTGGAACGGGAAATGGACAACAGGATAACTGGAGAACCGAATAAAGTCTGTCTTTTAACTGACAGTAATGAACTGATGTTAATTTCTTAGTTTAACAGATGAACTGTGGTTATGTGAGATCTTGACACTGGGGAAACTGGGTGAGGGCTATACAGAACTCTACTACCTTTGCAACTTTTCTGTAAGTTAAAATTATTCCAAAATAAAAATATTTTTAAAACATGAGTATTTGGGTATTAACTGTATCTTGTTTTTATATTTTTATTGATTTCAGAGAGGAAGGAAGACGTAGAGAGAGATAGAAACATCAATGCTGAGAAAGGATCATTGACTAGCTGCCTCCTGCACGCCCCCTACTGGGGATCAAGTCCACAACCCAGGCATGTGCCCTTGACCGGAATCGAACTTGGGACCCTTCAGTCTGCAGGTTGACGCTCTATCCACTGAGCCAAACTGACTAGGGCAACTGTATCTTGTTTTTACTTTACACATGTTTTATGAATATTTACTTGATAGTCAATATTAAAAACTTAGAATTTGATGTTCTCACTATAAAAATGTCACTCACTCACTTGCACTCCAATATGCTTTTGGAATGGGAGAGAAAAAGAAAGGAATGGGATAGGGAATGTGCCCGATTCACATTTGGTAGACCAAAGATGCACAGGTGAAGGTCATCTGACAAGTGTATCCTGGTGAAAATGAGATGAGAAAATTACATATTATAGCATGTATCTTGTCACACCTTGCTATTCTCAAGTGTGGCTGACATTACCTGGGAGCCTTTGAGAAAGGCAGAATCTCAGTTTCCACCCCAGACCTACAAAATTTTCAATAAGATATCCAAATGATTCATACAAACATTAAATTTTGAGAATCAAAAAGATACTCGTATTCATTCAACAGTTGCTGAGTACTTCCTGTGTGCCAGACACATGGAAACCAATATCACATTCTCCAAAGTCTAAGGCAATACTATTTAGCCTCAGCTGGGAGTGTCATAGCAATACAAATTCTCAGACCCTCACACCAAACCTTGAATCTTGTTTTTACAAGCCCTCCAAGTGATGCTTAGGCATACTAAAGTTTGAGAAGCACTGCTCTAGAAACCTGGATTTCAGACTCATCATATTGGAATCACCAGAATACCTTAAAAAAAAAAATACACAGGGCGAACACAGAACAATGAAATCCCAATTTCTGGGAGCAGGGCCTGGACATTAATATTTTTTAAAAGATTATCTAAGGCAGGGGTGGGGAAAGTCAGGCTCTTGGACCATGTAAGTCCTACGAATTCATTTGGTCTGGCCCTCCCAACTCATTAGGGGTGCGTTAATTAAATGCTTGACCAAATATAGCAGGCTAATTTTTAAGCTGAAAATTTTGTATGGCCATCGAATGATGTTATAAATATTCAAATGGCCCTTGACAGAAAAAAAGGTGCCCCACCCCTGGGATTCTAACAAGCTGCCATATTTAAGAATCATTGCTATTCAACACAATCAGCTAGCAGGGGTGGGCAAACTTTTTGACTCGAGGGCCACAATGGGTTCTTAAACTGGACCGGAGGGCCGGAACAAAAGCATGGAAGGAATGCTTGTGTGAACTAATATAAATTCAAAGTAAACATCATTACATAAAAGGGTACGGTCTTTTTTTTTTTTTTTTAGTTTTATTCATTTCAAACGGGCCGGGCCATAGTTTGCCCACGGCTGAGCTAGAGTCTCTGTTGAACGTAAGCTTCATGAATGCCAGAGCGCACCTACAGAGCTTAATACTACGCCTCCTCTGTCTGGGCTCAAAATCCCTCTTTTCAACAGTTAATTTACGGACCAGTTCAGCTTTACTTCTAAGTTTGGCATATCAGCAGTAAATTTAGAATCCCTGTAGAATATGCCCAGCTTTCAGATTTTATAGCCTCCCCACTCCCCCCACCACATCCCCTAAAGTCTGTAATACACTACTCAGTTCTTAATAACATGCAGTGTGAACAGGTCTATAGTTGCCTTGCCTTCTTCATCCCCTTGGAAAAGGCTTATTCCACATCCCTCCTCCACAACAGCTGGCCACCCTCGTGGGGGAACACAGTCATTGTCTGATCTCACAGTGAATGACCAGAGCTCACAGAGCTGATCCTACAGCAGGGATGTGAGACTGTTTGCCCAACCACCTCGTTCTCTTTTCCTAGTGTTCCAGGCCAGTGGCTGCTGCCATGACCTCCACTGGGAAAAGCTTATTCCTGGGGCAAATGATATTCCTCTTTTCGTGTCCCATGGAAAGCTTTTCTAATCTAAATACACAGTACCCATGATAGTCCACAAATGCCTCTTTAATCCTTTCAGAATTGAAATAGGATATTGCTAGTCCTAAAATGTTTGCTATGATAGAAAAGCACAAGACTAAGGAACGTTGAAAATTTGTTTTGTGAGTCAGTCAATTATAAGTCTCAGGAGGAACAAAGCTACATGTAGGCCCATCCTGAGTATAGCATAGTTCATATACATACACTGTCTCATCACTAATGTATTTTTTTTTAAATATACTTTATTGATTTTTTACAGAGAGGAAGGGAAAGACATAGAGAGCTAGAAACATCAATGAGAGAGAAAGTAGTTATCTATCTAATATGTGTATAGGCACTGTTCAGTATTACCGCATACAGTGATGACTGATTACATTGGTTAGTAAGCACAGTGTGATCTTCTGGTCAATGGACACTAGCTGCCATACTGAGCAATCCTCATGCTGAAAGGCAATAGAGAGTGCTTAATAGTATGGGTATTTTATGTCCGCAGTGTGGCTAAGTGGTTGAGTGTCAACCCATGAACTAGGATGTCACGGTTCGATTCCCAGTCAGGCACATGCCTGGGTTGCAGGCATGCAGGAAGCAGCCAATCAATGATTCTCTCTCATCATTGATGTTTCTATCTCTCTCTTCCTCTCTAAAATAAATAAATATATTTTTTAAAAATGTTATTTTATAATTATGATGAATTGTATGTCATTTGTTTATAGCTGCTCTAATTGACCTAGTAGAAAGAAGAATAATTAGGATAATTGTGTCATGTAAAGAAGTTAGAGCTCTTATTTCCACCCAGAGCTCATTTATATACTTTTTTTAAAAAAAAATTCTTTATCGCCTGACCGGTTTGGCTCAGTGGATAGAGCGTCGGCCTGCGAACTGAAGGGTCCCGGGTTCGATTCAGGTCAAGGGCATGTACCTTGGTTGCGGGTACAGCCCCAGTGGGGAGTGTGCAGGAGGCAGCTGAATCGATGTTTCTATCTCATCGATGTTTCTAACTCTCTATCCATCTCCCTTCCTCTCTGTAAAAAATCAATAAAATATATTTTAAAAAATTCTTTATTGTTTAAAGCATTACATAAGTTTCCTTTTCCCCCCATTGACTGCTCCCTGGTGCCCCCCATCCCCCACATACACATTTTTATCCTCATCCAAGGATCTGTTGTTTTTTAATTGATATTTAGAGAGAAAAAAGAGAGAGGAAGAGGGTGGGAGGGAGGGGGAGAGAGAGAGAGAGATTTGTTGCCTCCCATACTACTCACTCCGACTGGGGATTGAACCCACAACCTAAGTATGTGCCCTGACTGAGAATTGAACCAGCAACCCTTTGGGGCATGGGCCGATGCTCAACCAACTGAGCCATACTGGCCAGGGTGAAGAATGTATTCTTTATTTTATTTTTTAAAAACTATTTCATCGCCAAAACCGGTTTGGCTCAGTGGATAGAGTGTCGGCTTGCGGACTGAAGGGTCCCAGGTTCAATTCCGGTCAAGGGCATGTACCTGGGAAAAATGCATACACACTTTGAATAATTATTAGTTATAATGAGTTAATTCTGAAAAGAAAGAAACATCAATTGAGCTATTAGCTATTAAAGAGTGTATACATTTTTGGGGTAATACATAGCGTGTATTAATTTGCTTTGAGCTTTTCAAAAATCAGACCTGAATGGCTTGATTTTCCGTCTGCAACTATTCTGACAAGGAATGGATTCTGTCTGGCTTTAAATCTGATTTGCTTGTTCTTGCACGTAGCATAGACTTCTGGGTCTGCCTGCCAGGCTACCATCATCCATAATCTATCTCTGCCTTGTTAATGAGGTCCACACTGACGTTCTAGGGCTCAGAACCTAAGTGATGGTACTGGCCCAGCTCACTGGCTCTGGGTATTGTGGCTACTCATGCTCCCCCCCAGTGAGAGTCCTTTTGTCTGCTACATCCCCAAAAGGATCTGGGAAACAGGCAAAGCAGTTTTGTGCAGGAAAACAATAACAACGATATTTCTGGAAGATAAATCTGAGTGCAGAATGCAGGACAGGCCTGGGGTAGAGGAAAAGGGGGGGAGCTTCGTGAACATAGAACCTCCCTTTAGGTGGTGTCATGTTGCAACACTGTATTCAAGGGGACTGTGTAAAGAAAATGGGTAGCTAAAGGACCATATGTGTAAAATACTGAGGGAAAACTGGCAAGACAGATTGACATAATGAGTTTTTGTGGGCTGGCCAGAACCCTAATCACCATTTGTAACAATAGTTCTATGGGAAAAATCTTTTAGAGTTGAAAAAAACCCAGATTTATAAATAAATCGTTGGCATCTATCCAGTTTTTAACTGGGGAGTGGGGACTCTACGGAAAAGTCTTACAATTCTATCTATCTGATGGCCAAACTTCAGTGAGATGGGGCTACGCCTTGGTGATCATTTCCCCCCATCCGCATTCCAGCCCACTCCCAACAGGGGTGATTAGAAACTCTCTTGCCTTAGCTGTTGACCTAAATTGGCTTTGTGACAGAAACAGATTCCTTATCTCTCCATCTCTTTTCTCAGGCTTCCCTGCAGGCTCAGGAGAACACTAGTCCTTCACTCTGAAATAGTGAACCCTTCCATCTGTGATCCTTCTTATTAAACTTACCTCACTACCTCTAGATCAGTGGTTCCCAACCTGTGGGTCGCGACCCCTTTGGGGGTCAAACGACCCTTTCACAGGGGTCGCCTAAGACCATCAGAAAACACATATATAATTACATATTGTTTTTGTGATTAATCACTATGCTTTAATTATGTTCAATTTGTAACAATGAAAATACATCCTGTATATCAGATATTT
>NW_006285042.1:185896-188057 GCF_000327345.1 Myotis davidii
CAGTTATGAAAGCAACAAAAATAATTTTATGGTTGGGGGTCACCACAACATGAGGAACTGTATTAAAAGGTTGTGGCATTAGGAAGGTTGAGAACCACTGCTCTTGATCCTTCCTGTCCACGGCCCTTTTAATGCCAAATGTCCTCCCACTCTTAAAAACAAACTTGAAATCATAAAAGTTAACACCTGCCCATTATAAAAAGTTTTAGAACCTAAAAGATAAATAAATAAATAAAAGCACCCAGAATCACACTCTTCAGGAATAACTTGGTGTATTTCTTCCTAGACTTTTCCCTATGCTTACACACAACATGTACATTTTAAAAATGTTTTGTTTATTGATTTTAGTGAGAGAGAAGGAAGAGAAAGAGAAAGAGAGAAACACTGATTTGATGTTAGTGAGAGAGAAGGGAGAGAAAGAGAAAGAGAGAAACACTGATTTGATGTTTCACTTATTTATGTATTCATTGGTTGATTCTTGTATGTGCCCTGACCAGGGATTGAACCCACAACCTTGGCATACTGGAATGGCATTCCAACCAACTGAGCTACCCAGCCAAGGCCATATACATTTTTCATAATAACATAATAAATACCATATCTTACTTATGTCACAAACACTTTTCCTAGATATTAATTAAAAGTACTTTTGATAGCTGTATAATATTCAGTCATTCCCTATGGCTGGATTTGTCTCACATTTTCACTATACAAATATGTTTCAGCAAACAGTTTTCTACATTAATCTCTGATGACATTTCTGATTATTTTCTTATACTGAATCCTGGTAGTAGAGGGCTAAAAGATATGAACCCTTTTAAGATTCTTAATGTTTATAATAAACTGATTTCCAGAAAGGCCGAATCAATTTACACTTCTATCAGTAGATGAGAATTCCTATTTCATCACACTGCAGTGGCACTGCGAGTCTACTATCTTGGGCAAAACATTTCTTTGCTCTCAACAGCTCCTATAAATAAAATACTAATCTGCTTCCTTTCATAGCTCAAATGATTAAGTGGCATGCATCCTACCTTAACTCACCACTCACACATTTTACTACAACATTCCTTTCCCCACTCATTACTAAAACTGTCCTAATAACATTAATGATCTCCTTCTAATCATATTTTTTTTAGATTCATCATTACCTCATTTGATCCCACTCTTCCTGTCTTTGTAGCCACTTTGTAGCCTTTACTGACCTCATCCTTCTACAAGGACTCGATCCCTCCTGACATCCTACACCATTTTCTCCCTTCATCTACGACCTCTATGATCTACCTTTTTTAATGTCCTCTTTGCCACTTCGTATTATTTACACTATGTCAGTCCTCTAAGGTTCAGTTTTTGCCTCTGTTCCACACTCCTCTCAGGGAGGACTCCTCCATACTGTTTTAATAATCAGCTCCACACTGATGGCTCCCATATATTTCCCTAACTGTACCCCTCCTTTGTCTTCAGGTCTTTGACTGATAAGTCCCATGCTCACCTATAACTCAGTGCCACCCACGAGTCAATAATACACCACCCTCTGCCAAATCAGCACCCTTTCCCAACTTTCTTATTTCTGACGGTGAGAGAGAAGGGAGAGAAAGAGAAAGAGAGAAACACTGATTTGATGTTTCACTTATTTATGTATTCATTGGTTGATTAATGATCAACCAATTAATGATCTCCTTCTAATCATATTTTTTTTAGATTCATCATTACCTCATTTGATCCCACTCTTCCTGTCTTTGTAGCCACTTGATTCTACTGACCTCAGTCCTCCATGTGAAAAATGTCAAGTCTTTAAGTATTTCCTTAAATCACTCTGTCTCAGTCATACTTATAATTTCTTCAAAACATATCCCAGATATACTGGTCTTGTGTCATTTTCATCATCACTTCACACATGGATTATTGCACTACCTTCATAGGTAGCAACTATTAGTGTTGTATGTAGCAGCCATGTTAATTTTCAAAACATGTTTTTTTATGACTTCTGCTCAAAATCTTCAAAAGACCACACTTTATCTCCTATTACCTCCTGACTAAAATCCAACGTCATCCTTTCTCCTTACTGCCCTTTTGACCCCTCACCCCCATATTATCTGGTTTTGGTATTAGGGTGATGCTGGCTTCATAAAATGAGCTGGGAAGTGTACCTTCCTCTTGG
>NW_006285042.1:196340-200753 GCF_000327345.1 Myotis davidii
TTTTTGTTGTTAATCATTATGCTTTAATTATGTTCAATTTGTAACAATGAAAATACATCCTGTATATCAGATATTTACATTATGATTCATAACAGCAGCAAAATTACAGTTATGAAGTAGCAACAAAAATAATTTTATGGTTGGGGGTCACCACAACATGAGGAACTGTATTAAAAGGTTGTGGCATTAGGAAGGTTGAGAACCACTGCTCTTGATCCTTCCTGTCCACGGCCCTTTTAATGCCAAATGTCCTCCCACTCTTAAAAACAAACTTGAAATCATAAAAGTTAACACCTGCCCATTATAAAAAGTTTTAGAACCTAAAAGATAAATAAATAAATAAAAGCACCCAGAATCACACTCTTCAGGAATAACTTGGTGTATTTCTTCCTAGACTTTTCCCTATGCTTACACACAACATGTACATTTTAAAAATGTTTTGTTTATTGATTTTAGTGAGAGAGAAGGAAGAGAAAGAGAAAGAGAGAAACACTGATTTGATGTTTCACTTATTTATGTATTCATTGGTTGATTAATGATCAACCAATTAATGATCTCCTTCTAATCATATTTTTTTTAGATTCATCATTACCTCATTTGATCCCACTCTTCCTGTCTTTGTAGCCACTTGATTCTACTGACCTCAGTCCTCCATGTGAAAAATGTCAAGTCTTTAAGTATTTCCTTAAATCACTCTGTCTCAGTCATACTTATAATTTCTTCAAAACATATCCCAGATATACTGGTCTTGTGTCATTTTCATCATCACTTCACACATGGATTACTGCACTACCTTCATAGGTAGCAACTATTAGTGTTGTATGTAGCAGCCATGTTAATTTTCAAAACATGTTTTTTTATGACTTCTGCTCAAAATCTTCAAAAGACCACACTTTATCTCCTATTACCTCCTGACTAAAATCCAACGTCATCCTTTCTCCTTACTGCCCTTTTGACCCCTCACCCCCATATTATCTGGTTTTGGTATTAGGGTGATGCTGGCTTCATAAAATGAGCTGGGAAGTGTACCTTCCTCTTGGATTTTTTTCACCCCCATATTATACTCCATTTCCAGACTCATTACACCCCTCCCTATCTTTACTTATGAAATCTCCCATCCTTTCCATTTCGATGAAGCCTTCACTAATAGATAATCATAACCTACACTGCTTTTCCTTTCTCTGAATTTTTAAAGCCAGTGGAATGCAGGCTCTTGGGAGAGGGCTGGCAGAAAAAAGCCCTGATTTGAGGTGTTTGCCAACTACCTTCACCATAGCAGACTTCAAGCTACCGATGTGACATCACTGATTGTGAAATTGGGAAGAGATGTGCACAAAGCCACTAGGAAATGGCTCCAGGACATCACAGACTTGAAAACCTGTTCTGTAATCGAAAACTTTATATTGTTATGTATAATCTCTCCAGGTGTACCATGTAAGTACATTTGTTCATCACATTAAACTCCAGCCCTAGGAGTGGCAGTCCACTCATTTTAGAGCTTTCATAGCGTACAGGGCACAAAGTGTGTGCTTAATAAAAACCTGTTGGCAAGACCTGGAGGAGAGATATGCAAAGCCAAAGACTGGAGCAGGAAAAATGGGCATGTACTCATTTAGGGTTGGTTAGCAAGAACAAACAGAAAGAACAATAAATGTAGGAAATAAAATCAGAATGGGACCCAGAAGATATTGGTTATGTCCCACCTTTGTACTCATGTGACCCCTGGCAAGTCAATTTACTTCTTGGGCCTTAAGTTCCTTCATGTTTAAAGTTAGGGGACTGGACTACAGGATTTCTAACTTGATTGAAATGCTCTGCGAAGTGGGTTAAACTGACAAGGAGGCAAATGATGGTCCATTGCATTGGTATAAAAGTGATAATAAATTCATTTTAAAATCCACTAACAAGTCAAAGGCGTTTAGGACAGTAACTTTTCTAAGGTGTGAAGAAACATTCTTATAAGGCCCTTCCATTCATTTGACCTAGTAATTATTCTGTAGAAAGATACAATGTCCTAAAAGTTATATCTATTTTATTCTACTTTTGGAAAAGAGACAGCAAGTTCTGAGACACTTCTGCAGCATGTTCCATGATACTTCCTAATGTCTCTCATCCAAAAAAAAAAAAAATCTATTACCTGTCTACTGTGATCTGGATGCTGGTAAGTGCTGAAGATTTAGCAAAAATAAAAGTCTTTACCATCATGAAACCCATACTAGTGTGGGTCAGTAGCTATTTAGTTCCAAATCATCTGTATCAATACTTTTAAAGAGTGCAAATTGATCTGAATAATGGATGCAAGCTAAGGACTCTCCCTAAACAGGTATGTAAACATAAACATTTGAATAAAATTATATAATTCCAGAGGTTCTCAGGACCTCTCATCTGTGAAGTGGTCCAAGAATTGCAAGTTAACCCTGACCTATATCTTCAAAACAACAAATAAATTCAAGCTCATAAAAGCTCATATCCTGTTTGATAAGGGAGTATAGCAAAGATTTCCAACAGAAACAATTAAAAATAAAGGGCCATTGTTTAAAGTATTAAGCTTTAGCTACTTGAAATTTCACTCACCTAGAGTATCTTATTCCAAGTAATTTTCCAGATGAGTAAGGTATATAGTTGTCCCTTGGTATCTGAGGGGCATTGGTTCCAGGACCCCCTCAGATACCAAACTCCAAGGAGTTATATAAAACTAGAGGCCCGGTGCATGAGATTTGTGCACTTGGGGTTGGGGGTGGGGAGTGTTCCTCAGCCCAGCCTGCACCCTCTTGCAGTCTGGGAGCCCTAGGGGGATGTCTGACTGACAGCTTAGGCCCCCTCCCCACAGACATCCTTAGTGCTGCCACGGAGGTGGGAGAGGCTCCCGCCACTACAGCTGCACTTGCCAGCCGTGAGCCTGGCTTCTGGCTGAGGGGCATTAGCCATGTGGGAGTGCACTGACCACCAGGGGGCAGGTCCTGCGTTGAGCGTCTGCCCCCTGGTGGTCAGTGCATGTCATAGTGACCAGGTGTTCAGCCATTCGGTCAATTTGCATATTAGCCTTTTTTATATAGGCTAGCATAGTATTTGCATATAACCTATGCACATCTTCTCAAATGCTTTATAGCTTCTAGAATATTTATAATACCTATTACAAGGTAAATGCTATGCAAATAGCTATTATACTGTACTGTTTAGGAAATAATGACCAAAAAAAGTGTATATGTTCAGTAGAGTTGCAACCATCATAGACCAAATTGCATAATTCATATCAGCAACAAGGTAACTTTTTTTTTTGTAGTATTTTTGATTGGTGCTTGGTTGAATCCTTGGATAGGAGGACACGGTATACATTACTTGGTTCAGGATGCTTGTTACATCGATCTTACTTGAAAACCCAATTGCATATGGATGTGTGCTTCCTTTTCTTAAGTAATTCTGCATTTTATGACTCATTGCACATCAAAGAGATCCAATTAACGATGACAAATACATACACACACATTGTGAATAGGCAGCTTGAACAAGGCAAAGAGCACAAGTTGGAACTAGAGAGCAGGCTCATGTCCTGGCTCTAACATTGAGAAGGGAAGTGATCTTGGACAAGTCATTAGCCCTCTGACCTACGTTTCTTCATTTGTAAAATGTAGAGGGAATGATATAACTTACCTAAGAAGACTATGAAAAATCAGTCAAATAGAATAACGTATGTGAATATATTCAGCTATAAAATGGCCCCTAATAAGTACAAGTTCTACTGGTTCCCCGAGAAGGCATTGCCCATTCTACAAATTTCTTCTAGGAAAACAAACTGCAGATCCTGCATTTACATAGCAGTAGAAGAAGTTCAAAGCACTTAATTGTAGAATTGCCTTTTTTAAAAAAAAAAAAACAATGCAGCCCTCATTTTAAGAAAACTGTGAGACCTTAACTCCGTTGCCTAATCAAGACACTAAGTGGGTAGGAAACTCCAGACTACAGGTTTTCTCTGACAGCAAGGATCCACTCGAGATGGGGGACGGGGGAGACTCAAGACTCAAGGAGAGTAACGGAGAGAAGGGAGAGGTTAGCCTGAGAAGCGTGGAATGATCAGGCAACCAGGGAGTTCTGGGGGTGGCGGGTGAATTGAGCTCCGCGGAGGCTGGTGACAGGAGGTGGGAAGACAGGGCGAACTGGGCTCAGAAAGTTGGTGGGAGCTGTGGATGGAGAGCCAGGCTGCGAGCGTCACACAGGGCCAAGCCCCCAGGGCCGGCTCAGCCTGGCTCGCTCAGCCCTGGCTTGCTCCCACTGTGACTACCGTGCGGGTAGAATTCCGAGCAACCGGAGGGGAGTGCGTGATGGCACCAAACCACTACCAGGCCTGGGACGGCTGCAGGATTCCTCCCACCCCAGGGGCCAAGCTGGCTTCCCGCCCTCCCTCAGCCCGTCCCG
>NW_006285042.1:200920-207366 GCF_000327345.1 Myotis davidii
GTAAGGGCGGCGAGCGGGTCGTGCGTGACGCAGCAGGTCTATGGGCGGGGCTTACGGGCGTGACCTGGGTGACGCTCGGGACGTGGGTAACGTGTGGAATGTGTGAATGGCGCGTCCGGCGGCTCCCACCTGGGGTAGCGTCCTCCACGCGTCCTTAAAATATTCTTGTAGAGCATGGGCATAACGGGACTTGGCAATATTATTCTTTGCATCTTAAGAACTTACTCTTTTAAAATAGAGGGAAAGTACTGTGCTCGTTCATTGCGGAACTTTTGCCAACTGTGGACTGACGACATCACACTGCCTAGGTAAATCAGCATTTCAGTACATTTGAGTCACGCCTTTATCAAAAACACGTAGCCGGGGCTCAGTGGCCCCCATACCCTGTTGGCTTTGGGAGTATCAGGCTAATTGAAAAATTAGCATGTTTATTTCCTACTTATTTACCTATTTTTATGAAATCAAACATTTACACACCCGACACCTGTCCAACCCTTATGCATTGTCAGAAATGTCTTTTCTTGACATTTCTTAGTGATCCCAATCCTTAACAATCAAAGGCCCCTCATCTCTAGGGACGGGAGACAGATATTGGAGTGGGAGGGTTAAGAAAAACCACTTCTACTCCAGGTTTCTTCCTCGAAGGATCTGGTTGGTGAGGCTAAGAAATCGTTTCCCTTTTTATAAGAAGATGGGATTAGGGTAAAACAATCCCTTCAAGTTCTGACATTCTTCGGTCCATGCATAGGGGTCATTTCTAGGAGGACATGGCCAAGTTGCGATGAAAGTCAGCTGTCAAAGGGGCAGGAGTGAAAAGGACTGCAAAGTTCCCGGTTGCGGAGTAAATGAGGACCAGGGAAAAGACAAGAGCTATTTTATCGCCGATTTCCCTCGAAATATTTTGTCAGGCGCTGCCGCGGGCACCTTTGCTCCGCGGTGATTGGCTCCCGGCAGGGGCCTCGCGTTTGTCCAATATGGCGGCGCCCAGTGGCGGTGTGAACTGTGAAGAGTTCGCCGAGTTCCAGGTGATGGGGTTTTTCCCAGTGGCTGGTGTGTCCTTTCTTTTATCCCCGGGCCCTGTACCCTCCCCTGGCCTAGGAGGGAATGCGGACAAGTTATGGAAGAAGCGGGCAATTCGAGGCTCCTTTTTCGAGCCATTGGAGGTCATGGGGGCGCGGGGTTGGCCTTAAGAGAGCCAGGCTACTCCTTGGGGGTCATGGTTCTCTCTGCGCCGCCCAGGCCCCGAGTAACCGCACGGGACACTCCGGGTGGCTGCGCGGTGGTAAAGCCGAGCTCGGCCGGGTGGGTAGCGATTGTAACAATCTTTTAGCCATCCACCGAAATCTGTACCTGGCCTGTGCCATCCTCGTATTGTAAGTTGAACATTTGTAGGAGATTAAAAAAAAAGTGAACGAGAGCTTACTCGTTTGATAAATCAACTTGGCGCAAGTTTTATTGTTTTGTTGGGATATAACATTTGGAGTCTTAGAAGAGCGATTGATTCTAGTACCTGCCCTGGCCTTTCTAAGCATTAGAGAGAATGTAACATTTAAGAAAAACGCTGTATCTTTTATACAAGCACCAGAGGTTTAGGGTTAAATATTAACCCGTGAATTAACAGGGGTTTGGATTTTGACCAAGTTGCAATGAAAGTTATCTGTTCCACTGTAGGCACAAATGTGCTGTTGTCTAGATTACAAATGTATTTTTTAAGAAATATTTTTTCTTGATTTCAGAGAGAGAGAGATGGAAATATCAATGATGTTAGAATCATTGATCGGTTGCCTCCTGCACGCCCCCCGCTGGGGATCAAGCCTGCCACCCAGGCATGTGCCCTTCCCAGAATGGAACCCAGGACCCCTCAGTCTGCAGGTCCACGCCCTATGCACTGAGCCAAACCAGCTAGAGCTACAAATGTATTATTAACTAAAGGTATTGAAAAATTATTTCACATGTCATTGACCTATCTGTAGTCAGCTTTGTGCTTTGAGCCATTTTGTAGGGAGTGGTATTCTTGAAGATAACCTCAACAGACCGAATTCTTTGACAAACCATTTGGCCAAATGACTTTATATGGGGTCTTTTTTATGTGAAGTCATTACTTGCATCCTCTTCACCACTTCAGCTGTTTTTTAGACTAGCTCAACACTGCAGTTGACTTCAAATATGATTCATGTGCCCAACAAATGTAAACATTTGTAAAAACCTTAAGTAGAAAAAAAAAAGACTTGAATTCTAAAGTATATGGACCATTTAACACGTTAAGCTCCAAGCCTATTTTGTCTTCCTTTCCGATTTCACCGATATGCTGGTGGCACCAGTGACTGTCCGGTCGGAAAGTATAGTATCAGTCACCGGTGACTGACGTGGCGCTTAACGTGTTAAGGTTTGCACCATTTGTCACCTTGGTCTTGTCACATTAGTACTGTGATTTAACTTGAGTCAATACACTCAGATAATTGTGCAAGGATAGTTTTAAGGTTTATGAGAAAGAGTCTTGGTTAGTGAGTTAGATGTTCTGGGTTCTAGTACTGCTTCTGCCATTAGCTTTGGGACCTGGAGCTAATCACTTAACTCCTTTGGGAATTAACTTTTGAATCTGTAAAAAAAGATTATGTTAAGTAATATTTAAAACTTATTTCCATCTCTGTAATGTTATTTGAATCTCTAAAACCAAATTTCAGATGATCTCTTTTTGCTGTTAAAACACTGATTTTCCTTTTGGGAGGTCAGATAAAATGTTGTAAGTGGGGCAAAAGCTAAACTGTCGTGCAGAACCATTCCATTCACAGAGAAAAAAATCATAAAATAAGTCTAATTAGTGATACTTAGGGGAAGTTTCTAGATACTTTCTCTAGGACTTTTCCAAGTGCATGGTTTATAATGGAGAATGTCCTGGGCTAAAAGTCAGAAGAACTGCTTTCCCAGAGCTGGTCTTGACACATCATTTAACCTCATTGTAAATAAGAATAACATTTGTCTCTATTGCCTCGGCACACAATAACATAAGGGAAGGTGCTGTGAAATTATAAAGCTTTAGGATAGCATTGAGGTTTAGATGAATTTAACTGACGTACTCACAAATTATTTTAAATTTTTTAAAGCTATGGAACCATTACATTTTCTGTGTGAGTATCCTAAATGTGAAAAGCACTGCACTGAGTACTTTCAAAGAGAAACAAGTCGCGTATATTTTTGTGTGTGTGTTTCTTTTGATATTTTTCCTTTTTTCTTTCTTATTTTCTTGTATGCATTTTTGTTGTTCTTGTTAATTGTAAATCTTTTTTTTTCATTGATTTTTTTAGAGAAAGTGGAAGGGAAGGAGGGGGAGAGAGATAGAAATATCCATGTGAGAGAGATACAGCAATTGGTTTGCCTCCCTCTCAAGCCCCAAATCAAACCGGAGACCCTTTTGGTTCTTGGGCGTAATGCTCTAACCACTATAAAGATTAGTTGTATTTTTTTCAGAATTTTATTATGAAAATATTCAGACACTACAAAAAGTTGAAAGAATTGTACAGTGAACACTGGTACCTACCATCTAGATTCTTTAACCAGTGATTTGCTGTATTTATCAAATAGCAATCTCTACCCATCAATCCACCTTTTAAAAAAATTATATATTTTTATTGATTTCAGAGAGGGAGATAGAAACATCAATGAGAGAGAATCATTGATTGATCAGCTGCCTCCTGCAGGCCCCCTACTGGAGATCAAGCCTGTAACCCGGGCATGTGCCCTTAACCGGAATTGAACCCAGGACCCTTCAATCTGCAGGCTGACGCTTTAGCCACTGAGCCAAACCAGCTAGGGCTGTTAAATGAGTTTTGACAGAAAGTTTTTTCATGCCCCTTCCAGTTAATCCTTGCCCCATCCTTTCCTCTGACAACTAGTGTTCTGATTTTTTTCTGTATAGGTGCATGCTTTATTTATTTATATATTTTCATTGAGTTGAGAGAGAGAGAAACACTGATTTTGTTGTTCTACTTATTCATGCATTCATTGGTTGATTCTTATTTGTGCCCTGACCAGGGATTGAACCCAAAATCTTGGCTCACTGGGCTGACACTCTAACCAGCTAAGCTACCTGGCCAGGATATAGGTGTAAAGTTTAAGAGTTTTTAAAGTGTTTTAAATTTTTACAATTCTTATTTTTCTATTATAAAAGTTGGACTTTGCGCTCCTGGAAAATATCCTATTTGCAAAATGAAATAAAATCCAGAAAAGAGTCTGACCGGCATAGCTCACTGGTTGAGCATCAATCTATGAACCAGGAGGTCATAGTTCCATTCCCAGTCAGGATATATGCCTGGGTTTCGGGCTTGATCCCCAGTGTGGGGCATGCAGGAGGCAGCCAATCAATGATTCATCATTGATGTTTCTATCTCTTTCTCCTTCTCCCTTCCTCTCTGAAATAATTAAAAAATACATATTTTAAAAAATCCAGAAAAGAATGTTTAAAATTGAATGTCTGGAATCCCATTTTAACATTCAGCAACAACTTATTGAATATTGTATTAGTCTGCTAGGGCTGCCATGATAGATACCACAAATGGTGGCTTAAATACAACAGAAATGTATTTTTTCACAGTTCTGGAAGCTAGAAGTCCAAGATCAAAGTCCTGTCAAGATTGTTTTCTGGTGAGCCTCTCTTCCTGACTTGCCGATTGCTGCCTTCTCACTGCATTCTCTCATGGCCTCTTTGGCCTTGTAGAGGGAGAAAAATCTTTGGTTTCTCTTTCTCACAAGGACACCAGTTCTATGGGATTAGGACCCTATCTTACTTCCCTAAAGGCCTTATCTCCAGATATAGTCACATGGAAATTTTGGGAAGGCACAATGCAATTCAAAACAGTTACGACTAGCTACTAGGCACTTGGGAAGACGCAGTGGACTGGATATAAAATGTAGAAAATATTGAGAATATGAATAAAATGCTTTAACAGTTCAGAGAGAAATAACTCAAGAGGTGATAATTTAGTTGGGCCTTGCCCAGCTGTGTGTCTCAGTGGTTGAGCATTGACCCGTGAGCCAGGATGTCATAGTTCTATATCCCGTCAGGTTGCTGACTCAATCCTCAGTAGAGGGTGTGCAGGAGGCAGCCTGTCAATGATTCTCATCATTGATGTTCCTATCCCTCCCTTCCTCTCTCTGCAATCAATTAAAAATAAATAAATGAACTGGGCCTTAAGTGAATAGGATCAGGGCTATACTGTTATCTTCGAAATTTTAGACTGAACCATGCATCTAATTTTAGGCTTATATTACTTTCGGTAGAAAAAACAGTATATAAGGCAAGTTTATGTATTTGGGGAAATAGCCAATCAGTATTGCTAGAATTCAGGAGGCACATTGAGATTACACAAAAGATTAGAACCAGGTTGTAGAAGGCCTTGGATGCCAAGGGTGAGATTAAGGAGCCAATTTTGAGCAGAGGGTGTGAGATGATCAAATAAGTGTTTTAGGAAAATTCATCACTTGTGCCATGGTCTTTGTTCAGGCTCTGTTATTTTTGCAACTAGCTTTGTGATAGGTCTCCTTATTTTCAGTCATTCCTTTCTCTAATATATCCCTCCTTCAATCTAATCTCCATAATATTGTGGCTTTATACTGTTATCTTTGAAATTTTAGAATCTGAACCATGCATCTAATTTTAGGCTTATATTACTAGGTCTAAAATACTTAACATGGCATTCAGTCCCAAAGTGCCTCTCTCTAGTTATATCCCTTACCACTGTCCTTATTCATGCATGTTTCTCTCCCCCAAACCCTTACCTCCTCCAATGTACATTTGATCTCTGTTGTCCAACCACATAGGCCTACTTTTCTCTGAACACATTATGCTCTTTGTTATTTCCATGCTTTTTTTCAATTGTGGCTACCTTGAAATCATTTTTTCCTTACCGTCTGAGATCTAGTTCATATATCACCTGAACAAAACCAACTCAGTATTCCTTCCCAGAATGTTTAAGTATTAGTATTTCTGTTAGGAATACTTATTCGTTTATACACAGTTGATTTTGAGTTATATGATAATAAGGTACAAAGTAAATAGACTATTGTCTAGCATTAGTTATGGTTCCTCTTGCAACATGCCCAGCTGCTCTCTGTCCCTGTGCCTGGGGGTGCTGGTTGTCAGAGGACTCTTGACAGTTGGAGGCAAGTCTTTGTTTCTGGCTTAGGGGGAATAGTATGAGTACTACTGTAAAAATGGGGTTTGGGGAACTAGGTCTGTCTAAAAAGAGCACATGGGATCTACTGGGTGCCTACAGGCAGAGGGTGTGGAAAGGAAACGTTAAGTCTGAGATTATTTTTTTGGAGTACATTTGTATTTTACTGACTTGTAATAGACCTTTTCCCACCCCCACTGCCCATAAAACCTAAAAGCTGCCCAAAATAATAAAAGGAATTTACCAGAGGGTTAACCTTAGAAATATAGGGTAATT
>NW_006285042.1:207473-216314 GCF_000327345.1 Myotis davidii
TCCAATTTCTACACAAAGATGTAGCTTATGGAGAACCACTGAAGTGTGTGTATTTCTGTGAATTTCAGTTGCAGTTTATTGTATACTAAAGGCCTGGTGCATGAAATTCGTGCATGGAGTGGGGGATCCCTCAGCCCGGCCTGTACCTTCTTCAATCCGGAATCCGTCTCGCAATCTGGAACCCCAGGCTCCTAACCACTCACTTGCCTGCCTGCCTGCCTGATCCCCCTCACTGCCTAACTGCTCCTCCCTGCTGGCCTGATCCCCCTAACTGCCTGCTCTCCCTTTCTCTCTGTGCCCTTCAGACCCCCGGCACAGGCCTGCTGAGAGCTCTTCGCCTTGGCCCCACCCCATCCTGATTAGTTGTTATGTGCCAGCATCCCGGCCAATTTGCATATTCCTCTATTAGTATAGATAAGCTACCAAGGACATTTTCTTGGTTGAATTTGTGAGAGAGGGTATGTGATTAGGGCTAGGCATCAGGTAGGTAGTAATTCTTTATGAATGAGACACATTTAATGGCAGTACTTTTGTACCTACATTAATCTTCCATTGCTGTTAGTCTGTGAGGGCCGCCCAGGCTTTCTTCTAGACCAGCGGTGGGCAAACTGTTTGACTCCAGGGCCACAATGGGTTCTTAAACTGGACCGGAGGGCCAGAACAAAAGCATGGATGGAGTGTTTGTGTGAACTAATATAAATTCAAAGTAAACATCATTACATAAAAGGGTACGGTCTTTTTTCTTTTTTTAGTTTTATTCATTTCAAACGGGCCATCTGGCCCGCGGGCCGTAGTTTGCCCACGGCTGTTCTAGACCAACAGTTTACAACCGGTATGCTGGAAGAATTTTTAAAACATGCAATACCTGACTAGTCAGGGGCACTGACCTCTTTTCCCTTAGGTTATCAAATAAAAAAATGACAACAGCTAACACAATAATAGTTGTTTGGTGTGAATGAATCAAAATTATACCTGTTTGTGCATTTTTTTGTTTTTGTTTTTTTGTCACATAGGCATAATATCTATTTTTTGGTGTGCCTCAGAATTAGTTTATTTGTACCATGAGATGGAAAGAGTTGAAAATCACTGCTCTAAACCTCTAGTTGTCTTGAGAGCTCTAGCATTTTTTCCACTATAACGAAATGTGTGCCTAGTGGGTTTATAGTTCTTTTCCTTCTCCCTTTAGAATTTTGGGGAAAATTTCCCTTATCTTTTAGCTTTTCTAGTATCTTTTCTGTGACATTTAAGAATAGCTTATAGTACTCAGCAATCCCTGAACAAGTACAGTATTAGTTTAGAGCAGTGATGGCGAACCTATGACACGCGTGTCAGAGGTGACAAACGAACTTATTTTTTTGTTGATTTTAAGTTAGGGTTTTTCAAAATGCTGACACGCCGAGCTCAAAAGGTTCACCATCACTGTGCTAGTGGCTACTTATATTGGACAGCACAAATTCCACCATCACAGAAAGATCTTATGGATAGTGCTGAATTTAAGAAAATATGACAGTCTCTAAACCAGTGATGAAGAACCTTTTGAGCTCAGTGTGTCAGCATTTTGAAAAACCCTAACTAACTCTGGTGCTGTGTCACATATAGAAATTTTTTGATATTTGCAACCATAGTAAAACAAAGACTTATATTTTTGATATTTATTTTATATATTTAAATGCCATGTAACAAAGAAAAATCAACCAAAAAAATGAGTACCCGTGTCATAGGTTCGCCATCGCTGCACTAGCAGCATGTGGCTCTTGAGCACTTCATTTATGGCCAGTGCAACTGAGGAACTAAATTTTAAATTTTATTTAATTTTAATTAAAGGAACCTCATGTGGCTAGTCTGTACCATATGAAAACCAAACTCTAGGTCAAATATTTTTTTTGTCTTTTTTTTTTATCTTTTATTTCTTCTAGGTCAAATATTGATAATTTTCTAGCACACAGAGAAGAATTGTTATAGTTGATAATCCACATTTGTAGGTTCTATTGATTGATTCATTCATCACCTAGTAATGCAGATGAATTCCCACTGCTGTATAAATAATTTAACAGTCTGTCCAAATAGTTTTATTGGAGGAAATTTGACTGTATAGCTACCATCAAATTCAAAATTGGTTAAAGTTCCAGGTAAATCAAAACCCTAGGCAGTATCAAGTTAGGTAATCTTCCACCCTGATTGCTGTATCAGTCTCCTAACTAGTCTCTCTACATCTACTCTTATTCTTCTGCATTCCATTTTCTACACTTTTTTTTGTGTGTTAATCCTCACCTGAGAATATTTTTTCCATTATTTTTAGAGAGAGTGGAAGCGGGGGAAGAGAAACATTGATGTGAGAGGTATCAATTAGTTGCCTCCTGCACACGCCCTGACTGAGGCTGGGGATTGAGCCTGCAACCTAGGTACATGCCCTTGACCAGAATAGACCCCGTGACCCTTCAGTCCGCAGGCTGATGCTCTATCCACTGATCCAAACACTTTAATGTGGAGCCCTAGCTACACACAATGAATTATCCCTGTGCCACCTGCCCATTAGTCATTTAATACTTTAAACAATCATTTCAGAACATAAGTCTGATCATGTAGTCCCGCTGTACCTAAATACTTCATTGGTTCTCCATTGCTCCCAGAAAAAGACTAAGATCCTATCATATGACCTATAATGGTTTGTCCTCATTTACACCATGTTTTCTCTTACTATCTGTACTTAAGCCGTATTAACTTTTGAGTCCGTTAAATACTTTATTTAAATGACTGTCCGGGTTACCCATGATTTCCACCCTGCTGAATCTAAAAGTTAATTTCTGTTCATATCTTTCTTAGTAAAGTTCAACACAGTTGACCATTCTTGGAGCCTCTTTTCATCTGACTTCTGTGACATAATAGTCTTCCTCGTGTAGTTTTAGATGCTGGAGTTCCTTCTTGTCCATTGGTCCCCTTCACTGCTATGGTCTCTCAGTGATCTCTTTTGATCCCACAGCTTTAAATACATCAATTTGTTACTGTAACTCTAGTCCTACTCAGTGTCAGAATGGTATATTTAACTTTCTACTCAGATATCAAAAAGGCATCCAAAACAGAACTTAAAAACTTTTTATTCTAAAAAATTTCAACATACACAACAGGAGAAAGAGCATCATAAAGTTCCATGTACCGATTCCTTAGCTTCAACAATTCATGGTCACTCTTGTTTCATTTATACTCCTACCACTCCCCCATCCTAACCAGATTATTTTAAAACAAATCCCAAATAGATATTTTTCTATAAATATTTCAGTCTGTAGCTCTAAAAGGTTACAAGTTTTATTACTAGACGCCTGGTACACGAAATTTGTGCATGCGTAAGGTCCCTAGGCCTGGCCAGTGATCGGGGTCTTCCAGCTGCCGGCTGGGACCTTCCTTCACTCCACACTGCCCCCTGGTGGTCAGCACACGTCATAGTGAGCGATCGAACTCCTGGTTGAACTCCCAAGGGGACATTTGCATATTAGCCTTTTATATGTATAGTTTATTTTTCTACATATATTTTTATTAATTTCAGAGAGGGAGAGAGAAACCAATGATGAGAGAGAATCACTGATTGGCTGCCTCCTGCATGTCCCACACTGGCAATCAAGCCCACAACACAGGCATGTACCCTGACTGGGAATCGAACCATGACCTCCTGGTTCAAAGATCACTGCTCAACTACTGGGCCACACTGGCCAGGCTAAAAGGTTACAGTTTTAAACATAATACAAGTATAACATAATACAAGTAATACAATTAATAATAATCCTAAATACCATCAAATACCCTGTGAGTCACAATAGAACTACTGATCTGCCCACTCCTAAATCTTTTCTTCCCTCAGCCTCTTCCTCATTGTCAATTAATGTTACAACATCCATTCAGTTGCTCAGGCCTCAAACTTAAAAGTTATCCCATTTTCTTTTCTCACCCACTACCCCTACCAATTCAGCAGTAAGTTCTATCAGCTTTATTATCAAAATAAACCCTGAATCCAGCTTCCTCTTCCTAAGTCTACTGCTACCACTTTATCAAACTACCTTTATCTTGCCTAGACTACCATAGTATGCTAAATGGTCACCTGTTTCCATTCCTCTCTCTAGTGCATTCTCTACATAGCAGCCAAAGTTATCTTTTAAAAAATTAGTTGTTTATATCATCCCCTTGCCTAAAATTTTGTTACCTTTAGAACAGAATCCTTTATTGTTTCCATGGTCTCTTGTCCTTCATTTTATTCTGCTCTGACCTTACCTTATATGACTTTCTCCCTTACTCATTCCTAGCTCACTTAACGTTCTTTTAGTTCTTCAAACACCCCAAAGTTTGTTCTTATCTCATTATTTTTATTATTCCCCCAGATGCTCTTATAATTGGCTCATTCATATTTAGGTCTCAGCTCAAATGCTTCATCCTTACAGTGGCCTTGATCTCCCTATCTAAGGTAGACCCTTCCACCCTACCCAGTCACTCTTCATCCCTGTTACCTTAGTTTGTTTTCTGAAACCCCTTATCTGTGGTTTCATCCTGTGGTCAACCACAGTCTGAAAATATTACATGGAAAATTCCAAAAAGAAACAATTCGTAAGTTTTAAATTACACAACTTTCTGAGTATCGTGCTGTCCTGCTCCATTCCACCCAGGACATGAATCAGTGAATCATCTCTTTGCTCCCTGTTCATTAGTCATTTAGTAGTTGTCTTGGTTATCAGATCTACTATCTTGATATTGCAGTGCTTGTATTCATTAATAATGGCCCCGAGCATAAGAGTAGTGATGCTGGCAATTCAGATATGTCAAGAAGCCATAAATGGCTTTCTTTAAGTGAAGGTCAACCACAGTCTGAAAATATTACATGGAAAATTCCAAAAAGAAACAATTCGTAAGTTTTAAATTACACAACTTTCTGAGTAGCGTGCTGTCCTGCTCCATTCCACCCAGGACATGAATCAGTGAATCATCTCTTTGCTCCCTGTTCGTTAGTCATTTAGTAGTTGTCTTGGTTATCAGATCTACTATCTTGATATTGCAGTGCTTGTATTCATTAATAATGGCCCAGAGCATAAGAGGAGTGATGCTGGCAATTCAGATATGTCAAGAAGAAGCCATAAATGGCTTTCTTTAAGTGAAAAGGTATGCATGTATAAGGGAAAACACAGTATATATAGGGTTTAGTACTGTTCGTGATTTAAGGCATCCACTGGGGGTCTTGGAATATATCTCCAGGGAATAATGGGGGACTACTTTATTGAAATTATCTTGCCTATCTCCGAGAATTTTTCTCCATAAACACAAGAAGTTTTTTTGTTTTATTTACCACGATAGTCCTGGTGTTTAGAATGATGTCTGACATAAATTAGACATTAGTGAATATTTTTTAATGAACAGTGAGTTAATAAATGAGTGAACTCTGTGGTACTGTCTCTAATTACATATGTTTTTAGAAGATTATTGAGGCCTCTCAGTCAAGGAAAGCTTTATCTACAGGATATAACTTAAATGTTGGCTCAGAAGATCGGTTTGATTTTAAAAGAGGCTCTTTTTTTTTAATAGTCAAGTTATAGGAGATCAAGTTAACAAGGTAGGTCCCTCTCTGCTACTTACCTACTTTTTGACTCTCTAAATAGTGCTAACCATCATTTGTTTGGAATTTGCCATTTACTGACATGATACATCCTGTACTGTACATAACGCATTATTTAAAGTTGCTTAATGAATATGTTGAGATTAACCCCTAAGAATTCCAGTGTGCAGAGAATGATGATGCTATTGACAAAAATAGAAACATGCAAGAAGAGGAGATAAGATAGTGAAGTTGTTTTTAGACCTGGTGTTGGCCTGTGTTTTATTAGTCAATATTATGAGCCTTCTAAAAGCAGTTTTATTTCTAGATTGAAACTAGAAAAGATTGTTAAATTACTAATGAAAGATTAGTGGTCTAAGTGGTTATTATAATTGGGAACAACCTAAATGCTCACTAATGGGGAATTGGTCAGAAAAGTTGTGCTACCTGCACAGGATAAAATAATTATTAATAACAAGGGCAAAATGCTCATGGTATAATGTCATGAAGTTGGACTTTAAACTGTTACATAGTATCTCAGTTTTATAAAAATATTAATAGATATTTATAGGAAAAAAGTGAAGGGACATGTTAAAATACTGATAATGGTTAACTGAGTGATTTTAACTTTAAAATTTTTTTCTAATTTGAATTTGTAATGCTTTAATGCTAGTAAAAATATTTAACAAATGGATAAAGAAAAATAAAGGAGTTGGTTTCTATCTATTGGCAAAGGAAAGAAATAGAATGTTATGCTGAGGGAAATAGAAGATCTAATTGGTGTTATTGAATGATTAATGAATCAGGCAGCATCCCATCTAGCAAATAGAAGAGACTTCCCTGATTTTCATACACATTAATATAGAATGTGAACTTGGATGTTGTCAGTAATAAATCTCTTCCTAGAATTGTATGCTCCTGTTTTCTTGATGATTTTGCAGAGATCATGTTTGTTTGGTTAGGGGTGGGGGGGAAGGGGGCAGGTTTAAGAAATAATTTAAAGAGAAAGGTATACTACACCTTTTCTAGTGTTTATATTATTTGGAGACAGGGTGTAGCTAACTCCCAATTTCTCTGACAAATGTATGCTAGTCAAAATGTTGGGAGAAGGGACTATGCTACGAAGGCTTACTCACCAAAATCCAAGTCCTCTTGCCTGTTATCATTTTTCTTTTGGTTGGTTTGAGAGTTGGAGCCTTTCTCGGGGAGGAGGTCTTTGGGCAGTGTGAGGCTAGAGTTCCTAAGAAAGGTAAAACTGATTCTTGCTTGTTCTGTAAACAAGAGAGCCATGAAGAGATGTGATTCCTTCTCTAGCAGCATATTTTGTTTTACTTATTTTTGTCACAAAAATTATACCACATGGTAAAAAAACAACAAAAACTTAACAACAAAAAGCCTAAATGGGAATAGATTAGTTTCAGCAAGTTAACCACTACCAATAGTTTCTTGTGTTATCTTTCCAAAAGTTTTCTACCTAGCATCACATTTTAGAGTGATAGAGAGGGAATGGAATAAGCAGTTATGCTGGATTGATTTGGAGACTGTGGGAATCCAGCTCAGTAGAACACTTTATTGTCTGTACCCTGGAGATGCAAAGAGCACACACTATTTGTTAAGTACTGTGGGCTTACAAATGAATTAAACAATCTTTACCCTTAAGATGATCACATTGGAGCCAAGGAAACAGAGCTGGTACCCATTATTAGAATTACTATCATATAATTCTTGTAACGAAAGTTTTCCTGTATTTGCACTATATTTGGCGTGGTTTCTCCACTCCTAACATACAGGGTTGTAAAATCAAGAGGTTTATGTTTTGGTTTAAATGCTTCTTTTTTAAAAACTCACTTAACTTTCCATTCAGGTTATTTTTCTTTTATTTTAAAAATATATAGGAATTACTCAAGGTGATGAGGACGATTGATGACAGAATAGTACATGAATTAAACACTACGGTTCCAACAGCTTCCTTTGCAGGGAAAATTGATGCCAGCCAAACCTGTAAACAACTTTATGAGTCTGTAAGTGTATCTTTTGAGTTTTTCTTTTGTGCTTCTATGCGTTTCTTTGCAGGCAAAATAAGAACTCATTTGATAAATGTTATAATTAAACTGGATAAAATAATGACATTATGTTTTCTTCTTGCTCATACCTGAAGGTGTGTATACATTTTGTCCTAGTTTCTACAAACTGAAGAAATGTGTGATTGTAGGCATAGTCTGTGAAGAGACTGTGAAGAGATGGTTCTAAGGAATGGGAGTGGTTGTTTTTGGCTCCTTCTTGGGAAGCCTTTAACTTAAGAGAATCTTATATACAAAGGAATGAAGGAGAGAGTGGAAACAGTCAAGTAAAATAGTGAAACAAGAGAAGGGCTCAGTCCTGAGAAGCCAGACAGCTGGTAAAACCCGTCACACCTTCTATGTCTTCTTTCTTCCCTTACTCGTTAGGAAGGGGATAGAAGCATTTGGTGGTTGAGAGAGAAGGAAAGTCACAGATAAATGTCTTTTCCTGAGACTTTGGTCTCTCAAGTATGTATTTTCATTGACTCTTTAAGATGCCCTTTATTTTTCTCTTTCTAAAAGCGGAAGGGAATAATGATGTAGCTAAGTATTTTTTATAGTTTACTTATATCTTTTCTTTAACATAGAAGCTAAAGTTCAAATGGCATTTGCTTTTTTAGGCTCTACTGCAAGATTATTATTTGGATTCATTGTCTCATAAAGAAGGTATTTCTTAAAACCTAAAGTCCATTTCTCAGTTATGAAAAAAAATCAGTTTGGATGAGCTTATTCATATCAGTTAAATTTAAGCGGTTAACTGCTGCTATTTTTGTTCTGCTTTTATATGAAAGCACATTATAGTAGTGGTTTGAGAAAATCACAGGGTTGTGGGCATTGATGAGTAGAACCCAGTTTTGGAGGTAGGGAGCATCGTCCTGGTCCTAATTTATTGTGAGGTTGTTTGACTGTTCACTTCGCTTCTTTGGGTAGCTGTCTAAAGAACTAAAAATTATGACCACTTTAGTGACCCCGCCCCACTACCCATATAATCTTTGTAACCTATTTAATTGTTTCCAGTGTTTTTATTAATTTAGAGCAGTGATGGCGAACCTATGACACACGTGTCAGAGGTGACACGCGAACTCATTTTTTTGGTTGATTTTTCTTTGTTAAATGGCATTTAAATATATAAAATAAATATAAAAAATATAAATCTTTGTTTTACTATGGTTGCAAATATCAAAAAATTTCTATATGTGACACGGCACCAGA
>NW_006285042.1:216407-221961 GCF_000327345.1 Myotis davidii
ATTCTTAGGTATGTGTTTGGATATTTTTCTGTCGTTATCCTACAGCAGCAATTTTCAACCTTTTTTTTTATCTCCATGACACACATAAACTACTTACTAAAATTTTGCAGCATATCGAAAAATATATTTTTTGCTGATCTGACAAAAAAATAGGTATAATTTTGATTCACACCAAACAGCTGTTGTTGTGTTAGCTGCTGTCCATTTTTTATTTGATAAGCTAAGGGAAAAGAGGTCAGTGCCCCTGACTAAGTAGTCAGGTGTTGCATGTTTTAAAATTTTTTGTGGCATACCAATGTACCACAGCACTCTGGTTGAAAATCGCTGTCCTAGAGGGATTCAGCAACATGAACATCATGCAAAAGATTGTTTATCAAGTAGTTTTGTGCCAGGGATCCCATCTGCAGCACAGTGTTACCAATGAGTTCCTTCAGATATTGTCTCAGCTAAGAAATGGAACTCCATGAAATGTCTAAGCTGCCTGTAGTTACCCTGACTTACTTTAGTCCCTGACCCTTCCTCTGTCGCTGCTGAACAAGTATTTGCACTCTAATGATAATGCTTCTTCATAGGAGATGATCAGCAAAGTTATTATGAAGCACTTGTTTTAGAAATTCCAAATCTTAAAAATTACTTGTAGTAAAAATAAAATAATTTTATGAGATCCCCTTATTAGAGCGTATTCCCTTCAGTCTCTGAAATTTTTCTAGCTATATTTATTGTCCTCAACGTAAACATAAAAATCAGTCCTGAGCAATATAGCATCTATGAACTTGGAACAGTGCTCCAAACTATTATTGGTGTTATAGTGATTGATTTAGGGTGATTCATATATACTTAAATGGTATGCTTCCCCCTTACATCATTTTGTCAGAAGTTCTGGAAGAAGATTTAAAACACACAAAAAATGCTATGACAAAAACTTCGTAATTTTTGTTTGATTTATTTTTTTAAATTGATTTATAGAGAGAGGAAGGGAGAGAGAGGGAGAAACATCAATATGAGTGAAACATTGGTCGGCTGCCTCCTGCACACCCCCAACAAGGGATCAGGGATCCAGCTGCTACACGGGAATGTTCCCTGACTGGGAATCTAAACAGCAGCCTTTTCCTTTGTGCACGGGATGATGCCCAACCAACTGAGCCATACTGGCCAGGGCTTTTGTTTGATTTGAATGATACTTAACCAAGGGTCATTCTCAAGGTACTAAAACAAACCAAATTATGTTGAGGAAATTAGAATTTAATTTGAAGTTTACTTAGAATCAACTTTTGCTCTAGAAAGAAAAACACCCCAAAAAACCCCATATTGAGTCATGTTGCCCCTAAATATTAGAAGTAGAAAGGATATCAGTGATTATTTTCTTATAATTTTACAAAAGAGGAAACTGAAGCCTGGAAATGCTAATTACTTAGTCAGTCTTACGCAGCAACAGAACTTCTTAACTCTCAGAATGGTTCTTTTCTTTTTATTCTCTTTTAGGAAGAGTAGTTCCCTGCCCTCAGTGGCTCCTTTAATTTCCTGTAATTATACCTGAAGGAGTAAACAAGTAAAGAAGCAGCATATTGGAATATGGAATATGAGCCTTGAGGCTATCTTTGTGAATCAAATGTTACAATGAAAAAAAAAATAGCATATTAGAGAAATTTACTATAGGTGAGGTTAATGTCTATCAGGCAGTTTACTTGTACTTTCCTTCTCTTTCCATTGGTATGGTTTATAATTACTAGTAATGCACTTTTAGTACTGCACTCTAGAACTGCGAAGTTTTATTCTTTCCAGGTGAAAGATACACTAGTCATTCTCAACCATAGGGTCCCAATATGATCATCTGGGAGATGTATTTCAAATAACTTATGAAGAATGCATATAGAATGGTTAAGTTAGTGCTGTATTTTGTATATATAATGGTTGGGTTATCCCTTTTATAATTATCACAGGTTATTCTCTCTTCAGAAAGAAGAAGAAATAACACGGAGCAAGTTAAAACTTAAATTTTAGTTGTAGGTAAACCACTGTTATTTATGTACCTTTATAATGGTGATAATATATTATTTTAGGTTTTTTTTTGCTTTTTCTGTGCCCCAAATTTTGGGGGTGTCATAAAAATTTGGCTATGATCATAGGAATGTGTTTGAAATGAATCAAGGCAGAAAATAGATGTGAATTGTTATATTGGATTTGCTACATCAACATGAAGATTAGTAAAAAGTTGCTCTGTCAGATGTCCTTTCAATCAGCACACACAATTGATGGTATCAGTAATCTGTACTTTATACATAATTTTTCCTTATTAATACTTAAACTTTAAAATCTTGAAAAGGGCTCTGTCTTACATAGGTAAAGTAACTTCCTTTGTTTTTCTTTATTATAACTAAGAGCTGCTCTACATCACTTACTTTATAATTCCTTGTATTTGGTGACAACATGAGGCTGAAGGAAGCATGAAAGGACAAAAAAAGAGAGGAAGAATAATACCAATAGAAAGTGGCCCAGAAGATGTGTGAGAGTGGGTGTGGGGTAGAGGAACATATGGATGGAAGAGGAGAGAAGGGTGTGGTAGGGAAAAGGAGACTGAGGCGAAGAGTCCAGTGTGGGGGTGCAGGAAGAGGGGTTCAGGAAGAGAGCAGGAAGCCCTGGGAGCTTATTGAGGAAGAGCACGACCTGAGCACGGCAGAGGTGCTTCCTTTGATCTGTTTTTAGGGGATTTAGCTGATTAGCACAATCTTCTCTTCCATAGACGTAATTTTTAAACACTGTTTTAGAAAGTATTACATTTCTGTAGTCTAAAAATAAAGACTTAAAAGTCAACACTAAAATGTGATAAATTGGTGTGATTTTTTTTTTCTTTTTTCATCCCTTTGTTCTTTTAGTTGATGGAGGCTCATACCAGTAGGGACAGATTTATAAAAAATTGTATAGCTCAGACTTCATCAGTAGTAAAACACCTCCGAGAAGAGAGAGAAAAGAATTTGGACGATTTAACGTTATTAAAGCAACTTAGAAAAGAACAGACAAAGGTAAGTTGAATAAGGTTTACATTTCTGAGGCAAAGTTTTTCCAAACTTAGCCTTCAAAATAAAAGCAGTTTTTAATATGAAAAATCTAGAGTAAGATATGATTATTACTTTAAAAAAATTACCAAGAGATTAAAACTTCATTTTCAGTGGAAATATCCAGTGGTAAATTGGTAAATTAATGTGCATTTCATGAATGTATGCAGTGTAGCAGGTTTAGTTCAAAGAAACATGTAATCATATTTTATTTCAATCCCTGCTGTTAAAAGTAAAAGGATTAATTCAGACCAATACCACACCAGAAAATCTAGGGAAATCACATCTGTATCTGTGTCCTGAGGCTTGACTTGAGAAGAAACATTTCTTAAATGTATTTACACTTTGAAAACATTACCTCTGTTGTTATTTGTAGAAATTTGCTTCAGTATAAAAATTGCTTCAGTAATTAAATACAGTAATTAATTTCAGGACATTAACCTCTTCATCCATTAAAATATAGTATAATTTAATATAACCAGGTATACTAGAACCTCATTATAAATTTACACAGTTTCTATGGAGAAGTTGCTGTGGGTCTTTGGCTCTTTTTTGGACATTCCATTTAATCTCCCATTCCTGTAGCTTTTGAGGTTAAGAAAATAGCAAGTGTCCTCTGAGTGCTATGTCAGAGGAAGCCTTATTTTCCAAACTCAGCTATAATGTAGATAGGGTGTGGACGTCAGAGTGTAGTTAATGAAACAGAACACTTCTTATAGCCCTTAAGTGTGACATGTCAGGAAAACAGGTGAAATGTACCATATTTTTCTATGTGGAATGCGTGGCTGTCTCCTGGGGGCCTCTTAAGGGGTAATTTTCTATTTTGATATAATTTCGAACTTACAGAAAAGTTGCAAGAATAGTACAAGGAACTCCCATGTACCCTTTACCTATGTTGACCTATTTGTTTACATTTTGCTCCACCTGCTTCACAATCCATTGTCTCCATGTTCCCTTCTCCCTCTATCCTTCCCTCCCTCTTTCCCAGTCTTCCTTTCCCTCCCACCTATACATACGTACACATTTTTTCCCTGAGCCTTTTTGAGATTATGTTTAGCATGTTGTACCCCTTTAGCCTTACATATGTTGGTTATTTCCTATGGATGGGCATTTTCTTACATGACCACTGTACAATTATCAAAATAATGTCTATATTTGAAGATGCCATGACAGGTGCCTTACTGAGCCTTGCATGTCAGATGACTGAAAATCCACTGTGGGATGGAATCATGTTTTTCATACTGAACAGTTGTGAAGTTTGCCCTTTGTTAGTAGATGTAGCCAAACTTTGAAAAGGAGGCCTTGTCATCTCTTTCAAGCCTTTGTTCTTGGAGCTGCACATGATGAGTGCACTTTCTCATCATCCCCCTGATGCTGTATGTCTCACTGGATACAGGATTCTCCCACTATCTCCGCTGCTCTCTTTGGTCATGAGGCTGCTTCAGCCCTGTGTTCCATACCTGCTTACTCATCGGTGGTGGGTTTCTCAATACGGGACTTCTTCTCTAATGGTCATCTTGCTATAGTATTAGTGTTTAGGAAGGCCTAGAGATAATTTATATAACGACCATTAAAATATAGTTGTTTTGGGGTTTTGTATTTTAACAGACTCTTGAAGGTATTAAACAAAACTGCAGGGCAAGGCTGGTAAATCAGAAACTGAAAAATCACTATTTGCAAATTAAGTCAAACAAAGAATAAAGTGACTGTTAGTGGAGAGCAAAGTTCAGAAACCAGTGAGTGTTTGGACATGTCACACAGTTTACCCCGCCCTCAGTTCTGCCCTCTGCCTCTAGGACCCAGAGAGAATCACCAGGGTGACCACTGTAAAGGGGGAGCTTTAGAAACCACTCAGTGAGTCAGGAAAGGCAGCTTTCTACCTGATATCATATAGGACGATAGGGTAACCATGAGTAATACTTAAGCAAATAAGGAAACCTGAATTTTTTTATTTGCTATGGAATCAGAAACAGCTCTTTTTTTAAAAAAAAAAATATTTTTTGGAGAGAGAGAGGGAACCATCAATTTGTTGCTCCACTTATTTATACATTCATTGGCTGATTCTCGTATGTGCCCTAATGGAACAAGGCTCTAACGAACTGAGCTACCTGGTCAGGGCAGAAAGAGACAGCTGTACAGAGCTGTTCCAGCTCTACGTCTTCATTTTCTGTATAGGAAACTGAGACTCAGAGATACTAACTCACACCCTCAACTCACAAGCTAGTAAGTGCTAGAACCAGGATTTGAACCCATCTCTTCTGACTCTGGATTCAGTGCTTTTACATTTAGTTGTGACTGATCGTCAAATTCTGATTACTGTAGTGGACATACTTAATTTATATACAGAGATACTAGTCTTAAAAGTCCCACTTCTTTACCTAAATCCTTAACTTAGAAAAAGAACATCCCTTGCTGGAACTATATAACTGCTGTCACCTATTAGTGACCTTCGAGAAGAAATTTACCTTTTTTAAGACCCAGAGCATTTTCAGAAACAACCA
>NW_006285042.1:222432-222675 GCF_000327345.1 Myotis davidii
ATCGATCAGCTGCCTCCGCCCGCAACCAGGGTACATGCCCTTGACCGGAATCGAACCCGGGACCCTTCAGTCCGCAGGTTGATGCTCTATCCACTGAGCCAAACCGGTTTCGGCATTTACCTAAATCCTTAACTCAGAAAAATAACATTCCTTGCTGGAACTATATAACTGCTGTCACCTGTTAGTGACCTTTGAGAAGAAATTTACCTCTTTTAAGACCCAGAGCATTTTCAGAAACAACCA
>NW_006285042.1:222791-233701 GCF_000327345.1 Myotis davidii
AAATGAAATAAAGTATGTACGAACTAGCATGTTGACTGATACAAACTAGCAGCTCCTTTCCTTTCCTTTTGGGATCTCTGGGGCTCCATATTTGTTACATTAATCATCTTCACAATATCTCCCAACCAATGGTTTCCACATATTGTTTAACCACTACGTAAGGGGGTAGGAATTTGCTGCCTTCTGTGGCAGTGCATTCTCTCTTTGTAATTGTTCAAAGGTTTTCTTATGTATTGTGAAAACCTGCCTCCCTGTACTGGGTAAAATCACTGCACCTTACCGTTCCCTTGTAGCTATATAGGATAGGTCTAAAGCCATTACTACATGGTATCCCTTTAAATATTTGAGAGCAATTATGAAGATTGTCTTAATGGCATGTTTGAAGCTTTTACTTCTCTGGTGGATAGTCCAGGCTTTGAGAGAGCAGTGACGCTTTAATGATTTCTGGTCCGTATAGCTGATTAAAATCCAAAACTGAGGTGGCTTTGGTATGTGCAGGTAGCTTCTTCAGGCTTGTTGCTCCTTGACAGCAGAGCACCAGTCGTGGAAATGCAGCCCTTCCCCGTGTTCCCCAGTGTCAGTCCTGTGTACTGGCCTATACTCTGACACCAGCTCTGAGCCAAGGAAGGGCATTTACAAGGAGCCATTGTGTCAGTACAAAGTTCCAGTCTTATTTGTATTATGTGCACGTTCTCAAACCTCCTGCCTGAGCTTCAGTCCTGTTGGTCAGGTTCTTTGGCCTGGGGCTCCGACTCATGGTTGCCCAGATGGCCTGGGTCTTGACTTTGGCCTGAGGAAATCATCCTGGTTTTGATCTCTTGGCTGTCTCAACCTGTAGTTCTTGCTTTTTTCTCCTAATTTTTCTGAATGTTTTCAAGCCCTTTTCCTGGAATTGTTAGGTTCTTTCCTTTCAGGTTTCTCTTACCAGAGGTGACTGGGAATATGATGGGCCCTGACACCTGGACCTAGCAATGGAATTGGCTACTTTTATGATTAGGTTTGGCAGTTATAAAGAAAATTAGAAAGACTTCAGAATTTTTTGCCTTAGACCTCTGGAGCTGTATGGTCAAGGTGTAGAAAACTCATGCCTTTCAAGATCACTTGGGCCTTATATAGTCCCTTTCTTCTCTTTGGTTCTGTCCCGTCGTCACCCCCCTTCCGCGCCCCCCCCCAGTCCTTTTTCTTAATCTAAATCAGATTGCCACCTCTTTACCATCCTTTTTATTCCTCTGTGCTGTCTGCAAATCTGTATTGTAGAATCAGTAACTAGAACTGGGGTTTTTTAGTTTAAGGACATGTGAATTTATAGATTTTTGATAAATCTTTCCAAATTGTCATTTATAGAGGTTGCATCCATTTATCTTTATAGGTTATTTTTATTTCTTCTGTGAACTACTTGGGAATTTGAGATTTTTTTTAAAAGCTCTCAAGTGATTATAATATACAGAAAAGCTTGAGATCCATGGGTTTTATAAGATTTAACAATTGATTAGTTATAGAGAGAATGTGTGTCAAAGAAGTTTCCAAAACCTAGCACAGGTAATACAGCTAACAAAGAAAGCAGGAGTGGTGGCTGGTTTTGTTGGGAAAACATTATAGAGTTTGGTTTTAGATTTTAATTTAAATGTTCATAACTTATTAGTAAGTTTGTTTTTCCTTTCTTGCAGTTGAAATGGATGCAGTCAGAACTGAATGTTGAAGAAGTGGTAAATGACAGAAGCTGGAAGGTATGAAATAATCTTAGCTCTGAGAGAACTGGGAGGGGGAGTGAGGAGAGTCCTAGGGCTCCTAAGAAGAATAGAGATCCTTCATTTACAAGCAACTGAGGGTTTTCACTTGCGAGGGGCGTTGGGGGTGCAGAGGATATGGTTAGCATCCAAATAGAATCGTCTTATATAAACTAATTTTAGCCCTAACACAATCCTATATTGACAGACAGTCACAGAATGTTCTTTTAACATTTATGATATGTAATTTGTTTAGATTTTTAGGAAGCAGAGTAAATAGAACAACACATATAAATTTACACAGTTTAACAAGACTTTCCCTTCAAGCATACCTACTTGTAAGAAGGATCTGGCACTCATTTAGAAAAGCACAACCGATGTTTAAATACATTTTATGTTATTTTAAAAAAAGGATGAAACCTTAAACTTATTTTAGGTATTTTTGTCTAAGTGTCCAGAATATGGAGCTGAAATGTTTGTTAGTTACTAAGTAAGCTAGTTTGTGATTTTTTTTTCTTGAATAATTTAAATTTTATTAAAATACTAAAATTGCCTTATAAATGCGTATCAGAGCACTTGGTCGGTCAGTTTGAACTGGTGAGAAAACTCTGCTTCTTAAAACTGCTGGCCTGGGACAAACGATTATGTCCTCGTGAACCATGAAAAATTTAATTTAGCCCCAGGCCTGATTTACACATGATAACTCGATGACTTGTTTCTCTTTAAATATCTTAGGTGTTTAATGAACGCTGCCGAATTCACTTCAAACCTCCAAAGAATGAATAAAAGGATACTTTTTTTAAAAGGACCGTGTCATCTCTTAAGAGCTAAGCATGACAGATATCAGCAAGGCGGGCTTCCCAGGACGATCTCTGAGCCAACAGTCCAAGACCTTTTGTTGATTTCAGCCCCACTTAGCCAAGACCTCAAGTATAAATAATTCTGATAATTATGGAGAAATCAACTGCTATTTTATACTGATTCTGTTTAAAAAAAAGATGTTTTATAACTATTAAAATAATTTTCTGACTCAGTGTATATATTTATTTGATGGTTTTCCAAGTTGAGGCATTAAGTTCATATAAGAGAATATGAACAGAATTTTAGTATCTGATTTTATTTGTATTATACCTTTTTGATTTTTATGAATTTATTGGGATGAACATGGACCTTTTTGGTTGCTGATGATTTTATCCCTTTATGTTTGTAGGCTTATTGCTCTTAAGTAAAAGGGCAGTGTTATAGGCTGGATCCTGTCCAAAGAAACTTTCTCTTAGTATGTTAACTTCTCTTGTTTTCAAATGCAATGGAAACTTTTTCCTGGACAGTACTTCTGTGGACCATGAAAAGGAAAGCAGTAAAACAAATTCAGAAAAGGGAAAGGCAGAGGAAGGCTTTATGATAGTAATCAAGTAAGTCAGTGAAAAAACTAATACCAGGATTTGGTCTTTGCAAAAAAAAGTACTTTTTAGTACAGGATGATTGTATTAGTTTTTGTTGCTGCCTAACAAATTACTACAGTGTAGCAGCTTAAAATCCTGCCTGTATCATGCAGTTTTGTAGGTCAAGAGCCCAGGCAGGCTAGGCTGGGTTCTCTGAGACCAAGTTGTCAGTCAGGCTACATTCTCAGAATCTTCTTCCTGCCTCTCCAGTGTGATGGCTAAATTTAGATCCTCTGTTTTAGGACTGAAATCCCCATTTCCTTGCCGGCTGGCATGGACTAACCTCTTGAAAACTATCCACATTTCTTGATACATGGCTGCCTCCCTCTTCAAGCTAGCAACAGTGCGCTGAATCCTTTTCATTCTTGGAGTATGATTTCCTTTTCTGGTGTAAGCTACACAAACAGCTTTTACAGGGTTTGTGTGATTAGTTTAGGCCTACCATGATAATCGGCATCTTCATTACATCTGCAAATCCCTTTGACCAGGTAATGTAACATCAAAGATGTAATGTTTCACATTCACCATCTGAGGGATTAGAGTGGGATATCTTGGAGAGCCATTTAGGATTTTGCCTACCACAAGTTAAGCCACATGGCTCTGGCACAGAGAGATCATGGGTAGGCTTATGTAGTATGTTGATCTTGGTCAGATTATGCAGTTGGAAGTGAGCAATACAAGTATTAAGTGCTTGCCATTCTTTTAATAGAACTTTTAAGCACATACTGTGTGTCAGACACTATCTTAGTTACTGGGGGTGTTGATACACAAGACCTACTTCTGTGAAGATGGTAGCCTAGTCTTTTTTTAAAAAATATATATTTTTATTGATTTCAGAGAGGAAAGGAGAGAGAGACATCAGTGATGAGAGAATTATTGACCGGCTGCCTCCTGCACGCCCCCCAATGGGGATTGAGCCTGCAACCTGGACATGTGCACCTGACCAGAATCAAACCCGGAACCCTTCAGTCAACAGGCTGATACTTTATCCACTGAGCCAAACCAGCTAGGGCTAACCTAGTCTTCAACAAGAAATATTTTTCTACGGTCAGCAATAAATACGATTTTTGTACAGGACTTACCTATTAATGAAGGGTGCCTGACAGAAAGTTAATGCTTAATAATTATTGGATGTATGCGTGAATTGCAAGAATAAAGATAAGACTCAGCAAGGATCTTCCTGATGCTTAGGTGAGAATTCAGAAACAGAATCTTAGGGAAGGATTTATTACAGCCTTACCAGAATTCCAGGTCTGCTAAAATGCTATCTACTTGTGTTAAGATGTCTGAATCATTCCAGTGTAACATGCAAAATGTGTAATTTTGGCAATGTAGAGTGACTTTTAGTCTAAATGAGTAGTATGTTTTGTCTGTGGTGAATGGCATTGAAAGCCTCAAATATGATGCATTGCTCTTGAAAGTGACAGAAGATAGCCATAGAAGGAACACCTGTGACAATCCATTTGCAAATTCCTTTAACAAACACTTGAATGCCTTCCATATTTGAGTCACTATTAATAGATGACTCAGCAAGAACAGATAAGAATACCTGCTCTTAATGAGTTTACATGTAGTGAGGGAAGATAGACAACGGTAAAGAAGTAAATTATATAGTATGCTAAAAGTGATGTCCCATGCCCAAAAAGGAGGGAAGGTTAGGAATGAGGAGTGGAGAATAGGCTGCAAGTGACTACTACCAGGTGATTAGACATGGTGCCCTTGTCTTTGAAAAGATGATTTAAGTAGAGACTGAAATATATAATAAAGAGGTAATATGCAAGTTGACTCACGCCCTTGAACAAGATGCTTGCCCCATGTGGTCACAGATAGCCACCCCCATGTGGTCACAAGATGGCCCGGTAATTAGGGGTGACCAGGCCTGCAGGGGAGGGCAGTTGGGGGTGATCGGGCCAGCAGGGGAGGGCAGTTGGGGGCAACTGGGCTGGCAGGGGAGCAGTTAGGCATTAATCAGGCTGGCAGGGGAGTGGTTAGGGGGTAATCAGGCTGGCAGGCAGAAGCGGTTAGGATAGTGGTCGGCAAACTGCAGCTCGCGAGGCACATGCGGCTCTTTGCCCCCTTGAGTGTGGCTCTTCCACAAAATACCGACTTCTGGGCCACGAAATTTCAATTGCACTGTGTGTGCGCGTCTGCACGTGGTATTTTGTGGAAGAGCCACACTCAAGGGGCCAAAGAGCTGCATGTGGTTTGCGAGCTGCAGTTTGTCGACCACTGGGTTAGGAGCAATCAGGCAGGCAAGCAGTTGGGAGTCAGCAGTCCCGGATTATGAGAGGGATGTCCAAGGGGTCCCAGATTGGAGAGGGTGCAGGCTGGGCTGAGGGACACCCTCCCACCCCCCAGTGTGCAAATTTCATGCACTGGGCCTCTAGTACCAAATAAGTTCAGTAATAAAAAGGAAGTTTCCTAAGTCATTCTCTTTTTAAAGTTGTGCTCCAAAGATACCACTTTGGGAAGTGGAACAATAATGTACCAGGTGCTACCCTGCTCATGTGCCACACTGCTTACTTTAGACCATCCAGGAATAACTTGTAAACTGGGAGATTAGTCAAATGTGTGGTCTCATTTCAAATCAAGAAAATTGAATATTCTCTCTAGAGCTAGGTGACCTGATCAAATATGTTAGAGATTACTTAGGTAGCTCATGATTTCCCATGTGTACTTAGCCTTATAGTTATGCCTTGACTGACTCTTTAAAAAACAACTTGTATAGTTGAACATGAACATTGAAGAATAAAGAAGTAAAAAAGTGCTTGCTCCTTATAGGAGCAGGATTTTCTGAAGAAGCCTAAACTACCCCAGAGCATTATGTGGGGGAGGAAACCCAAAATGTTAGTAAGAGGTTTAAGCAGAGTTCCCAGCTTCTAAATGCAGTGGCCAGCCAGCTGAGGGCCACCCTGTGAAAGGGGAGAGGATTGGTCTAGGAGAATTTGTGGGTCTCCTGGGGCACTAGGACAGGACAGCAAATCCACTGGCACTTAAAGGTAATTGCTGCAGATTGACTGATTTTCTTTTCCCATTTCATTTTTTAAAACGAATAAGCAAAATCTGTCTCCTAATTAAAATTCCTCAGTGGCTTCTCACTGTCTTGAAGATTAGCATCAATTTCTTTAAATGGCTCGCAAAGTCCTTGGTCCTGTGGTCCCTGCTTATCCCCAACTTCACAGCTCTCTGCCTACACTCTGCTCTGCACCAATAGGGCATCACTCTGTTCCCAGAAAAGACCCATTCTCCCCTCTTAACTTCTGCACATGCTCTCTCTTCCCTGTCCTACTTCATGTCTCAACTATCACTTCTGTCAGCAAGCCTTTCCTGACCTCTCAAATACAGATTAGGTGTCCCTTTTAAATGCTCCCAATAGCAACACCTCTTTCATAATCTTCACCTTCCTTCTCCGTGGCTGCTTTCCCTCTCTCCTGCCAACTTTTGAGGTCTGGCGCTGTGATTCTCAGTGCCTGGCCTGGGTAAGCCTGAAATACTGCTAGTTCTTTTATATCCATTTTCCCCTTCCTGACCAAAGAGAATCCTGATTTTGTCTAGAGTGGCAGTGTGCCCAGCTTCCTTTGCAGCTCCAGATAGCAGTGAGGCAGTTTTGGCTCATGAGAGATGAGCAGAAGACTGCTGGAGCATTTCTGAGAAACTTACTTTCTTGATAAACGCATTGTCCTTTCCTCCTCCTTTCTACCTGGGTTATGGTTAGGGTGGCTAGAACTGACAAGGGTGGGGACTAACTTGCCTGTGTGGTGACAAACTAAAAAAAAACACAGTTAAGGATGCTGAACAGAAAAAGAGACTGGACCTTTTTAGAATTTATTTATTTGTTTATTTAAAAATATTTTTACTGATTTCATAGAGGAAGGGAGAGGGAGAGAGAGATAGAAACATCAATGATGAGAGTGAACCATTGATTGGCTGCCTCCTGCATGCCCCCTACTGGGGATTGTGCCTGCAACCTGGGCATGTGCCCTGACTGGGAATCCAACCAACCTCCTGGTTCATAGCTCGATGCTCAGCCACTGAGCCATGCCAGCTGGGTTGTTTTGTTTATTTTTTTGGTGAGATTTGGGCCTGGCCAGTTCTCTGAAGACACCTGCTGCTATAAAAGGCTGGATTTCCAAATTCCTGAAATGAGTAAACCTTGGTTGCTACGTTAAAGTGCTCAAGAGGAGCTGTTTCGGCATGCACAGGGTAAATGAAGAATGTCAGGATTTTGAATGAACATGTTTGTTGTTTGTAAACGCGTGCTTCTAATGTGCCAGAGGATCTTGGAAAGGTGGCTGGTCCTCCTGACATCTTGTTGACACACAAAACTTCTTTAACCAGAGGACAAAACAGAAAATGCAGCCCTGCCCCTGTCTATACAGCATCATTTGGTAATGTGCAGAAATGCGCCCCCTCCAGACCTGCTGGGAAGAACTGGGGGTGGGGCTCTGCACTCTGAGTTTTTAAAGCTCCAGCATTTTCTGATGCGCCCTTTCTGAAAAAGTTTGAGGACTGCTGTTCTAGAATCACTGTTTTCCACATGAATTAGTTAGTGGGATGTCCCTAAATGTTGATTTGCAGCAAGGGCTAGCAGGTTAGGCATACTTTAATTTAAAGTATCACTTTCAAATATTAGTGCCTTTCTTGGTACCCTCCATTAGGAAACAGGAGATATGAGGATGCACCCCATGAGACAAAGAAAGGAAAATTCTGGTGGGGTGGGGCAGGGCTTGGGCAGGAGGGGACATGGGAGGAGGGAGAAGAAGAGAGACCAGGAGGCTGTTGGACCTCACAATCCATCTGTTTGGAAACATCTTGCTGTTTCAGAGCCCAAGGGACTGGATCCTAAAAGGCATTGTGGGTTGCTTTTCCAGCTCCAGGCTGTGTTGCCAAACTTGTTATTAAGTGAGGGCAGGGGTTTTTATCTGTTCATTCAGGGATATAATAGGAGTGGTTAACCTATTTGGTTAAGTCTCTATATTTAAAATTCTGTTAAATACAGCCCCATAGGTGATGCACTGTTCAAATATTTATTCAATGAATGAAGAGTATACTATTACTAATAACTTGTTTTCTCAGTGCTTACTACAAATTAGGCACCATTCTAAGTACTTTATATGAGACTAGTGGCCCAGTGCACGAATTAGTGCACATTGAAAGGAAATTAATTAGAAGAAATATTTTAATATCGCTATTTGTCCTTTCTCTATAATAGAAGTGTCAGAGATGAAAGAAAATTAGTAAAATGTACATGAAAATAATATATAGATTGATTAATAAAAAACAATAACAAGCCCTAACCGGTTTGGCTCAGTGGAATGTTGTTTTTTCCTTCCTGGCTTCCTTCTATACCGCCACCTCTAACCCAGCATCCAATATATATTTTAAAAACAACAACAACAAAAAACAATAACAACATGATATAACAATGAGTATTTTCCATGAAATTTTTACTGTCAGAATCTTCATTTAGCATTAATTTTAAAAAAATATGCCAGGTATTCTGGAAAACTTATATCATTTGGACAAACTTTGCCTTTACTACAACATTGAGTAAATTTTCCATTAGATGGTTTTTCATCAGAGAAATTTAGGGATAGGCAAAATTGACATGTAACAGTCATTCCATCATAACTGCGTTTGATAATTGCATCCTCATTTACCTCATTTTCGCTATGAAGGCAGTTCCTACCAGTATTGGTAGTACTTGTTTGTAGGGAGTGGCTATAGGGTTAAGCCTCGGACTGACCTTTGGCAGGGCCACAAACAAGTCCCAGCTTAGAGGGCAGAGGCCTCTTAGCATAATTAAGCTTGAACTTATAGTCCTCCCTTGCTCCTTCCTAGGTAGGTAGCTAATGGGCTGTGGGAGGTGCAGCAAGTGCTGTCAAAACAAGGTGAAAGTCACAAGAACATTGTAAACATGTTGACCACTACCCTTGTTTTGCTTTGTGTGCTCTGAGTATAAAATAAAGACTCAGTTTGCAGGCCGTGGTGCTGTCTCTCCGTTAGAGAAACGGCATCCCACTAAGCCCCAGCTGTATTCTCTTGTCTGTCTTCTTTAATGCCCCTCCTCAGGCTCGTCGAACCTGCCCGTGCTGGATGTGGCACACTTGTTGATTACTGTTCTTCAGACATATTCTGTCAACGATGTCGCTTTCTTTTGGCTTCAGAGGTAAGTTGTGCCAATAGTTGGTCTTCAGACATAGTCTGTCAACAGTTGGCTTCAGAATGTCAACAAAAATGTGACATCATTACCCGGTGCCCACAGCCGCTGTATGCAGGCTGGGCTGGGCTGGGCTGGGCTGTGGGCTGCATTTTGCACCATGGCAGCATTGGCTGCAATTTGGTGGGCTGTCACTCCAAGGTGGTGGCACAGCCTGTGTTTCACTTGGGGAGAGTTGAGTGTTGCTTTGTCAGTGCCAGGTCCGCAGTGCCGTTTCTCTGTAAATGGCCAGTGTGCATCATGGCAACTCCTGCGTTGAGCATCTGCCCCTTGGTGGTCAGTACACATCATAGCGACTGGTTGGACAGTGGGAAGGACACTTAGCATATTAGCCTTTTATATATATAGATGGGAGATGAACCTTGGAAGATTCTAATAGGGAAAGGCTAGAGAAGATCAGATCTTCTATGAAGGAACAGCCAGAAGTATGTGTAGGAATTTTGGAGGAAAGTCATATCGTTTCCCTAAAAAGGAAGACATGTCATTAATAGCCAGCTCATCCAGGACCTGTCCATTACTTGGTTCCTAAGGACTGAGGTCAGATCTCAGTGAAACATGTTAACATACAAATGCAGTTCTCTTTTTGCTCAATTGTTCAACCCACATTAACTCTCTCTCTCCCACTGATCAATCATGCCTTACTTTTCTGAGGACAAAGTATTCCTGACTAACTGTCCATCCATCCATCAAACCACCCATATACTTGTCACATGGATCAGATACCTGCTACTCCAAAGCCCTCTTTTAGGGAAAACTTTGGCCCACAGCTGTTACTGAAAGAGCAGCCACTGAAAGCCCATTTCACATTACGCTGATTGGTCAGGGTTGTGCAGTTGGCCCAACACGGCCAAACATTAAGTTGGTCAGTGTCCTGTGACATTTCCTGAGCAAAAAGGTTCTCTAGACAATAAAAATCTTCCAGGCTTTCAATGTTATCTCTGATAAGGGTTTAATCTCCAACATTTACAGTGAACTCATACAACTTAACAAAAGGAAGATAAACAATCTAATAAAAAAAAAGGGCAATGGATCTAAATAGATACTTTTTGAAAGAAGACATACAGAAGGCCTAGAGACATATGAAAACATGCTCAAAGTCACTAATCATCCAAGAGATACAAATCAAAAATGACAATGCAGTACCATCTCACACCTGTCAGAATGGCTATCATCAACAAATCAACAAACAACAAGTGCTGTCAAGGATGTAGAGGAAAAGGAACCCTCGTGCACTGCTGTTGGGAATGCTGACTGGTGCAGCCACCGTGGAGAACAGTATGGAGTTTCCTCAAAAAACTAAAAATGGAACTCCCATTTGGCACAGTGATCCCACTTCTGGGAATATATCTCAAGAATCTAGAAACACCAATTAGAAAGGATATATGCATCCTTAGGTTCATAGCAGCACAATTTATCATAGCTAAGATTTGGAAACAGCCTAAGTGCCCATCATCAGATGAGTGGATTAGAAAGCTGTGGTACATCTACACAATGAAATACTATGCTGTGGTAAAAAAAAAA
>NW_006285042.1:233926-235779 GCF_000327345.1 Myotis davidii
AGCAGTGAGAGGTGAGGCTTGCAGGAGAGTGGTGATAAGGTACAATAGAGGCTGTGGCAGCCCAATATTTTGAGAAAGCAGGAGTTGTGAGGATGCACCCGACAAGGCAGAGAAAAGTCATGCAGAATAGAAGAGACAATGCCAGTTGGAGCTGGCGGGAAAGTGGACAGAGACAGAGATGCAGACAGCTGTTTGGGGAATAGCTGAGACCCACTGATAATGGATCCCGGGATGAAAACCCACCAGCACAGTTCCTCAGGTTCCTAGAGTGGCCTTGGGTTCTGGTTCTGGCTGTGAGACCCAGTTCTGCACAGGTCCCTCTTCTCTATGAGGCCTGTCATTTCCTAGATTCCCAAGCAGGTGCATCTTGATGATCAATCCATGCATTACACAAAATGAATTAAGTCCTCTTGAACCAAAGGAGCCTCTTAAGAACATTCGGGTGGTCCAGCAATATCTCCATGTTTAAATATTCCACTGACATTAGAACATTCTTTCCTCATCCAACACTTTATCATACTGTTTACAGCACCGGGGATGTGACTGGTTAGCTTCCTAGGTACCTTCACTGTGTCTGAACTTCAGGTTCCAACCAAGGAAGCCTCAGAAAAATCTCTGGCCTTTTCCTAAGTAAGAACACAGGCAGAAATGATAGATTCACTCCTTACGTAAGTGAAGAAACCCGTTTCCCAGACGTTGCCTGTAACCCTGGGAAGAATTATGCCCTCTGAGTTTTCATTTGGCCCAATTCCAGTCATTTAAGCACAGACTCTGTGGCTGAGAATTCTGGAGCTGCTGGATAGGCAGCTGGGGTTGAGTTCCTCACTTGCGAGGCAAGAGCACATTCTCTCTCTCTCTCTGGATTAGACCAAATAATTTATGCAACAGAGTAAAAATTCACGTTCCCAGATTCAACTTCAAATTTGATGGTAAAAATGTTTTAGCAATGTAATTTTTTCTTTAGTTGCAATGGTACAGTTAAGGGAAGTTAGGTCTTTTGGGGAGAAAGTTGCTCCTTTACTTGGATAATCCCTAAATGGCCAACTAATTTTTGAACACTTTTTTCATTAATAGTTTATCCAGTTGTAGGCCTATTTTCTTTTTCTTACTCTGGGAATGCCAACAACTCTTGGAGAATAAGTCTAGTAATTGTTCAAATAATATTACCTTATTCTTTAAAACAAGCCACTTCCTGTTAAAAAGCCATCTCCTAGGTTAAAATGGTTTTTAAACTATTTTATTTTATTTTTTGGTTTTTAAACTATTTTAGTTTTTCACTTTTTAAAAAATTTGTAATTTATCATGATATATGTTAAACATAGATCCAAATGATTGTTTCCCTTAAAGCGTAAATTTTCAACAGAATTTAGGAAATAAAAAATTATTTTTGTGCTGTTTTTATTTAATCTGGCTTGAACAGATTTGGGTTACATTTTCTGACCTTTTTCTTTTTTCTTTTTTTCCCCTCTGTTCTCATTATCTATTCTGTTTTCACCTACTCTCAGTGAAATATTTTATACTAAACTTTTAACTTTGAAATATATTTTCAATTTCATTACAAGAGCAAATGTTTCCATTAAGCTCTTTCTTTTTTCCTTTAAATAACAGTAGTACTCAAGCCAGCTGACACTAGGATCACCTGGACTCTTACCCAGAGATTCTCATTTAATCAGTCTGCAGTGGGACCTCATACTGGATTTTTAAAAATTTTTTTAATTGGGGTTTTAAGAAGGTGGCGGCGATATAGGCAGACGCGTCCCAGGTCATGTCCCGGAGCAAATGGAGTGAGCAGCTGAAACTAATAGCACCCACCCCGAGTTGGCGAAAGGGCTCAGCTGGTGAGACGGTTTGCA
>NW_006285042.1:241939-242928 GCF_000327345.1 Myotis davidii
CATAAGACACTGGGGAATAGGGGAGGCTAGGGGACTGTCTAGGGCGGGGAAAAAAATGGACACATATGTAATACCCTTTGTAATAAAAAATAAAATTTGAAAAAAAAATTTTTTTTTAATTAAGTAATTCTAATATGTAAGCAAGATTGAGAATCCCTGCACACATTATTAAATCTTCTTTCCTATTTATTGTTATTTATTATTGTGTTCACTTTAATATGAACTCTACGTAACCAGCAACAATATATGTTTATCCATTTATTCAAACCTTTTATTTCTGAGAGTGAGGTGCTGTCATTGTCTTTGCATAGGTTCTGTATGTTCCTTGTTAGATTGACTAGAGGCCTGGTGCACAAAAATTTGTGCATTCAGGAGGGCCCCTCAGCCCAGCCTGTGCCCTCTCTCAGTCTGGGACTCCTTGGGGGAATGACCACCTGCTGGCTTAGGCCCGCTCCCAGGGGATTGGGAATAAACTGGCAGTCAGACATCCCTCTGGCAGCCCAGGAGCCCACGGGGGATGTCCACTTGCAAGCGGGGAGCAGACCTAAGCTGCAGTCGGACATCCTTAGCACTGCTGAGGAGGTGGGAGAGGCTCCCACCACCACCGCTGTACTGGAAGCCATCAGCCAGGCTTTTGGCTGAGCAGAGCTCCCCCTGTGGGAGCGCACTAACCACCAGGGGGCAGCTCCTGCATTGAGCATCTGCCCACTGGTGGTCATTGTGTGTCATAGTGACCAGTGATTCCCAGTCACTCTGCTGTTAGGGTCAATTTTCATATTACCCTTTTATTATATAGGATAGAGGCCTGGTACATGGGTGGGGGCCGGCTGGTTTTCCCTGAAGGGTGTCCCGGATCAGGGAGTGGGGCAGTCCTGCTGGGGTGCCTGGCCAGCCTGGGTGAGTAGCTGATGGCTGTTTGCAGGCTGGCCACAGCCCCTTCAGGGTGGGGGTCCCCGCTGGGATGCCTGGCCCGCCTAGGGGGGGGGCTG
>NW_006285042.1:243046-251075 GCF_000327345.1 Myotis davidii
AGGCTGGCCACACCCCCCAGCCACCCAAGCTCCCAGTGGAGGCTGGCTGGAAGCAGGTATTTGGGATTTATTTAGCTTCTATAATTGAAACTTTGTTGCCTGTTGCAGAGGCCACAGCCAGCCAGAGCAGGTGGGAAGCTTGGCTTTCTCCATTGCCGGGGCAACCAAGCCTCCACTTGCTCCAGCTCCATGGCTGCCAGCCGCTATCTTGGTTGGGTTAATTTGCTTATAGTTGCTCTGATTGGCTGGTGAGCATGGCTTGCGCATAGCGAAGGTATGGTCAATTAGCATCTTTGTCTTTTATTAGTGTAGATTATTATTTTTTAAAATATTTTTTTTTTGATTTCAGAGAGGAAGGGAGAGGGAGAGAGAGAAAATCATTGATAGGCTGCCTCCTGCATGCCCTGCATTGGGGATAGCGCCCACAATCTAGGCATGTGCCCTGACTGGGAATTGAACCGTGACCTTCTGGTTCATCCATGACCTTCTGATTCATAGGTCAAAGCTCAATCACTGAGCCATGCCAGCTGGGTGGGAGATGTTATTGGGGCATCTTTAAGAGTTTCCTCTTTTCTTTTCCCTCCCCTTTATCCCTCCTTTCTCTTTCCCCTCTCTTCCACTTCTACTTCCCCTCTCCTTCCTACACAATTCAGTCCCAAAAACTATGTAATTGGCATAAGGATAGATATGTAGATTAATGGAATAGCATTGAGAGTCCAGGTATGAATTCATGTGCGTGTAATCAACTGGTTTTGACAAAGGAGCCAACACCATTCAATGTAGGAAAGAAGTCTTTTCAGCAAATGGTGCTGGAACAACTATATAGCCACATGTAAAAGAATGATGTTGTATCCTTACCTCTAACTATTGAAAAAGATGAACAAAATGTGTGTGGGATTTCTATGCCAACAACAACAAAATATTGGTGAAAAGAATAAAAGAAAACCTAAATAAATGAGAGACATATTGTGTACATGGATTGAAAAACGTAACCTAGTAACAATATAGATTTTCTCCAACCTGATCTATAAGATTAACTTAAATTCTTATAAAAATTCTAGCAATTTATTTGTAAATATAGATAAGCTTATTCTAAATTTGAATGGAAAGGCACAGGGCATGCAATAGCTAAAATAATTCTGAAAAAAGTGGAAGAGGCCATTCTACATGCTGAGACTTACTATATAGCTACAGTAATCAAGACTGTGTGGTACTGGTGGAGGATAGATACATAAATCAATGATCAGAACAGAGAATGAGAAATAGATCCACACAAATAGGCCCAGTAGATTTTTGATAATGGAACATAAGTCATTCAAGGAGGAAGGATAGCCTTTTCACAAATAGTGCTGCAGCAATTAGACATCCATAGGCAAAAACAAAAAACAAAAAAACAAAGCTTGACTTAAAAATTAATTTAAAAAGGACCAAAGACCTATATTCCATATATATGTAAGCTAAAACTACACAACTCATAGTAGAAAATATAGGCGTAAGTCATCATGAGCTTGGATTTGGCAAAGGATCCTTAGACCTGACACCAAAAGCATGAGCAACAAAAGAGAAAATATATAATTTGGATTTCATTAAAATTAAAAATATTTGTTTTTCAAAGGATACTAAGAGACATTTCTCAAAGGAAGATATGCAACTATATAATAAGCTCATGCCAAGATACTTGACATCATATCTTATTAGGGAAATGCAAATTAAAACCACAATTAAATAACACTCCACACCCACTAGAATGACTAGACTAAAAAAGAGTCAGGTAATGTAAAAGAAGGTGAAGAGAGTAGCCAGAGAACATATATACATAGCCCAAACAACAGTGTGGTGAAGGACAGGGGAGGGTTGCTGGGGGCTGGGTGGAAGTGGGCAAAGGGTGGGGGGAAAATGGGAAATCTCTAATAGTGTCAAGAACAATAAAAGTCAGGTAATAACAGATGTTGATAAGGATGTGAGGAAATCCAAACCCTTATACACTGCTGGTGGGAATGTAAAGTGGTGCAGCTGCTTTGGAAAACAGTCTATAAATCCCTTGAACAATTGAATATAGAGTTACCATAGGAACTAAGAAAGCTGGAAACGTATGTGTACACAAAAACTTGTACATAAATATATATATAGCAGCCTTGTTCACAATAGTCAAAAGGTGAAGGCAACTCAAATATGCACCAACTGATCAATATATAATCAAAATGTAGAATATCCATAAAATGGAATATTATTTGGCCATGAAATAGAAGAAAATATTGGCACATGCTACAATATGGGCTTTGAAAACATACTGCTAAATGAAAGAAGCCAGTTACAAAAGACCACATATTGTATGATTCCTTATATATGAAATGTCTAAAATAGGCAAATCTATAGAGGCAGAAAGTAAATTAGTGGCTACTTAGGCTGTGGCCATGGAGGAGGATGAGAGCTAAAGAGTATGAAGTTTCTTTTTGAGGTGATGAAAATGTCCTAAAATTGGCTGTGATGATTGTTGTACATATTTTGAATATACCAAAAATCATTGAATTGTATACTTTTACTGGAAAATTGTATGGTATGCAAATTATATCTCAATAAAGGTGTTAAAAAAGAGAAAATGGCAATTAAATGAAACACATGGCTCTGAACCTGATCTTCTATAACAATAAAAGCATAATATGCTAGTTAGACCAGACGGCCGAACAGCAGAACTACCATCCAGACAACCTTTCGGATGACCTTCTGGACGAAGCTGGGGCTGAGAGGGCCAAGCCCCTTGCAAGAATTTAATGCATCAGGCCTCTAGTTTTGCAATAAAAGGCACTTTGGGGATGACTAGGGAAATTTGAATGTTATCTGGTGATAAGATGCAAGTAAATGGATCAGTGTTAATTTCCTGATGGTTTGGTGGTTGCATATCAGTTATTCAGGAGACTACACTAGTTTGTAGGAAATGCAAAATAAAGTAGTTTTGGTGATGGGGCATCACCAAAACTTACTCTCAAATGTCCAGGAAAAAAGTTTTTTTGTAACTTGTCTATAAGTTTGAGATTGCTTCAAAATATAAATGTTTTGTAAAATACCTGATTTAAATTTGAAATGTGAGAGTGGAGATGGTTTGTCAGATCCTCAGCAACCAGAGGGCAGTGATGGCTCATGGTGAGGTTAGTATTATCCTTTAGCCAGTTGCGTAGGCCTGACTAATTTTTACAAGATTTCTAATTGACATCAATTTGTATGGAATTTCTGCTCTAACACAATAACATTGATTTTGAGAAAGAAAAGGTAATGACTATTTAATGCAATAGACAGATAGTTGAAAGGATTAATTTATTTAAAAAGGAAGGATAGTTGCATTTATTAGCAATTCCATCATTAATGGAAGGAATCCAGTTGCTTTTTGAACGTTCCACTAAAAGCCTTTCAGCTCATCGTCCTTGCTTTTGTCTGTCTGGTAACCAGTGAGTTTCAAAGACTGCTGTTGTTGAGGAAGAGGTTTGAATATTTTTATGTGAATATAACTATCATTGCCTACCCGCACCTGAAAGATAAAAAAGGGGGGAAAAGGAGGTTTATTTGCATGGATCTATGACAAGGGAGAATCTATAGACCCTGTAGACCTTGCTGCAGTGGCTTTTCTGGAACAGCATTCTTAGACACGCCTTCTTAGACTCCTGGTGTTCATAAGCTTGTCACCTTATTCTATGAGAGAACGGGCAGGTTAAAGCCATGGCAAGAGGCATAGGCCCTAAGGAGTGCTTTATTTTATATTTGACTATAATCTGGGCACAGATAAGTTGCATTTCATTTTCAAAGATGCACAGAGCAAAAAAACAAGTGACAGCCTTTTTGATGATTCTGACTCCCAAACTGGCACACTTTATTTGCCACATGATTTAAGAAGGGAGAAGAAATGCAGAATTGTCCTAGGCATATACTATTAGAGGCAATAGTTAAACATCAGACTCTCTGGCTTATGCTTTTGTAATTGAATTCAGAGAGGAAGGGAGAAGAAGAGAGAAATAGAAACATCAATGGCAAGAGAGAATCATTGATCGGCTGCCTCCTGCATGCTCCCTACTGAAAATCAAGTGTACAACCCAGGCATGTGCCCTTCACTGGAATTGAACCTGGGACCCTTCAGTCTGCAGGTTGATGCACTATCCACTGAGCCAAACTGGCTAGGGCTGGGTTCTGCTTTTATAGTTATTGTTAGTTACTTCACTTTCCCAGGGTTCAATTGTCTCATCAGTAACACAAGAAAAATAATCATACTTATCCAATATATTTGTTGAGAGGATTAGATGAGATAATACAAGCCCAGCTCTTAGAACAGTGCCTGGTACATTCTACATGCTTAGTAAATTTTTGGTTCATTTATTCCACACAAAACCCTGCAAAGGTAGGTTATTATCTGCTTTGTGCAGATAAGGGAATGAAGGCTCAGAGAAGATGAGCAGCTGCAATCACACAGGTTTTGATTAGTAGGACAAGTTAAGCAAGAGTTCAAACCCAGGATAAACCCACAATAATTCCTTCTTACCACCCACTTTTTTTTTTTTTACAGAAAATGAATTTAATAAAATTTAACAATTATTGTAACATTTAGAAAATGTGATTAAATTAAAACTCTACTTCAAACATTTTACTGAATGATAAAATTTTACAATCCCCATTAAACGGGCATTCATACAAGAATATCAGATATCACTGGCCCTATTGAACTTGGTAGCTGAGTCTCTGCAAAATAATAATAAGTATGGGGGGATAAGGACACATATGTAATACCTTAATCAATAAAGAAATTAAAAAATATAAAATAAAATAAAAATAATAAGTATAAACCACCTGCCTCTGGATGGGTACTTGAGGAAGAACAGAGAAGGTCACATCACCAGCAAGACCTTAAATCAAGAGAGTGGCTCAGAGCAAAGGGATTAACAGCTAGACTGACAGGAAGTCTGAGGGAATTGGGGTCAGTGGCTATAATCCAATAGGAGAATTTTGATAGCAGAAGGAAGGAGTTGGGAGGGAAAAAAGGGGAGGGAAAGAAAAGGGAAGGGAAGAGAAGAAACTGTGGCAAAGACTGGGCAGGTGATCTTTTTTCTTTTTCTTGTTTTTTTTTGGGGGGGCGGGGTTGGGGGGCAGGTGATCTTAAGGGAGGAAAATTTCAAGATAGTTTTCTGATGAGTTTTTAAAGAAATACATGAGCTAATTGATATGTGAAAGTGATGCACTTAGATTAATTAAAAAGTATTAATGATCCCAATTTGGAGGAAATGTTTCTTATTGAATAAAATCATCTTTTCATTGGAAAGCATTCTTTTCCAGCTATGAAGAAAGCAGGCTCTCATTCACGTGCTCAACCCCCGGGCCTGGCATATTTCAGGAGCTCAAATTTGGTAGAACTGGGCTAATCCAGTTACATGACCCAGTTCTGTTATTTTCTCATGTTGAGCTGGTTAACACCACTTATGCTATTTCCATTGCTAAAAATATTTTTTTAAAATTTTATATTTTAAGTAGTTGTTTGTTAAAGAGAAATAAGCCAGACTGTGCCCTGGTCAAATAATTTAGGAAAGATTAAGTAAATACATTTGAATGTCTGTTATTATTTTTCTATTTTTAAATATATTTTTATTAATTTCAGAGAGGAAGGGAAAGGGAGAGATAGAAACATCAATGATGAGAGAGAATCATTGATTGGCTGCCTCCTGTACACCCCACACTGGGGATAGAGCCCACAACCCGGGCATGTGCCCTTGACCAGAATCTAACCCGGGACCCTTCAGTCAGCAGGCTGATGCTCTATCCACTGAGCCAAACTGGCTAAGGCTGTCATTGTTTATTAAATCAGAATAACCATCTCTTCAATACAAAAGGACAAAAATGGCTCACAAATATCTATGGTTGACTTGTTGGACTGGTTCCCTCTCAGTAACTACACAAGTTTTTTCTTCAGTTAGAACCAGATCAATAAATCATTTACTTTATGATATAGATGTAATTAATAAAAAAATTATTTTAATAGCCCAGTTGGCATGGCTCAGTGGTTGAGTGACCAGGAGGTCACAGTCGATTCTCGGTCAGGGCACATGTCCAGGTTGTGGGCTTGATTCCCAGTGTGGGATGTGCAGGAGGCAGCGATCAATGTTTCTCTCTCATCATTGATGTTTCTATCTCCCTCTCCCTCTTCCTTCCTCTCTGAAATAAATTAAAATATATGTGTGTGTGTGTGTGTGTGTATATTTTAATGTTCCACTGCTTTAAACTAAACCATCAGTGCCACAAGTTTAATCTATTCATTTAAGTCGCAAAAATTATTTAAATTAGTCTATTTATTTGAGTTTTGAAGATTATTTAAATTATAATAATCAAAATGCAAACAGGGCAAAAATGCTTTAAATTATTTCCCCAGCTAATGATTCAAGGCATTCTTTAGTCCCACTTAATTAAGGACACACAGAATCACAATGCTTTGAGGTGGAGCAAGCTTTAGCAGAGCATCTGGCCCCGCCAGGCCTCCAGTCTCCCACTTCACATATGAAGCAGCCATTGCCACAAACTAAACAGGACCTGAACTTTTATGATATATTTTTCTACACGACTTCTGGAAATTAAGTTAAGAATCAATATAGGAAGACTTTCTAAATTAACAACAACAAAAAGGTATAAATATACCATCATCTTTTAAATTTGAGAGTTTACTACTTAGGAAGTATGCTAGGTGGGCATCTTGATTTAGGACAAGGAAAAGGAACAGGTTATACATTAGAGGTGACAGGAAACTTCACATAAAGTGAGAAATACAATATCTTTTAGTGCCAAAGTGGATGTTAAACTCTAACCTTGATGTAGTAATTTATTCCAGCAACCACTTGGGTTTTGTATTCTATGGCTTCAAATTCTTCATAAGTCTCATTTGTTTGTTCTTCAAGCTGTGGCTTAACCTTAAGAAAAGAAAAGAAGAAACACATTATCAAAACTATGTTGGGCTCCATTTATGTGATTTACACATTTAGGACCTCAAGTTCCTAAATGATGACAATGAGATCTATGAGCTATTTTCATATTTGCAAGAAAGGAAAACACCTATCTACACTAATAAAAGAGAAACATGCAAATTAACCATCACTCCACCACACATGAGCCACAGCCACCAGCCAATCAGGAGCGAGTGTGCAAATTAACCCAACTAAGAGGGCGGTTAATTTGCATATGTAGGCAACCAGTGGCCTGGGTCCTGGAAACATCATTGGACACCCGGGTCACTCCAAGGTAGACCCCGTGTGGGCCCTGAGCAGCCTAGGAAGGGCCTGAGCCAGGGGGCTCCTGGGCAGGGCCGAGCCTGTGATCAGAGCTGAGGGGCCCATGCCCAGGCCTAAAGCCTTGGCCAGAGGTTTTAGGCCTGGGCAGGGGCAGAGCTGGTGATCTGAGGGGGCTGGGGTGGAGCCGGCGATTGGAGGGGGCAGGGGAAGAACCAGTGATTGGAGGGAGCAGGGGCGGAGCTGGCTCCAAGGGGAGCAGGGAGCGGGCCTAAGCTGTCAGTAGGACATCCCCTGAGGGCTCTGAGTATGTGAGAATTTCGTGCACCGGGCCCCTAGTCTTTAATAAGATTATATGGGCTAACAAAAAGGTCAAATTTTGTTGCTTTAGACTGCATGTACATCAACTCAATGTGGAGATATGATGGTAAGGCAATACAGTAATGTTTTGACGGGCAAAGCTGTAATAGTTATATAAGCCTTTGATTAATAAAAAAGGGAGAGCAGTAATTACGACTTCATTAAAAAAAATCCTGACTCAAAATTGCAAACATAGCATCTCAAGATCCTTAATTTAATCACACCTGCAAGTCCCTTTGCCATGTAAGGTTACATATTTATAAGATTCAGAAATGTGGATGGCCACCATTCTGCCTACCATAGAGGAATATAAGCTTAGATGCCAGAATTCTTGAACCAAGCCTGAGAAGGGAGCAAGAAAGTCTCAAATCCTATACCGAATCCTTTTACCAAATTCAAGTTTCCAGTGTAGGTCCTTCATT
>NW_006285042.1:251108-260234 GCF_000327345.1 Myotis davidii
AGTTGGGCCTTCTACTAGCATCCACCATGGTCTCTCTGACTCAGTGTCTGCTAACACTAGAATTCTGGCAGAGGCTGGGGTGGAGGACAGGAAGTAGCTTGCCTTGTAGGATGGAGGACATTGAGAGAGGAATCTAACTGCCCCTCATACAGATACTTACATGAACAGAGAGTTAAGTTCCTTATATGGGAACAGTGGGTTAAGTTTTTCTAAGTTTCATTTCTTAGGCCAGTGCACCTGCATACTCCCTTTGATCCCAGGCAAAGTGATTGAGGAGGTGATTCAGCTGCGGACAATGTCCAATGTACCCAGCAAGCAAGCAGAACCATTAAGCATGGCCAGGCTTTCCCCATCAGGAGTCAAGCCATCATCTCATCGTCTGACGACCAAGAACAATAGCCGAATTCTGCATGTAGCAGCATCCGTTCCCAGCCTCACCCTAGCTCCTTTCCCTTTATAATCCTGTCCCCTGCGCCTTGCTGTAAGACAGGTTTTGGATGCTTGTAAGTTTCCTGTCTCCTTGGTTGGCTGGCCTCCTCAATAAAAAGACTTTTATGATTCAACCCTGCCTTCGTTATTGGACACAGCTACAGGTAGCCCCAGCCCACCTGGGGGTTTCCCGGTAACAGAAGTGGTGGTCAGGAGCCTGGTGGAAAACTGACAGACCTTGAGCTGAACACAGCTGGTGTTCACCCTTCTCAGCCCGCCATGCCTGTGGTGGCTGAGGCGCTGGAAGAAACAGTGTAGATGTACTGCTTGGGCCCCAGCTAGGGGAAGGATGCTGCCAGGGAGGAGCACCTGGTAAAACACATCTGCCCCAGGACTGTTCAGCATTTCTTATTGCCGCAGAGCATGAACCTTGGCACCTTGTTAGTTCTCTGGCATCTGAGGATTCCAGCCATGCTGCACCCAACACCCAGGAGTTTATCTTATCTATAACCAGTCTGCAGAATCATTTGAATTATGCATAGTTTAGGAAAGAATGGATCAAAAGGTAATGGTGGCAGCATGGATAGGCCATATTTTGGGAAGTTTTAGAGAGTAAGGAAGGGGTGTTTGGGTAGCAGCATGAAAGTACAGTAGGGCTGGTGAGAGGTGACTTGTGGGCATTTGTTTTCTATGTTTTGAGGGAAGGGGGAATTTTGGGGCAAGGCACCTGGTGTACAAGAAGTGATGGCATCTGACATAAGAGAGGAGGGCTTAAGAAAGGAGGACAAAGTCTGAGATTGGAGGGAGGAATGAGATCAGCAGCGGATAGGTAAATTGGGGCGGTCTTACACAGGATGACTGCGAACTTCTAAGAGAGGAACTGAGACACTGGCTGGAGGGGCCACGGTGATGGGAGGGGTTGAGGAACTGAGGAGACATAAGGTCCAGCTCCATCTCTGTGGGCTTTCTAGAAAAGGACCAACAGGATATGACAAAGAGGATGTTCTGGCAGCCCCAAGGTTCTGTAGTGGTTGTTTGTTGGCATGAATTCATAGATTTATAATGGGTGAGTTTTTTGTGGTTTTGCATCTTCCTTGAGCAAAGTTTCCTGGACCCAGGGTAGAAGCTGAGGAGGAAGTGGTGGCAGTGGGCATGGTCTCTAGTTGAGAATTGGAATGCCACTGGCTCACCGGGTCATGGAAATCAGGGTGGAGGAGAGGATGGAACCACCCACATAGGTCCAGTCTGGGTGAGTGATCTGGTGGGCCTATGTGTGTTCTGAAGTAGGTGGTTGAATGGCATGTTCTCTGGGTGTGGGGCAGTGGGAGAGGTGATTGACGAGGAGGCTATAGTCAGAGTAGAACACACATTTGTGTGTGAGTGAGTGCCATGACATGCTAAGCCCTGGGGTGTGTCCATATGGTATGCAGATGGGGTGTTTGTGTGGAGTCCTGGCAAATGAAAATCACGATCAGTGTATATTCCAGGAATGGTATTCAGTAATCAGGTTTGATTTAGGTATGTGTGTGTGCGTTGGTGTGGGTGTTTTATGTGTATGTACCCATGCTTGTGTAACAATAGCTCTTATTTCTAAAAATAATTATTGAAATAACATTTTTTTCCTGCCCATAAACAGTTTCAGATTTTTTTACCCAATGGTTTTAATAAGATAAGATAATGGTGCAGAAGCTGTTGCTAGTAGGGTCATTCATTTGGTCCTTAATTACATATACAGGGTGAGGCAAAAGTAGGTGTACAGTTGTTTGTGTGAAAAACATAATACTACATAAATCATAATACAAGAATAAACTCTTTCACCTACTCACAGCTCTAAACCTACTTTTGCCCCACCCTGTTTTATGGCTTTTCATAGGTGAGGTATATATATACTCTTTATTTCCTTGTGTGTATCTCTTATCTCCAATCTATATTATAAATTTCCCTGAGGGCGGGACTATTTTTATATCCTCTAAAATCCTTCTCTTCCTATAGCAATTCACACAGTACTGTGTACATAATCAATGTTTTCTGAATGAAGAGACTAGGTTTGTTATTTTGTGACAACTTGTCTCCCAAAATAGGAAAGAGGATAGAAGAAGGTTGTAGCCAAAATGCTCAAATGATATAGAGCAGGGGTCCTCAAACTTTTAAAACAGGGGGCCAGTTCACTGTCCCTCAGACCGTTGGAGGGCCGGACTATAGTTTAAAAAAAAACTATGAACAAATTCCTATGCACACTGCACATATCTTATTTTGAAGTTAAAAAAAAAAAAGGGAACAAATACAATATTTGTATTTGCATGTGGCCCACGGGCCATAGTTTGAGGACCCCGATATAGAGAATCTTGGAAGAGGAGGTTCCTTTCAGGTGTACTCTGGTCCCAAGCACCCTTAAAACTCTTTGGTAATGATTCTGCACTTACCATCCAGCCTCTGCTATCTTCAGAATGAGGAAACTCTTTTCTTCTCCCTTTAGAAATGCTCATCTTCTGAACCCAGACCTCTTTGTTTGATCTTTTTCTGACCTCATCTTTCATTTTGATATCAAATTCCTTGAATAGGCAGTTATCATTTTTTTTTAATTTAAATTTTGGTTTTTGTTAATCCTCACCTGAAGATATTTTTTTCATTGACTTTTAGAGAGAGTGAAAGAGAGAGGGAAAGACAGAGAGAAACATCGATGTGAGAGAAACACATAGATTGGTTGCCTCCTGAATGAGCCCTGACCAGGGCCTGGGCCAAAAAGGAGACTACAACCAAAGTATGTGGTCTTGACTGGAGTCGAACCTGGGACCCTTTGGTCCGCAGGCTGACGCTCTATCCACTGAGCCAAACTAGATAGGGCTCATTTATTTTTTGATGCTTTCCCATCTCTATGAGATGACCTTCCCCCTTCCTTCCCCTCCCTCACCAATGGGGTTCTTCCTTCAGTTGGCATTCCACTAAGAAGCTCTCTGGTAAGAACAGGGAAAGCTGATAGACAGCTCCCCCAAGAACACCTGCATTTTCACAGGTGATTTTCCAAAATAGAAATACATTAAAAAATCAAAGGAACAAATCTATAAGGCAAATGACTGGGACTCCTTCAAATCATACTAGGTATGTGATTTGCAAGGCTCTGCCGAGGGACCTAAGTAAATTCTATAATATTGGAGGTGTTAATTGTATTTACTCACTTAAAAGTGGTTATAGTAATTAATATCTGCCTCTTGGGATTGTTTGTGGGGGAACAAGTGACATAATTGGTGTGAAAGAGCTTCCTAAACTATAAAGTGCTTCCGAATGGACTGTTCCTCTGTCTTCCAACACGTAATCAGAAATTGTTCCCTAAGGCTCTCTCCTGTGAGAGAGGGAAGATAAAGGATAATTGGGAGTTTAACACCTGAGAAGCTGAACTACCACACAGTAATTATTCACCTGAAAGTAAGGAGGTTTGACAAGCAGTCTCTAATCTTGTTTCTGGTCCAAATCCTATGATTATAAAAAAGTACTTAACTGGAGATTGTTTTATATGTTCCAGATATCTTGATTTCCCTAAATGGACTGGAAACTCCTTGAGGGCAGGAGCCTTGTCTTACAGTCCTTCTGTACCTTCTATACTCTAAAATACAGTGCTGACACAGGAGAGATATTAAAGAAAAGAGTCATTGATATCCATTTCTCATATTGATTTAAATCTGAGGCCTGCTGCTTGCACAGAGAAGCAAATTTGCCACATGCTATCTCCCCAGGGTATCTCCCTCACCCCGTGTACTTCTCCGTGTTCCTGCCACTGTAGGGTAGAAAAGGCAGGTGGTCAAATATCTGGAGATAGGCTAGCTTCTTCACAAGGTGGTTATTAACATTTTTGAATCTCAGTTTTCTCTTCTGAAAAATGGGCACGATGCCTTTCCTCCCTGCCCCAGAGGTTTTAAAGATCAAATGAGAAGTTGAATGGAGGAGAAAGCTTTTAAAATGCAAAGTATTACCCTGGCTGGTTTGGCTCAGTGGATAAAGCGTCGGCCTGGGGACTGAAGGGTCCTGGGTTCAATTCTGGTCTAGGGCACATGCCCGGGTTGCGGGCTCGGTCCCCAATGGGGGACGTGCAGGAGGCAGCCCACCAGTGATTCTGTCTCATCATTGATCTCTCTCTCTCTCTCTCTCTCTCTCTCTCTCTCTCTCTCTCTCTGCACTCAATAAAAATATATTAAAAAACAACAACAAAACAAAACAAAACAAAACTGCAAAGTACCTTTCTGGGGTGATGTAGCTACTGTAAATACCTCTCTCTCATTCTACTCTCTGACAAGATTGGAGCCTGAGATGTGCAGCAAGAAACACACTTTCAAATTAAATTTATCGTTTAAGACCTGGCTCACAGATGGGTGTTATTTTTTTTTCTTAAAAAAATACGGAATGCTTCATGACTTTGCGTGTCATCCTTGCGCAGGGGCCATGCTAATCTTCTCTGTATCATTCCAGTTTTAGTATATGTGCAGCCGAAGCGAGCACCAGATGGGTGTTATTAACCATAAAGCCTTCTGATAGCTTCTTCTTTAAAAAAAAATTGCTGCTAACCAAGACAGGCTTTTAAAAATCATTAAAATTGCTCAGTGGTTGAGAATAGATCTATGAACCAGGAGGTTATGGCTTGATTCCCTGTTAGGGCACATGCCCAGGTTGTGGGCTTAATCCCCAGTGTGGGGCGTGCAGGAGGCAGCCAATCAATGATTCTCTGTCAGCATTAATGTTTCTATCTCTCTCTCCCTCTCCTTTCCTCTCTGAAATCAAGAAAAATATATTTAAAAATTAAAAATAAATAAAATTTAAAAAAATCATTAAAATTTTCTGCATCCTCTATATCTTAAATCTCTGTTATCCCCCAACCCCTTACAGTTCTGATCCTTGAAGAGTCTCATAGGGATTTTCCAGGGTCAGGGCTGATTTCAGGCAAAAATTTGAAGTAAGAAATTGTGATGCCTCACCTATGCTATTTATTTCTTGTTTTCAAGTAATTTTTATGCAAGTTATTTCATTTAGTCCTTACAGCTCTGAGATCGGTAGAGCAAGAGATGTTATCTTCATCTCACAAATGAAATTGAGAAGCTTTTGGCAGCACTTTGAGTTTAGAAAGCTCATCTCTCATAGGTCTCTTAGGATACTGTGGATCTCTGGTCCTGCAGGCCAGTGAAGTCCTGGGCAGCAGCATGGGCCTCACCTGGGAGCTGGTTGTAAATGCAGAATATCAGGCTCATCCCAGAATTAGTTGAGTCAGAATCTGCATTTTAACAAGCCCCCGAGGTGATTCATGTGCTCATTCAAGTTTGAGGATACTGACCCTATACAGGGATTCAAGTGAGAGTATCAATGACTTAATATTATCATCTCCAAGAAAAAGAAAGCTCCAAGGTATGTATTTTTCAAAAGGACTCTTAGAAGAGGAATATTGATCCCCAAAGAATGAATGGTAGAATTCCAGGCATCTGATCTCTTAGCTTTTCAGGGCTCTAACATAAGAGACCCCATCTCTTCCACTTACACAAGAAGCTGATCTTGTTGGCCCAACAGTGTCATAGAATGAAGCATCAAAGAGGCAAAGAAAGAAAGAATGATACAAGAAAATAGAAAGATACAATCCTAAAATAGTAATTTATATATTTTCCTTTTCATAAAATATGCAATATAATCACTTTTATTATATGGGGGATAGCTAATCAAACACTTAGAAAAAATATATTAACTTGCTAAAAAGCATTTAGAGTACTGTTTTCACCATGATCAATTTCAGAATCACCATAGGCTATTCCACTTCTCTTTTCTACTAGTTTTCTATCTTCTAAATACTAAAAGACTAAGATATTGTCTACTTGGCCAAGTTTGTAGGAAATTTGTAAGTAGATTGCCTTCACAATGTTGTTCTCCATTCAACCATTTAAAAATATTTCTCTGCAGTGAGTTTGAGGTCTAGTTTATCAAATTGTTACTAACCTCAGACTTTAATTACATGTTGACTCCACTTGGTGAGATTAAAAAAGTTTCATCAGTTAGAAATCCTAGAATCATACATTGTAAAAGCTTTAGAGATCATCTAATAAAAAATTCTTCTTTTACAAATGGGGAAACCGAGTCCCAGAAAAGGGACATGGCTTGCTCCAGATCATTCTCACAATTGGGGTTATCAGAGGTTTCATCTAAAAAGACTTTTAGTTGTAAAAAAGTCTGAACAAAGCTACACATTTCCCAGTGTTCTGATTTTCACATTCACCCACATCACCCAGGGACAATCTAGGAACTAAGATTTTTCATCAAACCTTCCCATGGGTTGCATCACTCACCTCATCAGCAATCTCCTGCACTTCTGGAGTGGCAGGTTTGGCTTCAGTTAAACCTCCAGGCATCATTTTGGCTAATTGCTTCTTTGCTGGGCAGGATACTGGAACTGAAGTGGTCAGGTAAGCGTGGAGACTCCTGTTTTTAAAGAAGGTGTTGTTCACAAGCTCCGCCTACAGGATGTTTTATTTTTCTTAAAGAGCAAAGGGCACAAAGGAAATGAGGATGCCTGAGACAAATCTTCCTGCTTCCTCAAGAGTAGCTAACAGGAATTCAGAGGAACGAGGGACTGGGGGTGAATAGTGGGTGTGCACCAGGAGTCATGCCTTAGCAGGAGTCACACTCCCTGCATTCTCTCATGATGGTTCCATCCTGCTGCATCTGAGCAGTGGAATCTGAAGCCACAGTCAGAGTTTCCCGAAAACCTCTTACAGAAATTTTATTTTTTAAAGGATTACTTATTAATAATGTCAAGATCGAATGTTTAGAATTTACTCGCCTTTATAAAGAAAGTAAAAAAATTCTTTACAAAGAAAGTAAAAAGCCATGGCTGGATAATTGTATTTTACAGTTATTTACATTTCTAGAGCTGTTTAAAATATAGAAAAACACAAAGAATAAAGCGACAAACACTTATATGCCTGTTAGCCAGAATTCAAACTTTTAACATTTTGTCATTTTACTTTCTATATTTTCTGGTAGTTGTTTTTAAGAAATAAATTATGACAACACCACCCTGCCTCCCTCCGACTACAGTTTGAGTTTGGTATCCTTTTAGCCTATTTTTATATTTTGACTTAGTATGTTAAAAAAAAATCTAGCTAAATCTTATGCTAGACATCCTATATGATAAAAGCCCTAATATGCAAATTGACCGAATGGTGAAAGGACCAGTTGCTATGATGCACACTGACCACCAGGGGGCAGATGCTCAACACAGGAGCTCCCCACAGGGGGAGTACCACTTAGCCAGAAACTGGGCTCATGGCTGGCTAGTGCAGCGGTGGTGGCAGGAGCCTCTCCTGCCTCTGTGGCAGTGCTAAGGATGTCCAACTGATGGCTTGGGCCTAAGCTGGCAGTCAGACATCTCCCAAGGGCTCACGGGCTGTGAGAGGATGCAGGCTGGGCTGAGGGACCCCCCGAGTGCACATATCTCGTGCACCAGGCCTCTAATACATTGTATAATATGCTTTTAAATACTTAACATGTTTTGCCACTCCATGTTTATACACAGATCAATCTAATTAATTTCCTTTAGCTTTATTTTATGTTAGATCTATCATCTCTACTTGCCCTATCTGTTATATGCTATTCCATATTTTACATACTTATTCCCCTATTGATGAATATTTTGATTGTTCTAGTTTTTTACTGTTATAAACAATATTGCATTTGCCCCTTTTGTCCATGTATGAGGGTGTCTGCAGGCAACTTATCTAAAAGCAAAATTTTTTTGTGTGTGAATATTTATTTGTATTATTTTATTCAATTTCTAGAATATGTAACATATACATATGATAAAAGTGTTCAAAAGGAATGAGAGAGTTCAACCACTCTATTCCTTTCCCACTCTACTCACCAGCTTCTCCTGGTCTTCAGAGATTTTAAATATATATTCCTATTTAATAATAGACAAACATGGTAATTAACCATACCTTCGCTATGCTTCCCATTGGCTAATCAGGGTGATATGCAAATTAACTGCCAACCAAGATGGCGGCCGGCAGCCAGGCAGTTGAAGCGAACATGAGGCTTGCTTGCTCCAGTGATGGAGGAAGCCAAGGTTCCCCGCCTGCCGTGGCCCGGCTCTGAGCTGCACTCTAAGCAACAATGTTGCAATTATAGAAGCTAAACAAACCCTAGATACCTGCTTTCAGCCAGCCGGCCTCGAGGCTGGAGCCGCAACAAAGTTTCAATTACAGAAGGTAAATAAATCCCAGAATAAAAAAATAGAAAGAAAGCAGAGACTGGGGTGCTTGGCCTGCCTGAAAACAGCCCTCAGCCCCTCATCCAGGCCACAGGCAGCCTGAAAACGGCCTTCAGCCCCTAATCCAGACTGGCCAGGCACCCCAGTGGGGACGCCCACCATAAAGGGGGTGTGTCCAGACTGAAAAGAGCCCTCAGCCCCTCATCCAGGCTGGCCAGGCACCCCAGTGGGGACCCCCACCCTGAAGGGGGTGTGGGCAGCCTGAAAACAGCCATTAGTCCCATATCCAGGCTGGCCAGGCACACCAGTGGGGACCCCCACCCTGATCCAGGACACCCTTCAGGGCAAACCAGCCAGCCCCCACCCGTGCAGCAGGCCTCTATCCTATATAGTAAAAGGGTAATATGCCCCCCAGCACCTGGATCAGCGGAGCCGTGAGGCCTCCGGGCACCGGGATCAGC
>NW_006285042.1:261808-274133 GCF_000327345.1 Myotis davidii
TGCTCCGCGGTGGCTTCCCATAGTCTTCATCGCCCTTTCCCATGTTCGTTTTTCGAATTCGGTTCCCTTCTTTCCCCTCCCCCCTCTACCTGGTGAATTCGATGCCAATATGGTCATAAATCCTAGTGGAGGAAGTTGGCTGAGGGGCTGAGAGCTCAGGCACTGCCACCAGGCAAGTCTGGTCAAATCCTGGCTACGCCAGTTGTGTGGTCACCGGGGAGTGACTTCTCTGAGTTTATAGCTCCTCATCCATAAAATGGGGCAATAACATCGCCCTCACAGAGCCGGTTTGGGTATTTAATGAGACAGACAGGATGTGGAAAGCCCTTTGCACAGAGTGATATGCAGTAAATGACCTAGAAGTAGAAGGTGTTATTGTTTATTATGTTTTCTTTAAGTATATATTTTTTTATTTCATAGAGGAAAGGAGAGCAAGATAGACACAGTAACATCAATGATGAGAGAGAATCATTGATAGGCTGCCTCCTGTATGCCCCACAATGGGGATCTAGCCTGCAACCCCGGCATATGTCCTGACTGGGAATCTAACTATGACTACCTGGCTCATAGATTGATGCTCAGCCACTGAGAGATGCTGGCCGGGCAGAGACATTCTTTACACATACAAATCTATACTAATAATAGCCTAGGGCTGTCATGACCTAAATGACCAGATGGACAACTGGTCACCAGGAAGTGCATGGAGCACCTCTTGGTCCCTCCCCTGTGGCCCACAGGCTCCTATTACAGCAAGGCTGATGGCAGGTGGGCAGGGGGATGGCAGGGGGGCGGGCGGCAGGAGGGGGGTGAGGCAGACAGGGCAGCTGAGGATCAGGCCCAGAGAGAGGCCCGTAGAGAGAGGTAGGGCCTTATCCGCAGCCTCTGTGGCTGCTGGCAAGGCCTGGAGAGAGAGACAGTTGTCAGTAGGGCCCTCTGGATTTCCCAGAAGAGCCAATGGCTGCTTAGGAGGGGGAGCTTTTGATTCTGATGGGCATAGAAAGCGACCAATCAGCAACAAATCTGGGTGAACTGCGAAGGCAGAACCTAAGGTGGGGGCTGAGGTGGGGTTTTAAGGGCAACAGCTGTTTAGTGTAAGGTGTAAGAGAGAGGTTCAATTTTTTAATAACTGGTTTGGCAGTATAGTGCATATGGCTGGCTATTAGTTAGATATAGGGATTATGTATTTTTGTCTACAAAGAGCATCTCCTCCTTCTGAAAAAGGTGTTCCCCCCATTTAAGCAATAATATCCTATATAATCTACCTATACTAATAAAAGGGTAACATGCTAATTAGACCAGATCGACTGGCCATCTTCCAGACGTCTGACTTTCTTCCGTACAAAGCCATGGTGGTGGGGGCTGAGGCAGAGGCAGTTAGGGGCTATCAGGCTGTCAGGGGAGAACAGTTGGGGGCAATCAGGTCAGCAGGGGAGCAGTTAGGGATGATGAGGCAGGCAGGCAGAGGTGGTTGGGGGCAATCAGGTAGGCAGAGGCAGTTAGGGGTGATCAGGTAGGCAGGCAGAGAGGTTTGGGGTGATCAGGCAAGTAGACAGAGGGGTTAGGGGCAATCAGGCAGGCAGGCAGGTGAGGGTTAGGAGCCAGCAGTCCCAGATTGTGAGAGGGCTGTTTGATTGGAGAGGGTGCAGGCTGGGCTAAGGGAACCCTCCCTCCCCCATGCACGAATTTCATGCACCAGGCCTCTAGTATGTAAATAATTAATGATACACCAACATATATGCATGTGAGCATATACTTTTCTTTTATAAATGGTACCCTACTACATAAACTATTATATACTTTGCTTTACCCCTAACTGTATATTTTGGATATTGTTCTACATTACTACATAGAAAGGTGTTTCATTCATTGTTGTTTTTTTTTTTGGGCAGGTGCTTGACAATTCTTGGAGATATGTAGGTATCTTGCTAGATAACCTAAGGGGTGCTGTGCAGATGGCTGTCCATGGAATGTCCCCATCCGTGTATTGAGAACAGCAAATGTGGATGACATGGTGCTCACTCAAGAGGTCACAAGTTGTCTTAAGACTTTGGCTCAGCTCTGGCTACAGAAAATCCCTGACTTCTTCCTGTGAACTTCCCAAGTCAGGCCCTTTCATACAAAGGCCTCCAACCTTTTTTCAAGGCCACAGCCCATTTCTCTGTTCACCACCTAGTCCAGGTGATCCTTACCTAATCTCCCCAGTGGTCACATGGCTAACTTCAATGAAGTTTATGCAGATGTGCTGAGAATGAAGGTGGGATTAAAGTAGCTAAAGTCAAAAAGTCTGCATGCTGTGCCTGCCCCAGGCTACCTTCTGGGTCAGTGGTTCTCAACCTTCCTAATGCAGCGACCCTTTAATACAGTTCCTCATGTTCTGGTGACCCCCAACCATAAAATTATTTTCGTTGCTACTTCATAATTGTAATGTTGCTACTGTTATGAGTTGTAATGTAAATATCTGATATGCAGGATCTATTTAGGCGACCCCTGTGAAAGGGTCGTTCGACCCCCAAAGGGGCCGCGACCCACAGGTTGAGAACCGCTGCTCTGGGTGCTAACACACTAAGGATGAGGGTGTGAGGTAGTTTGAAGAGTTATAGAAACAATGATGTTGTCAAAGATCCTTCAAGAATAAACATTTCAGCACTCTGCAGGTTCTTCCACTTCAAAAGTGAGCACAGCAGCCCTAATCTCCTCCTCTTTCTCCACAGGACAAAGGAACTGCTGATCTCAACAGCCACAGTCTCTTTTGGGGACTCTCAGAACAATGCAGAAACCTTTGAATGGCCTCAGGGATCATTCAAATATTGGCTCAGTAGCCTGGTCCCTGAGTGGAGTTATGCTTTTGCCCTTTGAGGGGACAGAGAAGGCAATTGTAGGAGTTTACCTACCCTGGATACTGATCAAGTGACCTGGTGACTTTGGAGTTGGCTGTCAATTTTTATGACTAACAATAAATGCCAGGGTGGAGTACTATTATGCAATCAAACTTACCGTACCTCTCCCTGGGTGAAGATTCTGTCCTTGTAGAAATATGCACTGGGGTCATAGGTGTCTCCTAGCATGACTTTGTCATGCTCGTGCCCTGGGATAAATGGGTTCACACAGGAACATCAGGCCATGCTCTCAAAGGTATCTTGATCAATGTTAATGTAAGAGTTTGACTTTGACCTGGCTTAATTGTGTTGCTGGTGTTAACGTAAAAAAAGAATTCAGACCTGTAAAGAATTTGTGTGAATTTAATTGAGCCAAACTGTTGACATATGCTGGGAAGCAGAACCTCAATGAATTGAGACAATGCTCCAGAGAATGGAGGGTTACATCTGTATTTATAAAGGGTGTCCCAAAATTCATGCAAGAAGTAATTTTGATAGAAAATACAGGTCTATAGTTAAAAATTGTAAATTTTTTTTATTGATTCATAAAGTATACAGTATAAGGTTATGTATGGAATAGCATATCTAGTAAATGACCTTCACAGCTTTGCTGGCACATACACACTCTTTTGTTATTGCTTGAGCAGCCGCATTTTCAAAGAAGAATGGTCCGATGATGCCTCCAGCCCAAAATCTGCACCAGACAGTGACACATTGTGGATGCACTTGTTTCTCAACAACCACTCGTGGATTTTCTGAATCCCAAATGTGATAATTTTGTCGATTAACCACGCCATCAAGATGAAAATGAGCCTCATTGAAATTCAGCCACATTTATGCAAAAACGGTCATGGAAAATTTTAACAAAGAGTGCATATGTGCCAGCAAAGCCGTGGAGGTCATTTACCAGATATGCTATTCCATGCATAACCCTATACTGTATACTTTATGAATCAATAAAAAATTACAATTTTTAATTATAAACCTGTGTTTTCTATCAAAATTACTTCTTGCGAGACCCGAGGGGTAGGGAAGGAAGTTACAAGTTACCCAGACACGTTACCCAGATATGTTATCTTAGAGGCAAAAAGGCAAATGGGCTCAGTAAAGATCTAAGTTGATCTTTGTCAGGGAAAATATTAGCCTAGGACATGACTACCCACTATAACCTGTTTGTAGTTAAATATTTAATTTTCAGACCATCTTTTGTGGTTACTTTAGGTCTCTGAGTTTGCAAGACTGCCACGCAGGCCTCCCATGAGCTTGTCAGGTTAGCATGTGGCTCCTTTCATCCACACTGGGTTCAACATAGCAGTGCTTCCCAGCATAGGATCTGGGGACCATCTACACCAGAATCCCCTGGGATACTTGTTCAATGCAGATTCCTCAGCCTCATCCACATTTATTAAATTGCAATCTCTAGGGTGAGCCCTGGAATCTGCATTTCTAAAAAGCTCCCTAGGTGATTCTTGTGTGCATTAAATTTAGTGCAACTTACAATGTTTGTGTGCTAAGCTTATAGATGCAGTAAGGAAGTGAAAAGGTAGAAATCTGGACAAGCAGTCCATTGCTACATGAAAGCCATTTTTACAAAGAGGAAACGAATGAAAAAAGGCCAAGGAAAGACCTAATGCAGACATTGGTAACACACACTATTCATATTGAGTTAGATGCAAATCAATTCTAGGTTCCTGTTGTAGAACATCCACCTGGGGACGTAATGTTCCAGTCCGTAGAGCAGTCTGTCCCAGCTCAATGGCCATGCCACCAATTCCAGCTGAGAATTCTGTGTCTGGGCAGGTGGAGCTCTGTAATCAGCAGGTGACAGATGATGGTCACAGCACTATCCCATCATCAATCAAAAGCCAAACTGATCAATATTTCTCTATAACAAGTGGAGTCTCTGCCTTCTGTGTTATTTTCTTTTAACCTCTCTACATTGATCCAGCCACCCTGGATCAATGCAGAGCTGGACATTAAATATGCTGTTATTTTACATCCACTGATATTTAGAGATATTCTATTCTTATAGTGGGCATTCTAAAGACTTAAACAGAGCATTAGCAACCCCAAACTTACATTAAACTGAAAAATTATGTCTTGGCATAATACTTCTGAGGTGCTGGAAATCTCCAACTTAAAACAGAAACCCAGAGGCAATATTGCTAGAAATTTCTCAAATACACTGGCAGTTATGATTTCACAAGTTCTCTCAAATTCATGCTTCCCTGCTGTTTTTTTCAGTACTGCTCCATCAAATCTTTCACCACTTCCTTACTGGATTATTGCTGACATTTCCTGGCTGGGTCTACCCTTCTAGTACGTCTTGAATACCAAACTCTTCCTCATAAACCTTAAAAAAATTGTTGCTCCTTAACTTGGGAACTTTCTATCATCTATCAAATCCATTCTAAATTCTTTCTTTTTCCTTTTTTTTTAAACCCTCACCTAAAGATATTTTTCCATTTTCCAAGGATATTTTTTAACCCTCACCCGAGGATATTTTTCCATTTCCCAAGGATATTTTTAGAGGGAGTGGAAGAGAGAGGGAAAGACAGAGAGAAATATCAATGTGAGAGAAACACATCTGTTGGTTGCCTTCTGCATGAGCCCTGACCAGGGCACCGGGCCAGGGAGGAACTTGCAACTGAGGTATGCGCCCTTGACCAGAATTGAACCTAGAACCGTTTGGTCCACAGGCTGATGCTCTATCTACTGAGCCAAAATGGCTTGGGTCATTCTAAATTCTTAAAGCTCTCACCCAAGTACAGTGGGGCCTTGAGTTATGAGTGTCCCGACTAACGAGTTTTTTGAGATACCAGCTGTTTCTAGGGGGATTTTTTGCATTGAGTTGCCAGAGTAATTTGAGTTAACAAGCTCCTTAACGAGCTCTGTCTCAGAACGAATTAAACTCGTAAGTGAAGGCCCCACTGTACTCAAGGTTCTTCTTGAGCCAGCCTTCTCTCTCAGAACTCCCCTGCAGCTGCGTCTTTCGCACCAGGTCCTCATTCTCATTTATGCCTCCTGCTCCTGCTCAGGTGATGCCCCTTGAGAGGGATATTATGTTTCCTCTTCTCCATCAACTTACATTCAGTACTGCTTTCAAAAACTACACCACTCAGAGCCTCTGTGGTTCCTCTTAGCATTTGGTTTGCACTATGTATTCTCATTATCTCAGTTATTAACACTTCTGTTTATCTTGTCCATGATCTGATTCTAATCTCTTCCATGGCAGACATACCTCCTAGATCAGTGATGGCGAGCGAACCTTTTGAACTAGGCGTGTCAGCATTTTGAAAAACTCTAACTTAACTCTGCTGCTGTGTCACATATAGAAATTTTTGGATATTTGCAACCATCGTAAAACAAAGACTTATATTTTTGATATTTATTGTATATATTTAAATGCCATTTAACAAAGAAAAATCAACCAAAAAAATGAGTTCGCGTGTCACCTCTGACACGCGTGTCATAGGTTCGCCATCACTCTCCTAGATTATCAAGCACAGCATCTGCCCAAAAAATTCACAGCTCTCACCATTTTCTTATTGGGAGAAGAGGCAACTTCCAATGCAGTTTTATGGAGTCCTTGAAGGTCATTGGCTGAGCATGTCTTGGTCAAGTTCTCCATTTTGCAGTTGAGGAAACTGAGGATCAGTTTGGGTTCACAGTGCTTGTTAATCATAAAACTTAACCACCAGTTTAAATGGTAGTAAGTAACCAAAAATAAAGAAAAATCTAGTCTATCACATTGCCTAGTTGTGTCTCACTAATGATAAAATATAGTTCCACATATGCAAGAATAGTAAGAATATCTTTCTTCTTTTCTTCATACAGATTCAGCTGGGCCTATATTTTCTGTATTTTTACACTGAAAATGGCTGGGTTCTAGAGAGACAAACAGCTTACAAAGGCAGGGCACTCCCATCACCTGTGAGAAGTCAGAGCCTTGCCAATTTCTGTCATGGGTAGTGACTAGGAATGAGTCAGGAAGCAGGTCAGAATTGATAAACCTGTGGAACAACCGAAGCAGGTTTTGAAATTGCAAACAGAATCCTTATTTGTTTTTGGTTATCATTCCTTACCTATCTGGGTTTAAATATAACTCACACAACACTAATCACGACCTTCGATTTTCCACCTTGAATTGATTGTTTCCATCCTGAGATATTCTAAAAAGGATTTAAATCAGCATGCCAAGTGCTTAAAACACAGCCACAAGATACACTTGTACCATATGTAGAGGAAACTGGGACTGGAGGAGGGGAAAAAAATAAGAGTAAGAAAGAAAAAAAAAATTAAAGCCATGGTCAGGTGATTAGACTAAATGCTGACTTCTCTAAGGTGGGGTTAGCTGCCAGAGGCAAGCCTGAAGATTTGGCTTTTAAGGTCCTTGGAGCCAAAGCAAAGACAGAAGCAAGGTCAGTTACACAATTCGTGGAGAAGAGAAAATTAGAACAAATAGGGTCTTATGATAAGCACAGCTACTTCCTGATAGCAAGGCATGATGGATATGTCTCCCCTGGTCTTAGAGGACACATATAGGAGACAACCAATTGATGTGTCTCTCTCACATCAATCTTTCTCTCCCAGTCTCTCCTCCTTTTCACTCGCTCTAAAAATTAAATATCAAAGGAAAAATTTCCTCCAGTGAGAATTAACAACAACAACAACAAAGTAAATCCGATCACATTGTATTCTTTTTTAAAAAAAGTATATTTTTAAATTCAATTCAGAGAGGGAGGGAGAGAGAGAGGGAGAGAGAGAGAGAGAGAGAGAGAAAGAAACATCAACGTTGAAAGAGAATCATGGATTGGCTGCCTCATGCACATCCCCTATTGGGGATGGAGCCTGAAACCAGGCATGTGCCCTGACCAGGAATTGAACTTTGACCTCCTGGTTCATGGGAGAATGCTCAACCACTGAGCCACACTGGCTGGGCTGATCACATTGTATTGTTAATTAAAACCCTTTGATAGGGTTCCATTGTCCATAGGATACAGTTCTCACTCTTTAACATGGCTCACAAGCTCTTTCTGATTTGGTTCCTGCTAACTTTTCCTAGGTTGCCTTTCTCACTGCCTCTGCTCATGATGAAAACCCTTCCCTGTGCTTCCATTTTGCTGGCTGATTCTTCGTTACCTTTCAGGCTTGTTATGGGCTGAAGTGTCTCCCCTCTCGAAATCTATGTGGTGAAGTCCTAGCCCCTGGCACTTCAGAATGTGACCGAACACGTGGTCTTTCGAGAGGCAATTAAGTTACGGTGAGGTCACTAGGGTGGGCCTTCATCCAATATGATCGGCGTCCTTATAAAAAGAGGCAATTAGAACACAAACAAGCAGAGGGAAGAAAGACCACGTGAAGACAGGGAGAAGATGGCATCTACAAGTCAAAGAGGGAGGCCTCAGAAGAAATCAGCCCTGCCAGCACTTTGAGCTCAGACGTATAGCCTCCAAAATTGTTAGAAAACAAATGTCTATTATTTAAACCACCAGGTCTGTAGTATTTTGTCCTGGCAACTCTAGCAAATTAATACAAGATTTAAGCCCTTGGGACACACACAACGCTGCCTCCCCACCCCCCAACTGCCACCTGTATGTCTCTGCTGCTTACTCCTACAGCACTTCCTAATTGCAATTTTTCTATCAGAGCTCTTACCACAGTGTATTGTGATGGCCTGTTTTGCCTTTATTTATTTATGTATTTGTTTATTTTATATATATATTTAAAATCTTTATTGTTCAGATTATTACAGTTGTTCCTCTTTTTTCCCCCTATAGCTCTCCTCCACCTAGTGTATTATAAAATTGTACACCCAAAAACTATATAATTTTATTAACCAATGTCACCCCAATAAATTCAGTTTAAATAAAGAATGTTAACCAGGTTATGGTTCTCAGCACAAATTGAAGGACTCATCCCCCTTCTACTACTCTGGTTACACAACAATTCTAAAGCCAAACAGAAGACAACAGAGGATGGCAAACCCCTTTATAACCACCCGCCCTTGAAGCTAAAGATAACTGGTTTAGACATAAGAAGAAGAAAAAGGTGGTTATAGTGAAATTCGACCCAGATTCAGCAATGACAGAAGCGTTCCTATCTTTCATAATTCTGCGCTAGACATGCCTCAGTCAAGTGCCATTCCTCCTTCTGAACACCATTAATTACTCTGTCTCATGTGCTCTGCAAGCCCACGTGAGAAGGTGGGGCTGTCACATGGCCAGCCCAGAGCCCAGAGACAGAGGGTGGAGTTGGGAGCTATGAAGTCCAGGACAGGTAGTCAGACCAGATTTTCACCCAACTGGCTCTTAATGACTCAGCTAACCTGTGAACCAAGACTCTCATAACCTGTATGACATATTCAGGTTACTTCCTGTTTCTGCAGTCAACTGTGGAGAGACAGTACAATTGTAGCAAATCTCCCCGTTGATTTGCCAAATACTTTTATTAAGCACATTACTATCTGAGAATTAAAAGAAAAAATAAGCACATTTTCTCTGGGACAGCCAGGAAATTTAATTAGTACAAAACATTTCTTTATTGAGCAAGGAAGCCAATCAGAGCTGAGACGATCTCAGATGTTTCTTTTCTTTTTGATTCTCATGGTTGAAGATCCCTGCGCTTGTTTATTTTTTTAAACCCTTTTTATTGAGGTATAGTATATACGTGGTGCAGAAATCATAAGCTCAATAAGTGCTTTTAGTTTTTAAAATAACATTATTTCTCTGATTATGAAAACACATATGAGCATTGTAGAAAAAAGTTGAAAATATGGAAAGAAAATAATGATTATTGATAATCCCAATCATAATTATACCACACAGAGATCCCTTGTAACACTCCGGTGAGGAACTTTCCAACTTTTTGTTATAGCCTCTATTCAATGTGTGCTTTTTATTTTTATTTTTTTTAAAGCTGCATTTTAAAAAAAATATTTTATTGATTTTTTACAGAGAGGAAGGGAGAGAGAGAGAGAGAGTCAGAAACATCGATGAGAGAGAAACATCGATCAGCCGCCTCCTGCACATCCCCCACCGGGGATGTGCCCGCAACCCAGGTACATGCCTTGGACTGGAATCGAACCTGGGACCTTTCAGTCCGCAGGCCGACGCTCTATCCACTGAGCCAAACCGCTTTTGGCAATGTGTGCTTTTTAAAATGTTGGCTGCAGAGGCCATACTTCCTTTATTATTTTTATTGTATTTCCCTATATTACCACATATTCTTCTACAACTTAACATTTAACAGTGCATAGAATTTTATCATGTGATCTTACTCTTTTTATTTTTTAAAAAATGTATTTTATTGATTTTTTTTTTGTACAGAGTGGAAGGGAGAGGGATAGAGAGTTAGAAACATCGATGAGAGAGAAACATTGATTAGCTGCCTCCTGCACACCCCCTACTGGGAATGTGCCCTCAACCAAGGTACATGCCCTTGATCGGAATCGAACCTGGGACCCTTCAGTCCGAAGGCCGACACTCTATTCTCTGAACCAAACCAGTTAGGGCATAAGATCTTACTCTTTTTAAACAATTCTCTATCTGAGCATTTAGGTTGTTTCCAATTTTTTGCCAATATAAATAATGCTGTATAAATGTTACTTTATATAAAGACCTGCCCTCGTGTATTTATTGGTTAGAGGATGTTACTATTCCACTTTCCTTAATGAAGATGATCAGGTGCCCTGATTTGGTGAGTTAGGTTTAGTTTATACTTTCAAGTCCCAGGATCCTTGGTATTTGTGGAAACTTAGGGCCAGAGTAGAGAGAAATAACTCAGTTGAGAAAATTGGGTTTAGAAGTAGAAAGTAAATTTGCAAGCTTATTTCAGTTGATGGGATGATAATGATAGATGAAAAATTGTATAAGCAAGGCATCTAAAAACCCATGTAAAATCTGAATAATACAAGTGTGGCCAGATGATATTTCAGATATTTACCTATATTTTTACTCTTTTAAAAAAATATTCTTATTGATTTCAGAGAGAGGGAGAGAGAGAGAGAAACATCAATGATGAGAGAGAATCATCAATTGGCTGCCTCCTGCACACCTCCCATGGATCAAGCTTACAACCTAGGCATGTGCTTGGACTGGGAATCGAACTGAGATCTCCTGGTTCATGGGTGGACGAGCAAGCACTGAGCCACACCAGCTGGCTACCCTTTTTATACTAGTATACCTTCCTGTCCATTCAAACTAGTGGTCACTATGTTCTTGTCACTTTTTTTTTTCTATTTATGATGGCTTTATTGGGACACAACTCCATTTTAAGTCAAGGAGTATTTATACCTTTTTTTTTTTTAAAGATTTTAAAATTGATTTTAGAGAGAGAGGAAGGGAAAGCAAGAGAGACAAAGAGAGAAAGAGGGGGGTGGGAGAGAAGTGTCAATGAGAGAAACATCAATCAGCTGTCTCCTGCATACCCCCTACTGGGGATCCAGCCCGTGACCTTTTCGTGCAGGCGGTATTGCTCAACGAACAGAGCCACACCACTGAGGGCTCCACTCTAATTTTTATATTTTCTGTAGAAACTAGTGGCCCGGTGCATGAAATTCATGCATGGTGGTGGTGGTGGGGAGGGTTGTCCCTCAGCCCAGCCTGTACCCTCTCCAATCTGGGACCCCTCAGGGGATGTTCGACTGCTGGTTTAGGCCCGATCCCACAGGATCCTAAACCGGCAGTTGGACATCCTTCTCACAATCAGGGACCGCTAGCCCCTTACTGTTCATCTGCCTGCCTGCCTGATTGCCCCTAACCACTCTGCCTGCCAGCCTGCTTGCCCCCAATTGCCCCCCCCCTTGCCGGCCTTCTCACCCCGAACTGCTCCCCCCTTGCTGGCCTGCTTGATCCCAACTGCCCCTCCCTGCCAGCCTGCTTACCCCCAACTGCTCCCCCCTGCTGGCCTGATCACCCCCACCCACCCGCTCATGATCACCCCCAACTGCCCTCCCCTCCTGGCTTGATTGCCCCTAACCGCCTCTGCCTCTGCCCCGCCACCATGGCTTTGTCCTGAATCACGTCCAGAAGGTCTCCCGGTCTTATTAGCATATTACCCTTTTCTTAGTATTTTTTGTAGAAATTAATAAAAATTTACATAATCTTAACAAGAGTACTACTAATGGGAACAGTGTAATTTTCAGCTACATTGTTTCAAATTCAGAGACATATTTTTATGAGGTATAAAGTTTTTTTAAATCATTTTTATTTTCTTTTTTTAATACATTTTTTATTGATTAAGATATTACATATGTGTCCTTGTCCCCACGTTACCCTCTACCCCACCTCCCTCCCGCTCATGCACCCGCACCCCGTTGTCCGTGTCCATTGGTTAGACCTATATGCCTGCATGTAAGTCCTTTGGTTGATCTTTCCCCCTTACCCCCACCCTCCCCGACCCTCCCTCCAAAGCCTGACAGTCCAATCAATGCCTCTCCGTCTCTGGTT
>NW_006285042.1:275822-277825 GCF_000327345.1 Myotis davidii
ATTGTTGTGGGAGGCAGCAATTTCCCGGTGTTTATCTATGCCGCCATCTTAGTTTCTCCCATTTTTATTTTCAATTACAGTTGACATACATTATTATATTAGTTTCAGGTGTATATCCCAGTGATTAGACATTACATAACTTAATAAGTGATCATCCCAATAAATCTCAAAACCATCTGACACCATACATAGTTATTAGGCTACTATTGACTGTAACCCTCCGCTGTATTTTTACTTCCCAATTACTATTCTGTAACAACCATTTTGTACTTCTTTTTTTTTCTCTCCATTTTGTACTTCTTAATCCCTCCTTTCCCCCTTCTCATCTGTCAGCTGTCAAAGTGTTCTCTGGATTGCCTGGCCTGTGTGGCTTAATGGCTGAGCATTGACCTATAGACTAGGAGGCTGCTGTTGAATTCCCTGTCAGGACACATGCTGAGGTTGTGGGCTTGATCCCCAGTAGGAGGTGTGTAGGAGGCAGCCAATCAACGATTCTCACTCAACATTGATATTTCTAGCTCTCCTTCTCCCTTCTCTGAAATCAACACAAATATATTTAAAAACCAACAACAATAAAATGTTCTCTGTATCTATGGTTCTGTTTCTGTTCTGCTTGTTCATTTATTTTGTTTTTTAGATTCAATTGTTGATAGATATGTATTTATTGCCATTTTTTCATTCATATGTTTTATCTTTTTCTTCTTAAAGAAATGTAATTCAGTTTTACAATTCAGTCTGTGTGTGCTGTCCCCTTAAGAGGAACTACCTGGGACTCCAGCAGCCTCTGTCTCCCTCAGCCTCAACCCCTGCTGATTTTTACAGCCAGAAGTTATGGGGACTTCTTTTCCTGGCACTGGAACTCTGGGCTGGGGACCCTCATGTGGGGCTTGGACCTCTTGCTCCTCATGGAGACCCTCCACGGCTCAGATATCCCTCCAGATTTTTATCTGTCACATGTGGGTGTGGGACCAGCCCATTTTGTGTCTTCGTCCCTCCCACCAGTCTCGATTTGGCTTCTTCTTTAACTCTGTAGCTATAGAATTTCCATTTAGATCAATTTCAGGTGATTCCAAATGATGGTTGTTCTGTAGGTTAGTTGTAATTTTGATATGGATGTGGGAGGAGGTGAGTAGTGTGTTTACCTACACCACCATCTTGACTGGAAGTCTGGGGCATAAAGGTGTTTTATTTTTTTTTGTTGCTGTTATTAATCCTCACCCAAGAAAATTTTTTCCCCCCAAGAATATTTTCTCCCATTGATTTTTAGAGAGGAAGTGGGGGTGGAGGGGTGTGGGGGAGAGAAACACTGATGTGAGAGAGATACATAGATTTGTTACCTCCTGCATGCACCTTGACCAGGCCAGGGATCAAACCTGCAACCCAGGTATGTGCCCTTGACTGGAAACCAAACCTGAGACCCTTTGGTCTGAAGGCTGATGTTCCAACCACTGAGCAACACCAGGGCTGGCACATAATTTTATGAGGCAGAATTGTAGGTCATAATTCATGCCAATTCTGATAATATCATGGAGTTCAAAAATATATACGATTTTCTTTCATATTATTTCAAAGGAATGAAGCAGTGATTTGGACATTTTAAGAATTAACTCATATTTAGAAACTTTAGAGTTTGCTTTAGAACTTTAAAAGCATATTATAGTCCTTGTTTTGTTGTTTATGTTAACTCTCAGAAACAATGTCACATGTTTTACAATTCAGTAAAGTCAAATGGTGGCTTCTAGCCGAAACCGGTTTGGCTCGGTGGATAGAGCGTCGGCCTGCGGACTGAGGGGTCCCAGGTTCGGTTCCGGTCAGGGGCATGTGCCTGGGTTGTGGGCACATCCCCGGTGGGAAGTGTGCAGGAGGCAGCTGGTCGATGTTTCTCTCTCATCTCTCTCATGTAACTCTCTATCTCTCTCCCTTCCTCTCTGTAAAAAATCAATAAAATATATAAAAAAAAATGGTCATTCATTGGAGGAGAAACCAAGATGGCGGCATAGGTT
>NW_006285042.1:279624-286633 GCF_000327345.1 Myotis davidii
GATTTGTGATAAGGATTGGACAGAGAACATTGTAGGTTATATTATCTGGTTGGCTTCCAGTGGGCAACTTCTCTTTGGAGTGTTTATTATTTTTTTTAACCTGGTTTGACTGGCCACCTAACTCCCAGAGAACTTTTAATTATTCAAACATAAGTGACTTAATGCTTTGCAGAGAGCAGATGTGGAGATGAGACAGACAGACCGATAAGATGTAGAGACAGAGATAGACTAATATAATGACTGGGTAACTGCTTTTCTAGGGAGGTCTGAATTAGAGTCCTAGCTCCTCCTTGGTACTTATGGGACCTGGGTAAGTGGGTTAAGCCTGGAGGCCCCGATTCCTCATGTGCCACAGGGTGCTAACAGTGTCTACTGACTTTACACTGTGCACAGGCTCACACGAGAGACGATGTGACCAAATGCTGCAAGGATGCTGGCTTACCGTGGGCATTCCCTGTTCACGTCCCAGGATTCTGCTCTTTTCGGATGAGGCCCCTTAACAGAGAAAGACTTATATGGGAACGGGCCACTTTATAAGCCCTGTGTCGTTCCAGGAGAAGTTTTAAGGCTGCTCATTGCCAGGTATGGATCTAAAAGTAGCTAATTTCTTTCTCCCCTTATCTATAATTTAAAGACATTTTACACGGACTGCCCGTAACTGTAGATTCCCTACATTTTATACTTGTAGCTATTATAGCCATCAAACTGACCAGGGAAGAAGGACAAATGCAAGGATACTTGTTCCCTTGCACACTCTGGAGTCTGGCCTTGGGGAAGAAAGAAAGCACGGACAGGAAGTCCAGCCCAGTCTTACCTGGAAGACGCTGTTCCACGAAGTACTTTAAGTTGCCTCCTCACTCACAGCAGAGTTCGTGGAAAACATGCTCTTTTCCAGCAGAAAGGAGAAGTAAGGCTTTTGGGGGACTTTCTAACGAAATTTTCAAGTAAAAGCTGTAAGGCAGTGATTCTCAAAGACAAGGCTTGGAATCGCTTTGTGGCAAGGAGAGAGGAAAGACATGTAAAGTTTGAAAACCCATATTTGTAAATGTGTTTGGAAGACCAAAAATAACTACTTTAAAAATAATCTGAGCTACCTATGATGTGACCATTTGGTGCTTGGGACAATGCCCAACTCACTGGGCCACACTGACCAGGGCTGCCTAAGGTTTCATCGGAACAGCCATGCTATTTGTTCATTAATTATCTATTGCTGCAATGACAGGGTTGAGTAATTGTGACAATGGTCCACGTAGCTTAAAACATTTTATTATCTGACACTTTATAGGAAATTTGCAGATTCCCGATCTAGTTCAGAGATCAGGCAAAGAAACCAAGGCCTTGATAGGGTAACTGGCTCGCTCAAGCTCAGAGGTTAAACAGTAGGAGGTTCTTAGTATTATTCATGAGATCTCTTTTAGTCTGTCTCTTCTTAGTTATCATTACCAGTTAGCAATGCTCTTCTCCCTTTGAAACATTTCTAGCTCCAAAAATCGATCCTAATGGAATGTTCTAAAGTGTATCCTAGCCCAGCCGACATGGCTCAGTGGTTGAGTGTTGACCTATGAACCTGAAGGTCATGGTTTGATTTCTTATCAGGGCACATGACTGGGTTGCAGGCTCGATCCCCAGTTGGGGATGTGCAGGAGGCAGCTGATAAATTATTCTCTCATCATTGATGTTTCTAGCTCTCTCCCTTTCTCCCTTCTTCTCTGCAATCAATAAAAATATATCTAAAAAAGAAATAAAGTGTATCCAAAACTATTTTTTAAATAGTTTTTTTCACAGTTTATCTTATTTATTTATTTTTATTGATTTCAGAGAGGGAGAGGGAGAGATAGATAGAAACATCAATGATGAGAGAGAATCATCGATTGGTTGCCTCCTGCATGCCCCCTAACTGGGGCCCAGGATCGAATCTGCAACCCAGGTACATGCCCTTGACAGGGAATCAAACTCAAGACTCTTTGGTGGATGGGCCAACACTTTAACCATTGAGAAACACTGGCCAGGGCTATTTTCCATGTTCTTGAATGCTTTTTTATTTTTAATACTAAATAGGTGTTAAGTTTTGTCAAATAATTTTTAGTCTTTCTGGAGATTATCATATGATTTTTTCACTTAGAGCTCTTAATATGGCAAATTATAGTAATTTATTTTCTAATAATGAACCACTCTCGTATTCCTGAAAAAATATCCATTAGATTTGGTGTGTTATTTTCTTAACATGGCATTGGATCCTATTCACCTTTATTTTAGAATTTTTGCATCAATGTACATAAGAAGTATTGTTTTGACATTTTCTTTGTGCCATTTTTGTCAGGTTTAGCAATCAATGTTATGCTTTAACTCATGAAAAGAATTTGGATATTTTCTCTTCTCTAGAATAATTTATGTTGCTTTGGGACTATCTGGTCTTGGAAGATGTGATATAATTTCCCCTTGAAACTAGTCTGGTGCCTTTTTGTAGGTAATTTGATAACTTTCTCCAATTTTTTTGGTCTGTTTAAGCTTTTTATCTCTACTGGAGCCCATTTTTGTAGACTGTATTTTAGTAGTAAATTATCTATTTTATCTCACTTTTCAAATGTATTTTCATAGTGATATTCAAAGTAGTTACTTACAACTTAAAAATATTTTCTGTCTCAATGATTATTTCTCTTTTGTTATGTATTGTTTTGTTTGGTTTTGTTAGCTTATCAGAGAACCAGAATTTTGATTTTTTAATTAGTTCTCTTTCCTGTTTACCTCAGGCGGTTTTTCCTGTAATTCAGTTATGCTCCTCTAGGTGGTACCAGACATCTTGGCTATGCTGTCTACCTGATCAAATAGTTTTCTGCTTAAATTCCATTGTGAATTTTAACTGAATATTTTTCAAATAGAAATGAACAACATTGAGTATTTTAACAAAAACTTTGAATTATGAAGTGTTGCTTTAATACACATAGAAATCAGCACTGACCATTCACATATACGTATTAAAAAAGTCTAAAAGGCAAATTATACAAAAATATATTTTTTTCTATTATCAGCTAATCCTGTTCTTATCTCTGGACTGACTAGAATTCTATTTTTTTTCTTCTTTTTGTTTTGTTTTGTTAATCCTCACCCGAGGACATTTTTCCATTGATTTTTAGAGAGTGGAAGGAAGGGGGAAAGACACACAGAGGGAAATATCAATGTCAGAGAGACACATCGATTGGTTGCCTCCCACACTCGGCCCTAAACAGGCAGGGATCGAGCCTGCAACCCAGGAGCCCAGGACCCTTCAGTCCTCAGGCCGACACTGTCCACTGAGCCAAACTGGCTCAGAGTAGAATGTTATTTCTTAATATCCTCTTATGTTCGCTTATAATAATATGTCAATAGGAAACTGGGTAACTTAATTTTCTTGCAGTTTCCTTCTGCTGCTAGTTCTAGGATGTTGGGGTTTAGGGAATAATTTGTGCCTGTCTTTTACTTGACCTTAAGTTTCCATTTTTTTTTCAAAGTTTCATTTTTATCCCTTCTCTTGGCAAAATCAAGAAATGAAAATATGTGATCTGCTGAGACCAAAAATCCCCGTCCCACCAGGTTGCTTTATTCAATTGCAGGGCAGCAACTTTCCACTGATTCATAGAGTGACATCACTTTTTCCCCATCAGCTTTCTAACTGGAAACTCATTTAAACTATTTTACATATGATGGTTACTTATCTTGTCACATCCTAACCACAAATCTAAGTCATTACAAGTCATGTTAGAAAGTTAGTTCTTTTTTTTTTTTTTTTCAAATTTTATTTTTTATTACAAAGGGTATTACATATGTGACCATTTTTTTCCCCGCCCTAGACAGTCCCCTAGCCTCCCCTATTCCCCAGTGTCTTATGTCCATTGGTTATGCTTATATGCATGTATACAAGTCCTTTGGTTGATCTCTTACCCCCCTATCTCCCGCCCCCGAACCCTCCCCGGCCTTCCCGATGCAGTTTGACACTCTGTTTGAGGCAGCTCTGCCTCTGTATCAGAAAGTTAGTTCTATTCACAGAGAACATTTAAAACCAAAATGTAAAGTTTCTGAGCAATAAACACCTCTATACCACCACACAGATTAACTAATTATTAATATTTTGCCTTATATTTTAATAAATTTCTATATATTTTGGTGAAACATTGAAAAGTAAGTTGCAGGTATTGTGATATTTATCCCTAAACTGTCCAGTCAGCATTCCTAAAAATAAAAGGACATTATCACCCTAAGAAAATTAACAATTCATTTTTAATTTAATCTAATAACTAGTCCATATTCACATTTTCCAAATTTCCCTCAAATTCAAGTTTCCCACATTACTTTTGGTTGCTATTTAGAATTTTTTTTTCAAATCGAGGAAGGCCTTGAAAACAATGATACTAACTTTTTGAAGACACTAGGACAGTTGTCTGACTTGTAGTACCATTTAGTTCTAAGAGCATATTTTTGTCAAATTAACTTTAAGACAACTAATTCCTATTACCATGTGAAAGTTTTCAGGCGTTGCAGTGGTTTGAAGCCACAAAATCTTTTGGTCTGACTGATTCTTTCATGGTTTGGGAAGACATGCAACCATAGAATGCCTGAGCAGGAAAGCCTACCTCACACCGACACTTAAAAGGGAAAGTGTAATCGTTTCCTATTGCTGCTCTAACAAATTACTTCAAAAATAGTGGCTTAGCTGAAACCGGTTTGGCTCAGTGGATTGAGCATCGGCCTGCGGACTGAAAGGTCCCAGGTTTGATTCCGGTCAAGGGCATGTACCTGGGTTGCGGGCACAGGGGATGTGCAGGAGGCAGCTGATGGATGTTTCTCTATCATCGATGTTTCTAACTCTCTGTCTCTCTCCCTTCTTCTCTGTAAAAAATCAATAAAATATATTAAAAAAATAGTGGCTTAAAATAACACAGAGGTCAGCAGTCTGAAATGTGTCTCACTGGGCTAAAACCAAAGCTGTGTTCCTTTCTGGAGACTCTAAGGGGAAACTCATTCCTTGCTTTTCCCAGCTTGAGGCAACCTGTATTCCTTGGCTTATGGTCCCCTCCTCCATCTTCAAAGATGGCAGTATAGAATCTTCAAATTTCTCTCTGACTCTGACCTTGACTTTCCTGCTTCCCTCTTCCACTTAAAAGGACTCTTGTGATTACAAAGGGCCAACCTGAATTAATCCAGGATACGCTCCATATTTCACGGTCAGGCAATTAGCCATCTTAATTGCATACACAGCCGAATTTTTCCTTGCCATATAATGTAACATATTCACAGGTTTTGGGCATCAGGATGTAGGCATTACTGGGGTCATTATTCTGCCTAGGACAGGGAGTGATCTGAAAAAGATTTACAAGTTACTCACAAGAGTCCTTTTAATACATTGCAACCTTATATGTTTGTTTGTTTTGCCTGGGAATTCAGTAAAATATGATCCTAAGATTAATCCTGTCTATGAGACTTTAATAAAAGAGGCATTAGAAGGATTTCATTACATAATTAAATTCTCATAACCATGTGGCTCTGGAGGATAGTGCTGATTTGTGTATCTGATATATCTGAAGTCAGATTGTTTCACTTGTTAGTTTCATTTTATTTTGATAAGGAAGTTGTGTTTTCTGTGACTATAATTACAGAATCCAAATGACTTAAATCTTCCAATTCAGTTCGACCCAACGTTCTAAGTTGTCTTCTTCCATCTCTTCAAGGTATAGTAAGAGTCCAAAAATGCAGGGGAGCTCACACACCTCCTCCCTGGGTTATCTGTTCAAATCAGATTTGAGGAGGATCTTGCTGTTGACCCTTAGTCTGGTGTAGTGTCAGGACTTAACACTTTATTGAAAGGTGAGGTTCTGGAGTGGTCATTGGACCACTCAACGTCCACAGGGCTTTCTGGGTGCTGGCCTCTTGTTACAATTTTTATAACTGCTAATGCAATAGAATTTTTGTTATTGGTTAAATAAATATTCTTTTCTCAGGTTTTAAAAAAAATCAGATTCCTTGATGTCTCATTAAATACAATAAAAATCTGTCCCACTAATGGTGGGGTTTTTCTGAAGTGGCAAATGAAAATTGTTAAGTATTACTAATCAGGTAGGGAAATCTAGTTTATTGGGAAAGGAAAATTATGAGGTTTTAGTTGGTAGAAGTGAAATGTCTTAAGTGAGTGAATTTAGGGAGTTCATTGGGCGAGTCAGAAAAAATAAGAAGGAAGAAACTATAGAATCTTGAGTATACAACAGAGAGATGAGCTAAAAAAAAAAAAATAGCTAGAGTTGACCTAGGTATATCAGGGGATTCTTGGGTGACCTGTTTATGAGACTTACTCTTTAAATGAATGATACTGCACTGGGAAAACCACAACCTCTAAGCTGGGGGAAGGTCTAGAAGGTGTTTCGGAGGGGCTTGTGCAGTGGACCAAGGAAGTGATCCTGAGGGCATGGTTTTGGATTACAAATCACAGATCAAGAATATCTTGGGAGCTTTAACTGTGTTGAACATCTCACCATTGTGGTTGGGTCAGGGGAAGTAAATCAGAATGTTTTTGTGTATCTGCATGGCATCGTTTATTCTACCCAACGGGAAAGAACCCCAGGGCAATGAGAATGTAGAGCTTATTTCTTCTGTGTGTTCTTAGATCCTGACCAAGAGGGCCACCAGTAGGGGCAAACAGAGAAACTGGAGATACTGCAGGATGCTTGGGAGTTAAGTGAGGAGAGTATCACCTCCATTAAAGAACCTGCAGGACTCAATTAATATTTGACAAAGGAGGCAAGAACATGCAATGGAGCCAAGATAGTCTCTTCAATAAATGGTGTTGGGAAAATTGGACAGATATATGCAAGAAAATGAAACTTGACCACCAACTTACACCATATACAAAAATAAACTGAAAATGGATAAAGGACTTAAATGTACGACAGGAAACTATAAAAATTCTAGAAGAATCCAAAGGCAACAAAATCTCAGACATATGTCAAAGCAATTTCTTCACTGATACAGCTCCTAGGGCACT